>NC_056733.1:334865722-334946501 GCF_019279795.1 Protopterus annectens | reverse complement strand
ATCTTCTTTACTTCTTCTTCCTTTAAACCTCATAAACCGATCCCAGTATGAGGCAACCATTTCATACTTTGTGTTGTTCATATTTTTTACCAGTTTCTTTGCTAATGACTAATAAGCTTCCACATGATTGGTATGAGTTTCTGTGTCAGGATCAACAAGTTTTCACTGTAATTTAATTTTTTTTGTATAAAATGTTTCCCAGTTAGATTTAATATTTCACCATATGCTGCCCACTGATCTGAATGAATTTCATTGCCAGGTAAAATGTGATTTTCAATGAATGGCAGAAGTGTTGCAGCATCCCTTTTTTTTCTATATACATAATTACTCCAATTTTATTTTCAACATAATGCATACTAAAGACTCACTTCCCCCTCTTCATTTTTATTCCTTCCTCTGTTGTATTTTGCATGGACAATTAAAGAATCATCTATTTCAACAATTTTTTTTGTTCCACTAATCAAAATGAGATCCTTCAACAACTTCCAAGAGCAGACGTCACATAGAAACTGACACCATCTGACAGCTGATTTGCTGGTAATATCAATTTAAAATGTGACAGTTTATAATGATGTTTTCAAACTCCAATACAAATTGGTAGTAACATTTTTGGTAGTGGAATTTTAGATCATGAAAAAAAGGTGTCCACTAAAAAATACTCTTGATAGTTCTACAAGACACAAAAGAGCATCTCCACTTCATACCAAGTTTCTCAATGAATTTGTCATTTACAATCAGCACACTTTCTCCACAACTTACTCTGTATAAAGCTAATTGCACTTTTAATGTCACTGCATATAATGTGAGTAGAGGCAAAAGATAAAGGCTCCATTGTTCAGTAAACTTCAATATTTTCATTAGTAAACAAATTACTTGGAGACTAAATCACTGTTTACTTCAGACTGAAACATTCCATAACTCAAGATGGTTGTTTCAATGTTTGAAGGCAGAAGTATAACTTTTATTTGTAAGTATTTAATTCATAAATAGTTGTTAGTGTACAAATGTAGCCAAGATTAAATACATTGGTAAATTATCCTACCTTCATTCCAGTTGTGCTGCTTTTAGGCATTAAATCAAGTGATTCCTATATTTAATTACATAATAGTCCCTTGCATTAAAAGAACTATTGTAGAGTGCTAATGACTCCAAGCAGTAATAATGGAGAACACTGGACAGAGCGTAACCTACATTCATTTTCATAGATGTCAGTTATGCTCCGTCCAGTGTTTTCCATTATCACCACATTATGATTGGGTCACTGATTATAACCTGGTTACTATGTGTTTGAGACACGGATGCCAAGAAATTCACCTCACGAGTGAAGCTCGAGAGGTGAATCTTGGCATCCATGTTGAATACACATAATTAAAGGTTATGATCAGTGACATGATCATAATTCTTTACAGTGCATGGAGCTTTATCTTCTACATGTACTACTAGTTATAGAGGGAAAAAATTGCTAAGTACTGTGCCAGCCTTCAAAGCCATAAAACACTTAGAAGATGCTGTCAGAAAGGCAGTGTAATACACTCCATTACATTTACACACACCACTATGCCTCTCAACAATCTAGATTTTTGCAAAACGTCCAGATCATTGTTTCCTATGTTTGGTATGTTCCTCTTAACATCTGTAGTTTTCGCACAAACCATCAAGGAATGAAGTCACTAAATAATGACATACAGAGTTTCAGGTTTCATATACTTCAGATACTGCTTGCTAATACATCTTGTGATTTTCACCACTTTTTCAAGTTATTACAGGAGGTTTGGGCAGGTTACCAATATGGACAGCAGGCAGAAAACATTTTTTTGTTCTGTTGCTGTCATCTGCTGGTCAGTACAGGCAGGTTATACTGCTGAGCACTAGAGTTGACATTATCAACTTTAGTTGGGAATGCTTAAAATGTATTAATTTTTGGTTATGCAGCAGTCTGGCTCTAAACTAGTTTGTCTTTTTCTGAAAATCAGAGAGTAGTCACTGTGCTCCATGCACTACAAATATGTTATGCTGATAACTGGAATTTAACCACACCGAGCACCCCACCTCCTCCTTTTCTGAGAAATTCTGCCCAGATTGCAGCTTAGCGACATCAGTCAGCTGAATTCTATCCATGGCCAGTTCAGTCAGGTGATTCTTTTAGTGGAGAGTGTGAATATCTTGAGGGAGAGGAAATTCCATTCCTCAATACTCTCAAAGAACTTAGCACTGGAGAGTTCCTTGGACTATAACATGTCCTGTTCACAGAAGCAAGGCTTTGTTTTTAATTATACTAGTGAGATTTTTCCTGAATGACAATTTAGTATATTTACACTTGCCTTATCTATCATACCTAGTTATAGGGTAGATATTATGCAGGTTGTTATTGATTTAATGTTGTTTGCATGTAAATTAAATTTGAGATATTTATTTAAGAATAAGGGCATTCAATATAAAGATATGTTTAAAAATATCTATATACAAACCATCATTAGTTTCTATACTACAAGATTTTTGTGAAGCTTGTGAAAGGGATATCTATAACATTCAGGAACAAAATGTGGTTACCCCATATAAATTTTATAACCTTGACTCTGACAATAAGAAGATAATTTAAGAGTTGAGAAACCAGCAACAAAGATTTACTGAAAGCCGACAATGGGGTGGTTTTGTTATTATGTATCAGAACAATTATGTTGCTGCTATTCAAAACATGTTATATAATCAAATGGAATTCAAGGAAGCTTGATTATTTGACATGTACAATAGATAGCATATTAAGCATCATTTGGGAGATTTATTATGTCAAGCTATATTAGTAGTATTTTGTTTGATTTTTTAAATGCTGAACTTCCTCAGCTAGGTGTGTTGTTTGGGGTGCCTAAAGTTTATAAGACTGGCCTTCTTCCACCTTTTAGGCCAATTGTTTCTACCCCTGGATGTGTTACTGAAGGGATTTTCATATTTTTGGATGAAAATTTTAATCTATTAGTTCAAAAGTTGGCCTCCTATTTAAGGGATTCCTGGGATTTTTTTTCATAAGAAACAACAAAAACTCCACCAGGTAGTCACAAATAGTTTTTATTCTCTCAATCAACTCTTAGCACTTTTATCCCACTAAAACATCCGGGAACTTCATCAGAGTGATTTAATATCTGGTACATCCATATTTAACAACCAAAGGCACCAACAGGATTTATTAATTTTGAGTAAATTAATTTTAACCAAAGTCAACTAAACTAATTACAATCATATGAACCATTAAATATTCAATTATTCAAATAGTTTGTACAAGTTAAAAATTCATAAAAAATGTTATGAAAATACCTTTAAAAACTTTAAAAGCACTCCTAAAGTCCAACAATTTTGTCAATTTAATCGATAAAAACTAAATATGAATTGCTTTGTCATTTGAAATTGGCAGAATAGATGCATAATCATTAATGCTGGGTGATTGACTCACTTCAAGTCTTATCTGAGGGAGCAACTCTTTTTATTCTAACAAATTGTTCATGTCTTCCCCCTCTCATTGTAAAAAAAAAACAAAAAAACTTTATCAACAATGAAGAAAAAATAAACTTTAAGAAATTAAGAGTGATGTCATAAGAGGTAGAAGTACCAGGTTCTCTCCTATACTAGTGTCAAAATTGATTACAACAGCAGGAGTGTATACAAAAACACTACCTGGCCCACCTGAAATAGTGAACAACAGGAACATGGCTTTGGTTCTGCATTTAGTAATGATGTGTACTGTTTTGTTAATATAGTTAAATGGGTCTGGGATACTACCTTTATTCCTGAATTAAGAACATAATATGTGAAATCCCTAATAGTATGTTCAACAGGTGAAGGAATATCAAGAACATTTCAGAGAGTAGTACTAGACAAATTAGGGGTAGAGCCACTAAAAAAATCTGTGTATAAGTGTGGTAAGTGTAAGTTGTAGAGATTTATTCATGAGTCATTATGTTTGCGAAAAAGGGTACAATAGGTGTATTTCCTCCCTGGACACTTTTATTGTGACAGAGCTAATGTGATCTGCTTAGTCTCATGCTTTTCTGCCCAACCTTCTCTGTGGGGAAAATCAATAGAAGGCTGAGGGACAGAATGTATGGGCATGTTTATAATATTAAAAGGGCACACATGCTCATGCCAGATATAGACATAAAACCCAGTGCCCAAATTATAAAACTATTTTTTTCACTATTGATAAAGTTTTTTACAATGGTGGGAACACAGACAGTCCCGGCAATCAATAATACCTACACTAAGTGTACACCATTCTGAGTGAACAGACAATACAGATATAACTCACACCGTCTTCCTCTTAATTTTAGTTTCCCTACTGATAATATTGCAGCTTTAAATATTGACAAGGATTTATAAAAGTTACCACAAAGTGCAGACTACGTGTACATTTAGTGTAATCTTTCTGAGTGACTAAAAAGTACAAAAAATGTGATAAGAATGTTCTTGAATATATATTGTGTACACTTAGTGTACACTTAGTGTAGGCTTTATTGAATCTGGATCAGTGTTTAGAATATAAGGAGTGGTTCTAGCAGATAAGACTTGAGGTGGGCATTAATGATTCCATACATATTCTGTCAGTTTTAAAGCTCAAGTCATATTTAGTTTTGTTTATTATTGATTAAATTGATTAAATCACTGGATTTTAGGATATTTTTTTTACTGTATTTTATTTAAAAAAGGTATTTGCATAACATTTTTATGAGTATTTAAAACGTATAAGCTATTTGGATTATTGAATATTTAATGACTGGTATGACTGTGATTATCTGAGATGATTTTAGTTGAAATTAATTTACTCCAAATGAATAAATCCTATTGGTGCCTTTGGTTGTTAAATATGAATGTATATGGGATGTGAAATAATGAAGTCCAGGGATGTTGTAGTGGGACAAGAACGCTATCAGTTGATTGAGAGATTGAAGACTGTCTGTGACTACCTGGCGCAGGTCTTTGTAGCTTTTGTTGTTTTTTAGTAAAGTCAGTGTTGATCCATTTGGTTATTATTTTTTGAATAAGACCCTGTGTTATACTTTCTAGGGTAATGAGACTCTATTATGTTTACTTTAGTGTTCTGAAGTACAAAGGCTGTGAATTTATTAGATTTTTTTTTAGCTAATTATTCCAGTTATGGCACTATGTTTATTGAAATTATATGCATTCTAGCTGATGTTTTGCTTGATAATTTTTTTTATTTTTAATTACAAATATTATCAGCAGGTTAAGGGGGTAGCCATGGGGGCCACAGTCACCCCATCTTTTGACAATCTCCTCCTGGAATGGTGGCATTGTTTAATTTTAAATAAGTTAAATGTATTTGCTAAAGTAACTTTGTACAACATTTTGTCAATGATTTGTTTTTCATTTGGAATGGTACTAGAGATGAATTGTTACAAATTTGGGTCAAGTTTGAATTTTGAATTTTCATTACATAGAGAAAGAAATAAAAGTGTCATGTCCTGATCTAGTTTTAAATTAATTTTAACAGTATTTAGCTAAGATCTTTAAGACTATATTAATAATTCCAGTACATAGTCACACTGCATTTTGCTGTTTAAGTGGTTTAACAGTTGGTATTAAACCCTTGTTTCGTTATTATATACTAAGTGTATGTCAGGCTAGTTCCGGACTAGTCTTAGCAGTAAGGCAGTTCCAAGCCAGTCAGCTCAGAGCTAAGGTTCTAATTGCTTTTCTGTCCCAGCTAGCCTGTTGTAGTTGTATTCTTAAATCCAGTATTTCTGTGTCTCCTGTCCCTTATGATAATTTGACAACATAATTTCCTCTCCCAGTTTATTGGCTGTTGACAATAAATACAAGTATCATTTTGCAAAGTCTCTCCCATTAAACTACCCACTCAGTTAAAAGACCTTTCATAAAAATTACTACTTGCACTGATTTTAGTATTAAATTAGTGATTTTTTAAACTAAAATTAGTTTATTGGTTCTTACTGGTGGCATAAGATGGTTTCCAGGCTAATTGTTTTGAAATTTAAATACACAGTAGCAAGTCCACCCAAACATTATCCTAAAACAAATTTCGAAGCAGTTATAGTTACTCCTGCCCACAGAGTCATTCCTGTTGGTATCACAGCCCAGCACTTCCCCTCAACTTTTGCAGCCAGCCTGATTGAGATGGATATCTTGGAGAAAGTATAAGAATTGTCTTAGGCTGTCTGATGATTATCTATTACTCAAACAACATAACCCAGTGTATGAGAGATATACATATATAATATGCTTGGAGGCAAAAATCTACAAGTAGTAACCTCAGACACCAAAATCATCAGCAGTACACCATACATCACACCTCTCCAAGGCCATCACAATACACATAATCCATCAAATGCTGAGGTTCTAAATATTAACTTGCCTAAACTTCAAAGACTTCCAAAACACAACACAGGCACAAAGCACAGTCAGCAAGTTAAGCCTACCTCCTCACATAACACAAGGAGTCCGAAAGTCACAAATGCTGAACCCATAAGGCAGGCATCAACCCAATCAAATGTTCTTGTTATAGGTGACACCCAGACATACAGATGTTCCTTTTACCAGGTTGAACAAGGAAAATTGATGGTTAGTTGCTTGTCTGGCACCAGGATCCATTAGAACATGCATGCACTCAACATCTTGAACAACAAGTACCAGTATGACTCTGTCATAGTTGATGCAGGTGTCAGTGACCTGAGGTGTTCCTCCCTGAACTATATAGAGAGAGATGTGATAAGCTCTCAGGCTCCAAGGCAGGTATGAGACTAGCATTGAGAAGCATTCTACCTTCTTCAAGGATGATGCCACAGTATGAGCAAAAAATAATTGACTTCAGTAATTGGCTTAATTTCATTCAAAGGGGATCCAGTATTTGTCAGCCTTAGAGGATATGATCGACAGACCAAACCTTTTCATTGGTGATTGTCTGCATCTGTCATCTCTCAGATTTCAGTTATTGGCTAAGAGATTGGCCATCACCATAGCGCCTTTGTTAGGCAATGCCAACTTGATAAACCTACTAACATAATGAAACAAGCAAAGGAAATATCAAGGTGTATTGATCAAAGCTAGGAGCATAAATAAGAAACTCCACTCCCTACAAGCCCTTCTCACCCTGGAGGGCATTGACATCTATGCAGTAACTGAGACATGGTTTAAAATAATGAAAAGCACTCTGGCTGTGCAGGGGTATAACTCCTTCCACACATTTAGGCAACCAACTGTACAGGATGGGAAAAATGTGGAAGTGTCTCAGTCTACATCCAGAAGAGACTTGCATCAAGGCTGGTAAAGCAGCATGATGCATTAGAGCTTTTTCATGTCTAAATAACCATCAGAAAAGTCCAGTACCATATACCAGCTAGCTACAGAACTCCCTCTATGACACAAGATAGCCACAATGCCTATGTATAGGAACTAGCATCACTCAGTATTAAACCCAATACCATTTTCTTAAGTGAGCTAAACTATCCAACTATATACTGGAAAATCTGCACCATCACTAGTGCACAAGCAGAGATTCCTGGACTTTGTCAATACAAATGTCCTGGAACAATTATTCAGAGTAGTCATTAGGGGAATAACATCTTGGATCTTGTCCTTATTAATATGGGACTATCTTGATCACTTGTTAGGTCTGACCCAAAAGCAGTTTCCTTAAAAATAAAACTGAAACCAGAGATCCCTTCCACCCAAAATACCTTTAGAAATTTCTTTAAGAAAAACTAAATAATTGTAAATGATACATTGGTAAGCCTCAAATCCCCACCAAACCCAGATAACGCCACTGAATACTCAACAATTTACACCACCACACTATTCCAGCATGTAAACAGCTGCATGGATGCAGCTCTACCCCATAGGAACATGTGTAGGGCAATTCCCAGAAGCAAACCTATATGGTAGAACCATAATATCAACAGGTTTTATAATAAAAGGAAACAAATGTTAACCAAAAGTAAGAAGACTAATTCCCAGAATTTTACAGCCCTTGTCACTGAAATAAAAAAACAACTCAGGAGCTTAGTAAAATCCACTAAAGCCAGGTTTGAAGATAAAATAGCTCCCCAAGCCAAAGACAGTCACAAGACATTTTTAGTTATATTCATTATCTTAAAAGTACAATACAGGAATGTGCTGAGATGATTGTACATGATGTTACCTACACTGAGGCTGAAGATATAGATAGCCTACTGGCCAATACATTTTGCTCTGAGTTTACCCCTCTCTCCCCTCCATCTGTCCATCTACCTGAAACTGGCTCACCTCCAGCTAACAGACATGACCAAGTCCTAAAGTGCTGTCAAAAGCTGAAAATGCTGCATCAATGGCAACTGCCAATATCTCTGGATTCATCTTAAATAACATGAAGCATGATTTAGCCACACCCATAACTACACTGTTCAATCTCAGCCTCCATACAGGTTTTAGACCAACTGAATGGAGAACAGCTATAGTCATTCCCCTGCCTAAGGGAGGACCTTCCACAGACCAAGGCAATATCAGACCCATAAATCTGACCAGCCTCATATGCAAAACCATGGAAAGACTTATCATGGAATTAATCAGTCAGGACATACGGATCCTCCAAACACTGGACCCATCTCAGTTTGGATTCATCAAGGGCAGGCCATGCTTGTTCAGCCTGGTGGATTTTTTGAAAATGTCACCAAAGCAGTGGATGAAAGCAAAATAGTACACCACAGACCTCAACCTGCAAATGTTTTTGACACAATTCCCTTCTCAGGCATAGTAGAAAGAATAAATAAACTGGGAATAAACCTCTATCTCACCCCTTTGTCACCCATTGGATTGCCAAATGGCTCACACATAAGACACAGAAAATCAAAATAGGTGAAGTTACCTCCACAAAGAGACCAATCACCAGTGGAATCCCCCAGGGTTCTGTGCAGGGACCTCTCCTGTTTGGCATCTACCTTTATGAAGTATATGTCAATACCAAAGGGCTCTGACTGACTAAGTTTGCAGATGACTGCAAGATAGAAGCAGTTATGGAATCCCCAAATGACTTAGCCATCCTGCAGGAAGGTTTGTCCCAAATATATTTATGGTGAAAAAATCATGGACTGAAACTAAATGCCACAAAATGCATTATTGTATCCTTTGGGAAGTCATCTATCCCAGGGAAACAAAACATTAACAATAGGCTCTTAAAAGCTCACCCAGTTGTTCATTATTTGGGAGCTTATGTGGCATTGGTCGACATGAATACAGTGTTGTAAGAAAGTCCTTCTATATTACACAACTTATAAACAAAAGGATTGTGTGATCTAGGAATATTATTGTTCCCCTTTACTCAGCCCTCATTAAGCCAATCATTGAATATAATGCCCTCGTTGCCATGTATTTGTCCAGAAAAATGCATCAACTGGAATGTCCACATAGATACCTTACTAAAAGGATACAAGGCCTAAACAACATGTTCTACATGGACCGACTGAAAGTCCTGTCTCTATACTTGGTATCCTATAGACTGTTAAGAGGTGACCTGTGTCTAGCATACAAAGCATCCACCAACCTATTACCAATGGATTTGCTGCACATCAGCAAGTCAAATGGTAACAGAAATGCTCAGTTTTGGGATCTAAATCTCTTCTGCAACACCAACAGAACAGTTTGGACAGAGAGGTATGTCTTGCAGAGGATATTGCAGCTCTGGAATAGACAGCCCATCCACATAAAACAAAGTTCATCCTTGTCAATATTCAAATGCAACTTGGATATATGGATGTGAAACAGAAAATTTACCCTAGAAATGCCCCCTGTACTACTAATGGATAAAGGCAGTTCTTAAATGCTTTATCCCATGCATGGGTCACCTCAAACTATCTATGGTATGATTGCAGTTATTCTCATTAGGGATAATATATAATTATGAACCATTGGATGAATAAAGCCAATCTCTAACTAAATGGGGTAGGTTATTTTGAGCACAAAAAGGGAAAATGACTAGGTTTAAAATGGACTTCAATGACAGCAATCCTAGTACTTACTTATTAACCTATGAATGCTAGCACTAATTTTCTGGAATTTTCTATTGGACATGTAGGGAATACTATAGCTTTCATGGATGTAGTTTTAACTATGGATAAAAATAGGAAGAACTTAGTCACATTCATCGAAATAATACTTTGTGAATAGCTTTGTGCATTTTAAGAGCAATCACCCTGATATTAAAAATAATATTCCAAAAGGTCAGGTGATAAAGGTATCTTGTTTAACTACTAATGAACTGTTTTTTTTTTTTTTTGGTGATGAGCTTGATTATGGTTGTCAGTTATTTCAGGATAGAGGGTACTACCTTAAATTATTATATTAGATTAAGAAATGGATTATTAAAAATAGGGCTTCTTTCTATCCCCCTATATTATATGCTGGTTTCAATGACATTAAATATTCTAAACATAATCAACATATTTTTTAGTAAAGTCGACAGCCTGGATATGTCTATAAATACAAGTAATATAAAAAATATTATAAATAGGCATTGATAAATTATTACACAAGTTTTGGATTTAAATAGAACATTAGGAAAACCCCTATTTTTACATACAAAAGAGGTACTGATTTAAAAAGTTTATCAAAAACTGATACTACCAAGGTACCTTTGTTATATACTAACAAAAAAAGAGTCAATTTTTTGGAGGGTGCCACTAATGTCCATATATTTATGACAGACTCTTTGCATTTCTTCCTTACTTAAATAAAGCAATGTATAATTCTGGTCATTTTACATATAATTCTATAGGGCTGATTTATTTAGCTTTTTGTACTCACTGTTATCATTATTACATATGTAAGACCATGAGAACATTGTCCACTAGGATAAGGAAATGTTAGTATGATATTAGAAAAAAGGATATGAATAATGCCCTATATCGACACACATTAAGATGTGTAGGCAAAAAGAAATGTTTGTTTATGGCTATTGATCTTTAGCTATTAGATTATAGGGGTGGAAATTACAAAAACAGTTTAGAGAAAAGGGAACCTAGGTAGCAGACTTAGTTAAGATCCAACAAACATCTGGGGCATGTTACTGCCTGGTGTCCAGAAGTGTAAGCAGGATTTTCTGATCTTTCTAATGTCTTCTGTAGGACCTGGCATTGTGTCAGTTGTGCTAGTATTCACTGTGCTGTGCAGATCTTGGCCCTTTGGAGCAAGGCCGTCAGAAAGGGTTCATGTGCTCCCTACTAAGGCACAATACGTATTCAACATATCATTGCACATCATCTCTTGGTCAGGCAGATTTATGTTCAGCCTTTGTCCTTTGTCACCTTTCTCATCAATGCAAAATAAAAAGCAAAGGCTCCAGTAGTAATAAAAAAAAATTACTTTTAATGAAGAACATAGCACTTTAGCTCTATAAATATCAAGAACTTCATCAGAGTTAAAACAAGAATTACATCAGCCACATAAATATCAACTGACAACCAATCACTTCAGCTCATTCCAAAAAACTCAAAACATTTACATACTTCTGAATTAAATAACTTAACACATACTAAGTTCACTTTCAAATTTGATAAAACAGACAACTATTATGATCTTAAATTCTCTTAGCCTTATCTTTTAAAACACTTATTAACAACAAAAAGACATTAAAGCCAGGTTCAGTGCAGGCATTCATACACAACTGCCATATCAGTTCCCTAAATTCCATCGGTGTTCAACATATCACTGCCCATCATCTCTTGGTCGGTCAGATTTAGGCTGGGTACACAAATCTTCGGTCTTGGTTCTTTGTCATCTTTCTCATCAATGCACCTTCTATAGAAAGATGGGGACAGAGAGAGAGAGAGTGGTCCACTGTCAATCCTGATGCTTACAAATTATATCTGACTTTATGATTATCACACTACATTCTAGTTATCTGTTTTGTTTTTTGTTGATATATCTAGCTTTAGCTGTTTGTTAAAGTATTGTTCAAGAAATTTCTGTCTTATTTATATATGGCTTTTTAGGTGTTGTCGATATAATGAAGTACAGTGACATGCACGTCTGTATAAAGTATTGCATTGGTCTGAATTTTTTTTTTCTAGTACAGTACACTTTTGTCAGTATTTGCCATTTTTGAAAATAAACATTTGTTTTCTTTCTGGGTTACTTGCATTTTCTTAGATCACCCGAACATGAGTCACAGTTGTTGAAGCATAATAACATATGATGATGGCTCATCATGTGCTGTTGCTTGTTTCATAAAATAACAACATCAGAGTGCTTATGTGTTAGTGTTTGCTGAGTGGTCTGCTTTCAGAGTCTTCCACAGAAAATAAGGCAGGTTTTCCATTGATAGCTAGTGATCAATCTCACCTTAAAGTAAAAGTACTTGGGGTTAACACCCCCACTTAGGGATGAAAAGGGCTTACCCTCTGTAAAATTTATTTGTTTCTGTAATCTGCTCATAATTATATGTTTATGTGAGTTAGAAGAATATGTGTAAACAAACATTTATGAATAATTGCTACTAGACTTCTATTATGCAAGCTCAGATTTATTGAGGAAGATTTTTTATTGCTTGGGTACTGATAAATGATCATTGTCTTTGTTTTACTTTATGCTCAGGTTGTTGACTAATGATAGATTAAACATGAGTTGTCATGGTCGTGCTTGGAATTTCATAAGATTATGTGTAAGTAGCATGTTAGATTCCAGAACAGTTTGTTTGGGACAAGGCACTTTCCCAAACTTCTGACAATAGTCAGAAAATAGACAGAAAAGAGACAGTTCAAAAGGAAGGATTTCTTGCTTTCAGATTCAGTGTATGCAAATGAGGTATCATGCAATCCTTCATTGCTTAACACATTCCCTACTCCTAGTTGAAATATATATATAAATACTGATAGTCTTCTGAACCAAGAAGCAACTATACATGGATGAGAATCCCTGAAAAGACAGAAAAGACCTATTGGTAGCAAATCATACTGGATAGTACCTACATAATAATGGGTGACAAAAAATATGGCAGTCCACAGTAGGAGCTTACATAAATTCAGCAGGGTATTTTAATGTATCTTTGCTATGATTTTGTTATCTAGGTAGTATGTTTCCCAGGCAATGGTGTCTTATGGTGATAAAATGGGCTATACTTAATATTATGTGAAGGGTTTGCACACTACTTAGCTGCTGTTTTCAAACTCTCTAGAGAAGGTTGACAACCATCCTTTCCCAGTTATCCTTCCTTGTCCTGTTTGTTGTGTAGTGCAAATGGACATACACAATTATAGTGACACAACAAAACATTTACAAGTAAAAATATAATATAGGTAAATATTATATCTCAATTACATGTAATTCTACAGCATGCAGTATGCTATCTGATTTCATCATCAAACAGATTTCTTTAGTAAAATGTTCAGGTGCAACAATTTGTCTCTTCTATCTGTCTGTCTGACAGTCTGATTGCCTATCTTTGTTGTGTAAGCTGTGATATGTTATTGGCAGTACAGAAAAGAAACCAATGGATATTAGCAGAGGTTTGAGAAAGACTGGTTATGGTCTAGATGTTCTGCATGAACCTGTTTTTACTTACATTGCAAAAGTAAATGTGAGAGGGATTAGAGATGCTCATCATGGTACCAGAATTTATAAAAGATGAAAAGAACTCTGAGTATACAATAACTACTAGACCACCAGGTCCACTGTGTAAAAGAAATTATACTGATTTTTGGTGGTTTTCCAAGAATTAATACCAAAATGATCAAAATTAGCAAAAGTAAACCAAACAATGAAAGAAAATTATATAACATGGTTAATACATTCCAGAAGCTTTTCAGAGAATGAATACATTGTTTAAAGGCTGAACGTTCAAACAAAATAATGAAAAAGCTACATCATTATATTTTAAAGCAGTAGACTCTTCATGGTAGCAGTTTTACAGATGAATCTACCAGGGCTGTTGAACCTTCAGAGAAATTTGGCAGAAAAATGGAAGTAATGACTACAAAACACTGATTTTTTTTCTTGCTTCTGGTATACCTGAGAAAAGCAGAAAAATACAAGTTCCTTCATTTATTCATCAAGCTGCAAATGCCACAATAAATGTTCTCAACGTATATGAACTTACTAATGAGCAAAAAAAAAATTACAGTTTTAAAAGATGGGTTCAAAAAGTAATATGACTCAAACAAAAATCTGCCATATGTTTGTTATTTATTTCTTACCAGAAGTCAAGCGCCACAAAAAAAAAAAAAAAAAAAAAAAAATATATATATATATATATATATATATATATAAAACTGAGTTGATATGTACAGCTAAAGAATATGAATTTGATGAGCTGCATGATTCATTACCCAGGGATAAAATTAACTATTGTATAGGAATGAGAAACTGAGAAAAATTCTAAAAAATCAAATTTAGCATGAAATAAAGCTGTGAATGAATGCAGAGCTAATGGGTTAACAAATATACTAATGAAAGAACTTGCAGAAGAATTAGATGTGTACAATATTAAACATATGCAGAATACAGTTTAAAAAAGTTAAATGCACCTGTTGTTACTTTACAATATGAGAATTAACAGAAAGCCAGGTTATTACTGAGCTACGGTTACGCACTCAGCAGGGGTGACTCGTGCTATCAGACTGCCGGACTGCAGCCCTCCCACCTAGAAAAAGAAAAAAAAACTAAAAAACAAAAACAAACAAAAAAAAGCAAGAGTCCCGACTCCTCTGTGCATGCGCAGACATTTGAAGACCTCAGACTGCCTTTATCAGCAGTCCAGATAGAGCTAGACAGGTACCCAGCAATCATTGCTGCAAATGTACCCTGGAATCAGTGCGGTGACGACTGCATGGAAGAGGAGGTCCGGACTGCTTTGGCTGCAGGCAGATCCAATGAGGATTGAGAGAGGTGAGCTGCTCTCCCGGGACTTTCATTGCATGGGCTCATTCAGGAGGTAGGTATAGCAAGTTTTGGTTGCTGGCTGGATTGCTCCATGTCGCGGGTGGTTTTGCTGCTTCATGTTCATGGATTACTTTGTTCGGGTAGGTATTTGGTCGGATTGCTGCTTCAGGTTCGTTCATGGATTACTTCAGGTCACTGGCTGGATTGCTTCGTTCGGGTAGGTGTTTGGTCACTGGGTGGGACATACAGCAGGTAAGTGAAAGGTGGGTGTGTCATACAGCAGGTAAGTGAAAGGTGTGTGTGTGTGTGTGTGTGTGTGTGTGTGTGTGTATGTGTATAAAATGTCCCCGTTACTATATACTGGTGGCTAGAGAGAGCAAATGGTGGTGGAGAGAGATACTCAGGCTTGAACCCTGTACCTTGGATGCAGGTGGTAAGGACCTGAATTTCCTATCCACCACCATTTCTAAAAAAAATTTGCAGATTTTTGTCTCATATTTGTTCTGTTCCTCATAAAATCTGTGGTTTCTGTATCTACATTTTTCCTTGCAAAGTCTGTAGTGTAGTGGTGCACCTGTAGCATTGCTGCCTAACAGCTACAGGATCTCTGGTTTGATTCTTGGCTGGGGTGCCTTCTGTGTGGTGTCTGCATGTTCTCTCATCTTGCAAAGATGTGATTGGCATTTCTCTCTGCTCTGCTGAAAATTGTCTTTTGTTCCAAGTCAGACTAGTTTCCTGGTTAAATGTTTAAAAAATAACAGGCATTTGAATTTCAGACTTCAGAAAGTACATGGTAACACAAAATTGTTGTAGCAGTTGTCTAAGTTTATAACATGGATATTTGAAATTTGTCCCTATTTTTGGGACTGTATTCCCCCATTATTGGATTTGTCCAGCTATTTTGTGCTAAGGTTGAGAGTTATCTATGGTGAGAACTGTATTCATTGAATGTTTGGGGGCTGTATCCCCCCCCCCCATTACTGGCTTTGGCCACATGTTTTTTGCTAAGAGGTTGAGAGCTATAGTGAGAACTGAATTCACTGAATATGTTTGGGGGCTGTATTCCCCCCATTATTGGCTTTGTTCAGGTGTTTTGTGCCAAGAGGTTGACAGCTATGCTGAGAACTGAATTCACTAAATGGTAGCCATTTAAGTTTGTCTTCATCTCTTTTACAAAACAGCTGATTTGGCATAGTGGTATGTTTCTCTGACTGTTTTGCACCGGGTCCCCTGGGTTAAAGACGTGGCAGTGAAATGTATGGTGGTAACACAGCATTTTATTCTAGCAACTTTCCAACATTATACAAGCAATGTTTAAAATGTGTCCCCGGTTGCCCCCCCCCCTCAATAAATTTTGGCTTTTTCCAGATTTCTCGTGCTGCAAAGTTCAGAGATACAACTGCGTGTCGAGTAGATTTTACAAGGAGCTGAGAGCTGCAGGGGAACAAAACTTTAGTGCTGCTTATTCTGAGTCTGCTTGCATTAATAGCACAACAGGTAGTGTACTTCCTTTTGATGCAGAAGGCTGTGGGTTCTACTCCCACAGTAGATAGATGCATTGCTGATACTGTACTGTGTTGTAAAGTGGGTGGATGCTGCAGTCCTTTTTGGCAAAGATACCTAGAGTAGTAACTATGAACCTGTTATCAGTTTGCCATACAGTCCCTATTGCGATATTACTAGCTTATTTTTTTTTTTAATGCATGCAACATAGGCAATTTATTCCTCAAGGGCAACAGGCATTTTATTGTAGATGAATAAACAGTGACATATAAAGTTGTTTGCTAGCAGCAACTTCTTCATTGTTACAGATTTCTTTAATGTGGAATTATTTAGATGACTTTTACTACTTCAGAGATTGTGCATATTTACTGATACTGGTGGACTGTAGAAGGTTGAGTAGACTTTTATGATGGAAATGTTCTGAACTGGGTAGTTTTGTCATTGGTGCATGCATTTTGTTTCATTGTTTACTGGAAAAATGTTCAAAACAATAAATGTAAAATGCCATCTAACAACTGTACTGTATTGTACAAGGAATATAATTTAGTAGAATCAGGAAGGTGTATCAAAGAGCACATGTATGTTTCATGTGCAAGGGGCCTATGATTTGAAAACAGCCCAAAGTTAATCTTTATCCGCCACTGGCAAAATGTATTTTCTTTGAATGTGGGTTTCAATGCTGTTTCATTGAATGTGCGTTTCAAGGGCAGATATGTTTTTAATGCTAAGCCTGTTTTCATTGTGAGACTGCATTGCTTTGTTTAGCAGATGTCTTGATGTTTGTGCTGTAAAATGCAAAATAAAACTTTCAAATGAAATCCAGATCATCATAGAAGTAAAGCAGTATGCACATTAGTGTTTATGGTAAATGGAGTGAAATAGCCAAGTAATGGATCATTGGAATGGCTGCAGGGGTGAGGGCTCCATTCGACCATGATTTTGTGAGGGGGAAGGGCGGCAAACCCAAAGACAGCCCCAGTTGAACTATACCTCCCAAATGTCCAGATTTTCACAGAATGAATAGATTTTTGCTTCTTATTTTTGGTTTGTTCCTCATAATATTTGTGGTTTTCTGGAAAACCATTTAGGAATTAAGTCACTAAGTAATGACACACTGAGTTTCAGACTTCATAACCTTCAGAAAAATGCATGCTAAAGTAAGACCTGTTCTATCAACTGTCTCAGTTTATACAAGAGCAATTTTTAGTACTGTTTATATGTTCCCCCAATATATTTGGCCTTGTCCAGATTTATTGCATTAACAGGTTGAGAGGTACATGCAAATAAATTACTTTATAGAATTAGGCATAGCCAAACCTCTCAGCTGTCCCCGAATTTGGCTCAAAATGTTGCTCTTCCCCTAATAATCCCTCCGCAAAATAGCAATTTTGGAAGAAAACATGGAGGGTTTACAATTTAGAAATAACTGTAATAATCAAGAGTTATAGATTACTTTTATTTCAGAAATGCATGTAGATTCTTTTATTTTGTCAGCTGCTCAAGTTAGCAGTACTATTATTAAAAAAGTGTCCCTTCTTTGACAGGTTCCCAGCTGTATTGTGTGGCTATTTTATATTTATGCATCACATTTTTGGTCCATTTTTCATAAAATTGTTTTTTTGGTAAATTAGTGGTAAATCATTAAAGACTGAAGTTAGAAAATAATGACAGACATTTGAGTTTCAGATTTCATATCCTTCAGAAAATTCATACTAATGCAAGACCTACTATTCTATTATCTTTCTAAGTTTATAAGAGCAATGTTTAAAAATTGTCCTTATTTTTGGGCCTTTGTCCCACTTCTATGTATGACTTTGCTCTGAGGGTGAGGTATGACAAATGTGTCAGGGCCATCACAGTCAGCCAGAGATATTTCAAATTGTGACATACTTGTTGCACCCCACTCCCCATGTAGTGACTCTGGATGTGTCCAAGCAAGGCAAGGAGCAGTCATGCAGTGTAAATGTGCAGGGTATCCCCCCATGCAGTGTAAATGTGCAAGGCATCCCCTATCCAAGGTAGACACAAGTACTACAGTGGCTTTTCATCTGTTCTTGATTTTGCAGAATGGTCTGGTTTCTGTCATATTTTTGTACTGCTGATTTATGCTTATTACTCAAAGTGCCTGTTGCTCTGTGTTTTAAGTAGCAATGCTTTAATGACCATCAGGTAAGCTTGTCTGAGATCATAACATACAAGTAAGCTTTAATAAGCATACTGTTAAAGAATTGCCAACATTGAAGCCTTTCTGTTATTGCCATGCAGAGAATACTTAACTAGATAATGTATAAGCCTTGGGTATTGAAATGCATATGGCAGTATTTGTAATACAGGACAGGATTACATTATTTTAAGAAGCTCATTACACTTATTGGAGACTTCCAGTGATCTTTGAGGGCTTTACCCATAAACTAAACAGAATGCCATTCATGTGTGGTCTATAACCTGTACAGTAATCCTTTAAGCAATGCATCTTGAGCTTGTTTGCTTTTCATTTTTTACTTTGATCATGTTTTCCCTATGAAACAAGTAGATAGTTGTCAGGCAGCAGGTCTTTTTTGGATAAGAAAAATTTTTACAAATGGGGGCATCACAGAGATTGCTACTTTCAGCATGTTACTTGGTACTTTAATAAAGCTGAATATAAATTATAATGCAGTGCAAGGAGAAGCGGTTTGAGTTGAGTGCTGCATGTTTTTCTTATACTTGATTTTGACTGGCATTCCAGTAATGTATTTAAAAAGTAATTTATTTTTTCATGCCTCACAACCTTTTTGTTTCCATCTAGATGTTAAGTAAGCTGTCAAGCAGCCAATGCATTGAAATATTTTTATTCTTTTACACTTCATTTGTCTTGATTGGACTCTCATAATGAGGATTTGGCACCCAGGGCAGCATATTTAATTAAAGTTTAGTTTTTGTGGTTTTGAGCATAGCTCCTCCCCTTTCTAGTTGTCCGCACCCCTTCCCATTGACCCCACCCATTCGGCTATCTCCTGCAGCCCTCCCTTTGATTTGAAGACACCAGCCGCCACTGGCACTCAGTGGCAAAGATTGCTCAGCATTGAATAAATCATGTGTAAAATGTGGTTTATTGAACTGAAGCATTACTGAAGAATATGAATAAAAGTTCAGATAACTCAGTTTGACATTGTAAATGACCTGTCAATGAAAATAATAAATATGTGTAAAATTAATGTATGTGCTAATGAAAAGGCAGAATTATCTAAATATTGCCACAAACTGAATCAATGGACTGTAAAACTGTTCATTAATGAAAATATTAAGTTTCAAGCCTGATACTGGTGCAGAGTGTAATATCCTTATAGAAAGTGCATTAACTCAGCAGAAGCTGTTATGCAGCTTTTAAATCATATTATAGAATTTAAGCAATTCCCTCCGAAATGATAACTGTAGATGAAAATTTGCAGTACACTTTATCAAAAACCTACTGAGATCTGTGATGACACAGCATGTAAGCAGGTCTCCTTTTTTTTTTTAGATGTTTTTTACCTCCATGCTTGCCAACTAGCAAACCTACTCCAGCTAGAGTTGAGTCCATTTGCTCCTCCATAATAGGAAGCCCCAAGAAATATGGAGGCAAAAGCTGTCCATAAGGCCAATCACTCAAGCAGCCACAAGGGTTGCTTGTGTTCTCACTGGCATATTTTTTCTGAATTTTAATGTCTTAACTCCACCCTCTGGATGTGAGGTAAGGTACCCATGTCTCAGTGGGAACTGACATCCACCTTCCTTTCTGAGTACATGTTACTGTTAAATAAAAAATAAGTGCTACCACCAACAGATGGTGGTTTGGTGGGCTGAGAGCCTGCTCCTAGGATGCTTGCTGAGCACTGTGTCTCAATTGTGGGACTGTGTGTAGTCTGCTTCTTGTTCCACCCCACCCTCCTCTCAGGATAGGCTCAACTATCCTCCCCTGCCAGCACCGTCAAGTGCCTCAGCCACTAATTGAACTCTTGGGGCCTGAGCTATAGTCAGGGCTCTGTCCCTTTGTGTGTCCACAATTATAAGTAAGCTTCATTCAATTTTTAATTCCAAGGTGTTTGTGAGAAATAATAGAGGTGCTTTCTTATCTGAAGCCATGTTTTACATGACAAATATAGCATATTTTAGAGGTATTCTTGCATTTGTTGTCTGATTATATTTTTAAATAATCCAGTTGTATTAAATTATAGCAAAATTATGCAACTCTGCATTAATTTTAGAGTGAATTAGGTATTGGGTTGGCTGCAAGAAAGAAGGGTCAGATTTATATTTATTTCAACCATAGCAATAAATAAATAAAACAACATGTGTATTTTATAATGCCCAGTGTTCTCTCCTGGAGTCATATTTGCCCAGCATTTATCCACATGATTTATAAACAGCAAATCATATTAAACATACTAAGGTATTGCTCAGTCATGCTTTCAATGTACCTGTGGAACAGAACTTTAGTTCTAATGTTTGCATACTCAGAAAAAAGATGGTAATGATAAACTGGAGATATGTGATGACTTTTGAAAGGAGTTTGAGGTTTTTACTTGATAATGAGGCTAGTAAGGATGAGAGATAGCTGAAGACCTAGATACAACATGGCTAATAAGTTAATATTAATAAAGATGTAGAAAGTGCCAGTGGGAAGATACATCGCTTGGTATAATAAATACGAAGGTCAGTAAAGTCTTTTGCTCCAAAAATATTATTTATAGAGCATGTTAATGTCTCTATTATTCATGATAACCTTCATTATGTGTGGCCCCTTAAATATTGAGATAGACATAAATACCTCACTACCATATTGCTTTTTTTCTAATTTCAGCCATACTAATCTCCTCCAGCTACCCAGAGTATTGCATTGTAATTAGATTTTATACTGGATAGGAAATTATGAACAAAGTTTGAGGGCTGAAATGTTTGGGGGTAGTATCACTGCTGGTCCAGTGGTAAAACTCTTTCTTTGACAAAGACCATGATTTTAGAATAATATGATTTAAAGATGTGCACTTGGGGTGGTGCAGTGGTTAGCGTTGCCGCCTCACAGCAAGAGGTTCTCCGGTTCGATCCTCAGCTGGGGTGCCTTCTGTGCGGAGTCTGCATGTCCTCCCTGTGGTTGCATGGGTTTTCTCCGGGTGCTCCGGTTTCCTCCCACATCCCAAAGACATGCTGTACATGGATTGGACACACTAAATTGGCCCTAGGCGTGAGTGTGTGCATGTGTATGCCTTCTGTGGAAGGTTGGTAGCCAGCCTGGCAACTTGACACAGTAAAACTCCACCGCCAATCATGAATGGATGGTGATCCACTGTGGCGACCCCTAACCGGGAAAAGAAGAAGAAGAAAGATGTGCACTTGTAGCATGATATCCTGACATTCCCTACAGTTAGGATAATATTAATCATGCAAGATTCCAGGCTTTTAAGATGTATTATGCGAATGCATTTATTTAATTATTTATTTATTGTGTTGTCAGTCTGACATCACAATAAATAAATAACAGGCACTTTGCATGTATGCATTGATGCAAAGATCACCATCCCACCAGAAAGACCTGACTAGCAGCTGCCTATCCTTTCCATCTCCCCATCCTTCAAAGAATAAGGCTTGTTCCAAATCCTAGCTACTAATGGTACAAATGGATGCATCCATGTTCAGCTACCACAAAATTCCTTACTGATATATAACTCAATTATACCATCCATTTTAGAATGTAAGTCCCTTCCCCTTCTTTTGGTCAGGTTTGCACAAATTGCACATGAGTAAAGTAGACAGGATATAGAAAAGTTAGCGAATAGGATTCACAGTCTGAAGACTTATTATTACAAAGAAAGATAAATGAGTCAGGTTAGCTCCTATTGAATTATATGACAAAGATTGCTAGCATTGGGTGAACTCTTTGCTTTTTAGTGATGATGCCATTAGGGTGTAAAAATTACAGGGGTTCTGGTTGCTCTAAAAACATGAAAAATATGTTAATTGAATGTTAATTTACTTGGTAGAAGAGAAAAACACTGCTATAGTAAAAGGCTTTCTAAATATGAAACTCGTTACTATTCCAGGTGAGGAAAATATTAAATAAACTGTAAAATGATACTAGGCAGGTATGAGTACTGGAAATAAAACCTGGTAAAAAAAAGTAAATATGGAACTGAGTACTTGCCTGTACTGCATTGAAGTAAATTTACTATGTGATTGGCTTGTATACCACCTGTAGTTTTTTAGCACTTGAATATGACTTCCTTAAATAGGTTATTTATTTGTTTATTTTAGTTTGTTTACTGGGGTAGTACACTGATCACTACAGACCATTTGCAGTCACAGCCCAGATGAAAAGATTCACAAAAAAATAAAAATAAAGAAAATAGAACAACTTCATAAACACAGAGTAATCCTTGAAAGTAGATAATCCCATAGAGAGTTGGATACAATAAATAAATAATATTATCAGGGTAGAAAATCAAATGTGAATTCATTTTGGTAGTAAATCTGAGAGGGAAGCAACAGCTGAGAACAGAGGATCAAAGTAGAAGTGATGCAAGTGAGGAGGGAGTAATGTTACATATCCAGAGGAAAAGCATTTGCAGTCAGATTTTTGATGAAGTTGTATTTTCAGTTGAGCTCTGAAAGCTGGGAAAGATGAGACTTCTTTAAGGTGAAGGGGGAATGATTGAAAGAGTGTGGGTGCAAGAATAGGATACACACAAATTCTTTGATCTGCTAAATCTGAGCACAGTGTTTTGCTAAATGCTTTTTCATTGTCCTAAAGCTATTATAACAAAGAAAAAAGGCAAATACCCTGATGAGTTGGAAATATTTGCCTTTTTCTCTTAGTGGCAACCTCTGGAGAGATTATAATAAATTGCCAGGGTGTGGGCATATGCAGGTGGTCCCAGTCAGAGTAAAACACTGTTTTCAGACAATGTCCACTACAAATCATCTGACCATTATTTACTGAACCCACTGTAAAATGTTCACATGTTATTGGCAGAGCTCTTATTGGGCACCATTTAGATTTTAGTGGTAGTGATGCGCTTTCAGTAATAATAAAAGCAATTCTAATAACAGCACTCATTTCTCTAATAATAATATTATAATGTTGTAATAAAGATGTAATGTTTAGTTGTAGGTTATAATGGCAAAGCCCTGACAGACTGTCCAAGAACTGTACATACTGTATTCAGTTTCTTCTGTGGTGCTATAGGACTCCAAGTTTCATGTGCAATGTTAATTACCCCCTGTCATTTCTGATAGCCATCTTCCTAGTCCAGTAACTTTGTTAATATCTTAAAGACTGTGAACTCCATTTTTTAAGAGTGGTCTGTAGGTCTCTGTTAAGAATCTGAGTTTTAGGGAACGTCTTACTGCCATGTTGGGCAGATTACAGTTGAACGTTTTCATTCAAAGTATGACAGGACTAACAAAAATAGAGCACATACATATGTGATTTTGTAAGTTCTTAAAATATATAGCTGAAGGTCCATGGATTGATCTGCAACTTATACACATATCTCTTAGTCATATCTGACAACTGTCCCTGATTTTGAAAAACATTTGTAATTTTTGTCCTTTTCCTCATAAACTTTTTGATTTTCTGGTAAATTAGTGAAGATTACAGAGTCAATAATGCCATACATTAGAGTTTCATACTTTGTATTCTTCAGAAAATGCATGGTTGGGGGGGGGGGGGTATGGCCAAGATGTCAGAGTGAGTGCAGTAGTTTTTTGTTGCTCTGTTCATGAGATTTATTTCTGACAGGAATTAATTAAAAATTTTTTGAAATATCTTGGAAAAACTGCCTATAAATATTCCTTTCACTATTGTGGATGATCAGAAGAAGAAAAATAATAATCTTCAGTGAAATTCTTCACAAAAATCCTGTCAGAACATCAATTGCTGTACACAGATACTTGAAATATGAGTCATTCAAAGTCATCTGCTCCAGATAGTTCTATGAAGAAAGAACTACAGACTATAATTACAAGTATACAAGATCTCTCTACAAAAATGGATAACCTAGAAAACATCATGGAAAACATGAAAAAAGAAAGTAAAAAACAAATTCAAGAATTAAAGGAAATGATTTCAAAGCACTCAGATCAAATAACCAGTATAGAAGAATCTCTAAATGAAATAGACGAGAAACAGATGGAGAATGACAATCAAATAAATTTCCTTTTGAAGCAAAATAATTCACTATTAGAAAAGGTGGATGATCTAGAATCAAGGTCAAGAAGAAATAATATTAGAATTTATGGAGTTCCTGAAAAGACAGGAAGGAATAACATGATTCTTTTCCTGAATAACTGGTTACCTAAAATACTAAACCTGCCAGAGTCATTTTCTTATGGAATCGAAAGGGCGCATAGATCTTTGTCAAACCCTTCTATATCTAAAAACTTAACTTCAACAAGATCTATCATAGTTAAGTTTTTATCAACACAGGATAAAGATTTGTTGTTAAAGACTGCGTGGTCGATGGGTCCTATTCAGGAAAATGGAAAAGTCATTACATTTGATAATGATTATACATCTGTGACAATAGCAAAGAAAAAAGCCTGTGTTCCTCTCAGTAAAGATCTAAAAAAAAGCTGAAATAAAAGCTCAAATACTCTTCCCTGCTAGTTTGAAAATCACACTTCCAGATGGTCAGAAAATCTTTAATAACATCGAAGAGGCAACAGAATTTGTCAAAAAACATAACCTACTAGACAAAATTGAAGATATGGAACTCTCTACCCCAAGCCTAAAGAGACAAGCTACAAATGGCAAAACAACAGCAAATGATAAATCAACAAAAAAACTTAAAGGGAAATAAAATACTAACTTCTAATTTCCAGCGGCGTTTTCCCATGGTAATATGTCCAATACTACAAGCTATTAGGTAAGATTTTACATTAACATATTCATAACTAAAAATATTTAATACTTCTTTCCTATTTCTAATAACAATTCTCACTAGTTACTTGTGATAGCTTTCTGACTTCTTCTTTCTTCTTTGTTATGTAACACTATTTCCTTTATAGATTATAGTATAAACAATAATTGAAGGGCTCATAAATTATAAATATCGACAGAGCTTTATAAGATTGCGACTTATATCTAATTTCAATTAGTAATGTGTTGAGTATTGCTCGTTTGGGGTTGGGTTAGTATTTGTAACAGCTTGTGTGTCTTTATTGCATTGCCTGCCATTTAAAATGGAATTGCGATGTTCCTAGATGTTGAAAGGGGTACTGCCAACTTTACGCTGCTTATTAGTGACTTTTGTTGCCCTTGGCTTGTTTAATCAACAAGCGTAACATGCTTTTATTATAAATATCCTGTGTAGACATGTTTGAGCAATGCCGGCACTTTGTAGTCACTTGCGAAGTGCAATTTTAATGTTATAGTGTAAATAGCATTGTGTTACCCTGCTTAACTTGTTTTTTGTTTTTTACATGCCTTTAATGCTTCTCGAGCGTACAACAGTTAAGAAAAGCTTGAAAATACCTGAAAAGCGTTATGTTCACCTCGCAAATGCAATATTTTGTTTGTCAAGCTTCATGAGAAGCAAGTCACGAGCTATGCATTAAATCCTTGTTTTTGAGCCTGGCGCTTGCTACAGAAGTATTTAATGATGATGTAATGTCATCTGAGTCCGGTCACACATAGGAAAAGCGGCGACAGAGGGAAAAAATGTAACAAGGAAGTTATTACTGACTGAAGGTTTTGAATGCTTTCAAAGCATTCTTTGGATGATAAGTTTGCTCCTTGCAGTAAAATAATAAAATATTACATGCTTCTTATATCAGAAACAATATCTTGTTATATACATGTAGTGAACTCTTCTAGTTACAGTCTAGTTAATTTACAAAGTACAATCATTATAGATGGCTTCAGAGTGTTTTATTTTTGGCTGGTTTGAATTCAAATTTCACTGATATTGTGATAAGCATGCTCTGTGGTAATGGAATCTATAGATAAACAATTTGGGGAAAAATAAATAATTTAAAAATAAGTAACTAAATGTGCTCAATAGAAACTAACAAATTCCTAATTATAATATTGATACAATAATTAAATAATTGTGTTAATTATTCAAACTAACCCAAATGTATCTACTTAAGAGAGATCAGAAAGTGCTGGCATAAAGAATTTTTACAAGCTGTAGACAGCTAACCAAAGGGTAATGTGAGTGAGATAATATAATAAAAGAGAAGTGGGCGAACATACTACTCTTTGATGTTTCGACATGCAAACAAGTAAACATGCTTATTGCCAAAATATCATATTAGATATCAACATATAGTCAATAGCTAACATAAGTGCTGTATGTTTCTGCACTTGTTAAACAGAAGGGATATTAATAACAGTGTAAGCTTGGAATGAATGCATTTCTGAAATACTAAAGCTTAAAAGCAATAGTAATATTACACTGATAGAGCAATCATGAAATAAATGAGATAAAATAATGATTGCAAATGACATTCAATATACTTGAAACACCAAACATCATAACAGCATAATGAGTCATCCACAAATTATAGACAGTTAAAAAGAGAATGGGATAGGGAAAATATGGAAACGCGGACAGGATGAGCATACAGTTACTTTTATGTTATATGTTGATATATAAACAAGTAAAAACTTGTTTTGTTGAGATGTCATGCATAGATGTCATCATATAATTAACAGCTTTCATAAGTAATGTTGTTTTACGTACTTGCTAAATTTAATAGATAGTAATTCTAATGTAAAGTTGGAACAAATGCACCTCTGAAGTATTAAGGTTTGAAAGCAATAGTAGTAGTAGACTAATGAAACAGCAGGGGATAAATGAGAAAAAAGATGATTATAAAATATGCTTATTACACTAAATATATTTGAAATTTCAAATATCATAACAACATAACATGGAATGCTCATTACATTTGCTTAAACAACTTACATATGGAATATAAACATGTATAAAAACAATAGTTGAGAGGATGGTGAGTAAGAAAGAAAATAAAAATAAAGGTTACTAAACCTCAAATTTAGGAACATATTAACATGAAACATTAGTTAAATAAAATAATAGCTTTATTTCCTTCAGCTTAATGAGAATTTTGAGCCTTTAGACTGCTTATGAAGTTATATCTATGAATGTTGATTTATGAGAGCAGAACCTTATTAATATAATGCAGGAACAAATGTTAAACATAAATATTTACTACATAACTAGCCATTATTTGCAAATTATAAACATTTTATAATTTATGTGTTTTAAGTTATTTTGGCACTTTAAATGCCAATATAGGGCATTGTTAATACTGAACATGAATATCTGTATACTTAATTATTAAGTGCAGAAGTAACAATGTAAAGGTTGACTGGTTGTAGAGATGTTTGTGGTGGTGGCTAAGATGATGTTATCATCAAGCCAGGAATTTATATTTCCATGTTTTGCTTTGTATATAGTTATATATGTTAAAATTTTGTTATTCAGTTCCATTTATCTGCTCATAACTAAATTCAATGGAAGTATATGTACTATTTTGAATGTTCTCTTATAAGTGTATGTCTTTAAACGTCTTAATAATCCTTTCAAAAGAGGAAGTATAGTTAAATACTTGAAACTGAATAAAGTAGATATAGGGTTTTTACAGGAAACACACATTGTTAATAAGGACTTAGACAGATTATCTTTTAACGGATATATGATTCTTGCAGAGTCTCATTATCAAACTAAGAGAAGAGGCATGATGATACTATGGAGAAAAACATTACCAATACCTAAACTCATTGATACCTATGCAGATAAGAATGGCATGCTATGCTTAGTAATTTTAGAGATAAACAAAAGATATGTAACATTAGTAAACTCTTACTGGATACCTGGTTTTGGAGCAATTACAGCAAATAAACAGCTGGAGTTAATAATTTTCAAATCCAAAGGTGAAATAATACATGCTGGGGACTTTAATTGTCTCCTTTCTGATAAAGATACTACAAAAAAAAAGATAATTTTAAATCATCTTCTGCAGCAAAAAAGTTAAAGAATTTCATTAATATATTAGATCTTAGAGATATTTATGCTCTAAAAGAAGCTCATTAATTAGAATACACTCACTATTCATATAGATATGGTACACAAACAACAATTGATAAAGTACTAGTTACAAATAATATATTTCACAAGATTCAAGAAGTCTTAATTAGCTCGTGCCCATTGTCAGACCATAATGCCTTAGTTTTTAAGCTTAATATCACGCCTAAAGACTTAATAACTTGGCAAAGATTACCTGTCTATATAACTACATTAAAAGGATTTAAAGAGTGGTTCCTTAATGAAATAAAACCTTTTCTAGATATTAATAATAATAATGAGACTTCAAAGGTCATACTTTGGGATTCACTAAAATCTTACTTATATGGTAAGATCAAAAATTGGTATCTAATCAAAAGAAAACAATGGGAAAATGAACTAGCGCAACTACAAATAAATATAGATAAAATAAGAAAAAGTTTAAGTACCAAAGACATAAGAACAAATTCTGAGCTAAAAACATTAAACAATAGATACACAGAAATTCTAAATCACAAAGTGACAATAAATCTAGAAAAATTAAGAATCCAATCCTATTCAGTGAACCCCAAGCACATACACAGATTGGCAGTCAAAGCAAAACATCTAGCTGGCCTTAACCATATAAAAGAAATAATTGACAATAAAGGAATTAAAACAAAACATGTTACAAAGCACAAAGAAATTTTAGAGGTCTTTAGAGTACATTACGAGAGGTTAAACAATACAAATGTTGATTCGGTAAACAGTGCACTTACAAATAATTTTCTGAAAGAAAATATTAACAAAAAAGTAACAAAAGAACAAAATACTAATTTGCTTAAGCCAATAACATTAAAAGAAATTAAAGAATGTATTCTAAACCTTAAAAGCAATTAGGCACCTGGATTAGATGGAATTATTGGAGATAAGTTGTTCCCAGAAGATGTTTTAAAGATTTTTCAGGTAGCTTATGAAGAATTTAGAAAAAATAAAAGCATTTTTCCATCATGGAAATATGCTATTATATCTCCCATTCTAAAACAAGACAAAGATCCTAAGCTAGTGACACCATATTGACCTATATCTATACTAAATGTAGATTATAAAATCTACACCTCAATACTTTCTAAAAGATTAAATCAATTCATTCCAAAAATAATAGAAAATGATCAAGCAGGTTTTATTTTGAATAGAAAAGTTCAAGACAATGTCATTAGGCTTTTAACTCTGATAAATGTTGCAAATAAGAAAAAAAACGAACTATCAATAATTAGTTTAGATATTGAAAAAGCATTTGACTCTCTATCTTGGACATATTTATTTAACGTATTAGAAACTTTTAATTTCTCCAATGATTTCATAGAACTAATAAATACCTTATACAAAAATTCTGTGTCATATATTAAAATCGGGGCATTCTTATCCAACAAAATTCAAATACTAAAAGGAACTAAACAAGACTGCCCATTATCGCCTCTGTTATTTGCATTATCAGTAGAGCCATTTGCAAACTACATAAGAAAACATGATAATATAAACAGTTTCACTCTTAATTCAAATTATTCTTCAAAAGTACAATTATTTGCTGACAATATAATACTAACCATAGGTAATTTAAACTCTTCAATAAGGCATATTGCAGATGCTATAGAACTTTTTGAGAAATGTTCTGGCCTAAAGTTCAATAACAATAAATCTGAAACATTATTAATAAATAGTAAAGTACGTTCAGAATGGAGAAAATATAATAACTTTAACTGGGGAAATGAGTCTATTAAATATCTAGGTGTGTATATAAAGCCTAGTTGGAAAGAAACAATACAAGTTAACTATAGAAATCTATTTGATAAAGTCAAAGAATATATAGACAAGTGGAATAAAATGTTCTTTACTTTTGAAGAAAAACTAATACTAATAAATATGTGTATTCTTCCTAAAGTTTTGTATTTGTTTCAATCTATAATTATTTGCCCTCCAAAAAAAATAATAAAACAATTAAATTCACTTTTAATTAAGTTTTCATGGTACTCACAAAAACCCAGAATAAAATATGATTGGCACAATAGAGATTGGGAAAAAGGTGGAATCACATTCCTGAATTTAGAACTATATGCTGATTCAGTTACAATTCATATCATAAGTAAGTGGTTAAGTAATAAGTATACATCAAATTGGAAAGATTTGCATATTGACATTTTATTATCTAATATAGATGAAAAAATAAACAATGAGTTTTTTACTGAAAATAATAAACTGTTTTTAACAGTGAAAGATTCAGTATATAAAGAAAGCAAAAATGAGAAGCTACCATATTGCATTAGTTATATACTAAGCAATTTTAAGAAAATTAAAAACACACATTGTATAACAAGACATTTCTCAATATTAATGTTCCCAATAGCGTTCACAAACAATTGCTTAGATTCTTTCAATATAAACAAAATAATAGAAATGAAAGGCAATGGGTTAACTTACTGGCACCAATTCCTAAGTATAAATAATATTCTTGACACTACAAGTCTCTTAGCAAGATACAACGTAAATCAAGATAATTGGTTAAATATTCAAATCTTCAGAGAATATCTAATAAAGGAATTTAAAACAAGTCAAGTGTCATATACTTCACCTCAGCCTAAAATAATTTTACATTTGTGTGAATTAAATTCTTTACAATTTAGCATGGGGTTTTCTTTATCTAAGATCTATAAGACATTGAGGGCTGACTTAAAACAGCATGATGGTTCTCTATGGAGTTTTATAGTAAATACTAACAAATTTAGCTTCTCTGATAATGACAAATTATTAACACTCAGGTCAATAAATCATACAACATCATCTTTATATTGGAAAATATTTACATGGAAATTTATACACAGGAGTTATTTTACTCCACAGAAAATTGCAACAATATTGAATAAAACTAGTAATAACTGTTGGAGATGTGATGAGAGTCTCTGTGCAGATTGGATGCATATGTGCCTTGAATGTAAAATGATTGTCCCTTTTTGGCTGAAATTTAGAGATTTTGCAAAGGCATTGTGGACAGACAAATGCATAATTACAGATACACTTTTATTACTCAATGCCCCAATACCAGATTGTATACCAAAGTCACAAATACATCTTTTATGGTCCATCTTGGCAATAGCAAGGGAAGTTATTACTTCAAATTGGAAAAGTAAAGTGACTGTCTCTTCTACTGAGTTTATACTATTGGCCAAGACAGTATGTAACAGAGAACTTGAAACTCTTAACTATGGAACAACAAGAATGACCCACAGAAAGTTATCTTGGCTGAAATTTAAAAAATTATTAGACAAAATGTAATATGTTGAACAAAGCTGTTTTAGTTATGAGCATTTTGTATATAATTGTACATAGTTGAGTATTTAATGTCATGTTAATGAATAATTATCTGTATAATGTAATAATTTCTTGATCTATCAAAATCATTAAACAGTGTTATATAAAAAAAAGAAAATGTATGGTTAATACAAAACCTGTTGTTCTATTAATATTTTTATTGAATTAGAGTAACGTTAAAAATATATATCCCCGACTTTTGGACCAATGCCCCCATTATTTTTGGCTTTGTCCAGAATTTTTGAACATAAAATTTGAGAGGAATGCTCTTGGCAGTAAGACACACTAAGTATTATTCTCAGGGAATATTTTACATTCGTGTATGTTGTGGCTATGACAACTTCTACATGGGAATATTACTAAGAGGTGTTTACAACATATTTATAAACATCTATATGCTGTTAAAAGAAATCAATGCTTGCTCTTTTCAAATACAGTGAAGTTTGAATAACTTGCAAAAAGTTTGTTTTACTTTAGGGCTCATTATGAATCTGTGGATATCAGAGAAGGTGATTTTGCAAATGTTGAAATAAGGGACATTAGATGGCAAGTCGTATGCCAAACTAATAAATATCCAGGATTAAATGAGTCTATAATGTGTTTTTAAAAGCTCATTTTTTTAAGTAAATATAAATGACTTTTGTTGCATGTTATGTTATTTAAACATTTAAATGATGGTTCTTGACTGATTTTATATTTTTGTATTAATTGATTTATCTTGTGACTATGTTTGTTTTTAAATGTTTAATGGTTTTGTAACATGTTGTCTTTTAAGAAAATGCCAGTAGTTATTTTGCATTTTATATGTTTTTCAGTATGTCTAAATTATGTTTCTTGACTGCTTTTAAATATTATACTTGATTGATTATGTGTTGTTTGATCATGTGATGTATCCTGTGACTATGTATACCTTTAAAGTCCAATGATTTTGTAATACTGTTTTTTGTTTCAAAGAAGTCATATGACACTTTAGACTCGACCACTTAAAACTTAATATCTCTTATTTGCTCATGTTCAGAGTGTTACTTATAAGGTTTTTCAGTTGTTTCCTACACTTTTGCCGGGAATAGAATGGGTGGGTTTTCTTGAGATTAGCAAGAAAACAAGCTTCATTCTGTAGTCCTGAGTTTGAATGAGCAATTCACTTAACCAGTGTTCCTAGATCACCCCTGAAAAGAAGGAACTAGGCCACATAGGATTAATTGGTTACAAATAAAAAGGGCAGACTCATTCAGTTTAGAAATTGTTTGAATTCACAAGATGTAAGCCATTACAGTGACCTGATGGGAAGCATTCCAGTCCAAAAAAATAAGTTTCTGGAAGATGAATGCATTGATGCAAGCATTACAGTACCACATATGCCTATGAGCATTTCATTGCAGACAGACTGAAATCCCTCCAAATCGCTCATTCACAGATGTTGCTATAGAGCAGATTGTGAAATTCTCCTAACATTTACCTTTCCTCAGGGAAGGAGAGTAGCTTGTACAGCTTTAAACATTTCTTCCTTCCTGATCTGACTTAGTCTTGACCTGTGTCTGGTTCTGTACCATGGTCATTGCCTCTGTTAATGAATCTGTAACTAAAGAGCGTCTGAGATAAATGAGTATCTCTCAAGTACATTTGCAGTAATGATAACATATACTTTGCAGAACTTATCACTGAATACAAAATATAACTACAAGTAAATCAATGGTGAACTATTTTTTTTAATTTTATGAGAACAGCTAGTATTGTCTGAAAAAACTCTTTTTATTGAAATATTACAAAGAAACAAATCTTGATAATATTTTAGCATACATTAGGAGTGGTATAAGTAAGGGATCCTGGCTTGCTAATGTGTGTTTGTTTTGTAACAGGGAGTTGCTCGGCGGGGAAGAGTACGTACCCCTGCTGCTTTCTTCCTGCTGCATCCCAGCCATAATTCAACTCATCTCCCTCCCATGGTTCCCTGAAAGTCCCAGGCACCTTCTGATTGACAAGAATAATGTTCTGGAGTGCCAAGATGGTGAGTTACTGATTTAAAAAGACAGAAGTTTTGCAAGGAATAAAATATATACTTGTTTTTATACTGATTGCCATAGTTAGAACTGTAAGTGATATGTGCTGTTTGGTACCTTTAGTGCACAATTTTGTCTGTTTTAAATGCATGACACACAAAGCATGATACAGCAAATAAATTGTATTGAGCACATTTTACATTCTTTTTGCAGTGACCTAGAACTTTTTTTTTTATTCAAAAAGTGGTCACTCATTATACACTGAACTTGGCTGTTCCAACATTCTAGCCCCAGACATTTAATACTAATTGCATTTAAGTGTAAGACAGTTATCATATAAAATCAAAATCACTGACCTGTTATGTTAATCAATTTGGAATATACATTATATGATAATTAAATCTAAACTTCCAACTTCAGATGTTTTTGTAATTAATGAACTTAATAAAATAAAAAATAATTATAAATATTTTATTTAATCCATCACATTTCATATTTCATCAATCATAAAAATATTCCAAGTACAGATATATGTGTTGTAAGAAAAATGTTTGCAGTCCACAAGAGTGAATCACAAATCATTTCTTCTGAATATCCCTATATATATATGAAATGAATGATGGAGGAGCACTGGGCATTGACATATTTACAAACCTACCAAAAAAAACCAAAAAAGTTGTATGTTTTATATGTATTTTGCCTAGTGACAAGTCCCTGTATGATTCATTTTACTTTAATATTCTCACTCAGAGGTTGTCCAGCCTCAGGGGTAAGTGCAGTAATAGGATTATGTTAACCCTATTATTGCAGTCAAGTTATCTCAGAGTGAGACTATTAAAATAATAGGCTGGGGGGTTCAGCCTTCCGCAATAGGGGCACAGGGGTGGGAGGTTGTCCTTTGCATATACAATGTTACTGTTTACTCTCGATTCACCTGTTTTACTGCTCTGTTGTAGCAGACATGACATAATGCATTTTGTAATGTTTTCTCAGGGATACACTGATTTATGAAGGAGTGTGGCTTCCTCTGTGAGTGAGCAATGACTGTAATCTATAATTAAAAGAGCAACTTGAACCTAAATTTATGTTCTGTTGATAAGTTTGGAATAGTGATGCAATTAATAGTTTAAAATAAAGCCACATAAGACTGAAGGCTGTATTAGGACAACAGATGGCATTCCAGATCTTATGTTAATGCACTTCATACTGTCTCAGTTGTGGAGGATTTCTAGAAACAACTGAAAGGAAAACAAGGGCCCAATAAGTATCAAGACATCTAATTATAAAATTGCCACTTGTTTAGAAAGACACAGTTAAAATAAAGAAGTATGAGATTAATTCATTTGCAAAATGTAATCTGTTTTACAATATAGGAGGGCTGCAAAGATTTCTGCCAATAGCTTAAGGGAGCATGGAAAAAAAGTAAGACACAGCATCAAATATCAATGTAGTTGACCAAATGAGTGCAGTAATAGAATAATGTGAACCAGATTATTGCAGTCAAGTGACCTCAAATTTGTTAGATGTGAAATAACAGTGTGCCACTGCAATATCAGATTACATACATGATCAATACAAAGCAAGGGAGAGCCACTGTTGTCTGGACCAAACGTGAGTTAACACAGTGATCTTTGGGAAGTCATTCTGAATCATCAGAAATACCCTGGATATTGGTGGAAAGGGTAGAAAAGCAAACAAAAACATTCTTGTCCAAGGGAAAGAAAAGTTGTCTTTTTCTTCCAGGCCTTCATGCATGGAGTCCTGGAACAGAATTTTGGCAGCTGATTGTTTATAGAGGAAGTGAAAAGCTGACCTGAGGAATCCCCACTGATGAAGCAAATCTTGGAAGCCCCCCCCGCATTTAATTTCTATTCGTGAGGGTCTCCTTTGGTCCTGCTCAGCACAGTTTTGCTATGGCGGAATAAAGGATGCCTGTAGAGTGACACTGTGCTGTAAAGCTATATCCCATGCTAGCATGGCTATTCTGCATAGGGAGTAAGATCTGGTTCTCCCTTGCATGTTTTTGTACCGCATCACTGTCGCATTGTCTGTAAATACTTGAAAAGGTCCCGAGGACCACAGATGATTCAGACAGTTGACAGCGTTTATAAAAGTTATCATCACTTTAATGTTTATGTGTTTTGGTCTGTCTAGTTTTTGTCCCAAAGACCCTATACTTTTATGATCAATGGCATGGCTCCCCAAGCAAAGTTGGAAGTGAATGTTCTGATTGACTGCTTTGGAGCAGGATGGGAGAATGGAAGACCTGGATTCTGAGAAATGTTGTGTCCCTACCATCTGATTTCCCATTTTTACAAGTTCCAGAACTGGTATTTGAAAAGACAATGGGTGTTGATGCTGTGGCCAATGAGATTTTAGATACCACTGAATCTTTCTCATAAAGAGTTTTGCAAGTGGTATCATTAGAATCATGGATACAATGAGACCCAGAATCCTGAGATATTCCTTCACGGAGACAGAAGTCTGAGTGGAAAAACCCTTGGATAGATCTAAATCTAAATTTTTTTTTTCTTGTGGAATAAAAGCTCCTCATACTGAAGTGTCTAGCAGGCACCCCAGAAACACAATCTTGTGAGATGGAGTCAGAAAAGATTTGTGTATGTTATCTTGGAATCTCAGTCTGTACAAGAGATTTCTGACCTGAGAGAGAGAGAGAGAGAGAGAGAGAGAGAGAGAGATTCCTGACACTGTCAATAAGACTCTGCAAAAATAAATATGGAAAAAGATGGATACCCTCCAGCCTGCAGTTAGCTATCACAGGGGCTAGACACTTTTTTCAACACTCTTGGGAGAGAGAATAAGGCAGACAAATGATAATGTGATCCAGATCTAAACAACCTTAAGAAATCCCAAAAATATGGATGAATAGGAATTTGATTATATACAGCTTTTAAATATAAGGTTACTAGAAAACTCAAATGAGGCAGGAGGGGGTAACAGGTAGTGAAGTGAAAGCATTTTGAGCTTGGGCTCTATCAAAAACTGGTTTAGGGAAAAAAGATCCAGAACTGGTCTCCAAGAATTTTCTTTATTTGGCACTAAAAACACTCTTGAGTAGGAACAGCTTCCATTACTCCCTGAGTGAGACAGTATATGATGTTGAACAGGAGAAAAGAGAAGAGGTTGGTCTGGAGGAGGAGGAATCCTCTGAAAAGAAAGAAGTCATAGGTTCATAGGTTCATAGGTTGGTACTAGGCTATCAGCCCTAGGGCCTATACAAGCCTAGCCATAACAATTCCCTGGCTATTTCTTCCCACACTATTTACTTCCCTGGACCCCTGTCTAGCAGGGCGACTGATGTGATCCCCGAGGTGAATTTCCTTTCTCCCATCCAATCGTCAAGGTTCCTTTAAAAGAGGGCCAAAGAGCCACTCTGTTTGACATGTATGGGCAATCTATTCCAGAGTCTGGGGAGTCTCTGGGTCAGGAACCTATCCCTCCAGCATGTTTTGTTTATCGTAATGACAAGGTTTAGATCCCTGGAGCCTGTGGCTCTGAGGGATTGGGATTTCTTTAAGTGCAGCATTTCCAACAGCTCTGGGTTTGACATGGCCTTATATGTTAAGCAGAGATCGCCTCTGAGTAGACGATATGCCACAGAGTATAGCTGGAGTTCTTTAAGGTGGTCAGCGTAGGGCATCTGCTTTAGGCCTGTGATTCTTTTAGTGAGGTATTTCTGTGGCCTTTCCAGTTGTTGCAGATGTCTTGAGAGGTGCATACCAAACGGGGCATTGTATTCTATAATGGGTCTAATGAGGGATGAGTACAGTGGGACAATGACCTCCTTTTTTCTGGAAAAGCCCTTAGTGATGAGGTGTGCCACATAGAAGGATTTCCTGACTGTTGCGGCGATGTGGTTATCGAAGGTGAGACCACTGTCCACCTGTGTCCCTAAGTCTATTATCATACTTTCGGTATTTAGTGTACTGCCACCTATATGGTAATTCATGGATACATGTTTTTTCCCAAAGGGGATAACTATACATTTCCTGGCATTGAGCTTGAGCCCATGGCTCTGGCACCAAGCATCTGTTTCTGTAAGGCCCTTTTGTAGAGTATCCACATCATTTGGGGATTCAATAATGGCTTCCAGTTTGCAGTCATCTGCGAACTTTGTTAGCCAGAGTCCCTTAGTGTTGGCCTGTACTTCAAAGAAGTAGATGCCAAACAAGAGCGGTCCTAGGACTGAACCCTGGAGGTACTCCACTTTTCACTTGTCTGGAGCTTGATTTGGAGTCGGCTACTTTTACAGTGTGGGTTCTATCAGTAAGCCAGTTAGCAACCCATTGGGTGACGTAGGGATTAATGCCCAGTTCAGTAAGTTTATCTATGATTCCAGAGTGGGGGATGGTGTCAAAGGCCTTGGCAAGGTCTAGATAGGCTGTGTGGACCACCTTACCCTTGTCCATTGCTCTGGAGACTGATTCAAAGAAGTCAATCAGATTCAGGAGACAAGATCGGCCCTTCACGAAACTGGGTGGGGTCCAGTGTTTGAAGGTTGTCAATGTTTATAAGTTCCATGATAATATGCTCCATGGCCTTGCAGATAAGGCTTGTCAGACTGATGGGACAGTAGTTTCTGGGATCCAAGGTGGATCCCCCCTTGTGGAGTGGGATAACTGTAGCTCTGCGCCACTCAGTGGGCACGAAACCTGAGGTGAGGCTATGATTAATCATGACACTTAGGTGAGGTGCCAGTTCATATTGTAGTTCATGTAGTACACAGCCCAGGATGTCATCTGGTCCCATGGATGCTATATTCTTAACATTGGAGAGTGCGTTTTTACCTGTGTGGCCATTATTACCGGGATTTGGCAATCTTCCAGTATTGAGATGGGCCATTTAGGGGGTGAGAGGGGGGTGAAGTTGGCACTGAATCGATCTGCCAGGATATTGGCAATATCCTTGGGATCAGTATATTTAATGCCATTCTGTTTTAGCTCAGAGCAGATCTGAGCATTGTCATTTAGATTCTTGACATAGTTATAGAATGCATTGTGGTTGTCTTTGGAATCTTTGGCAATTTTATTTTTGTAACTAGCTTTAGAGGATTTTATGAGGGATCTCAGTTTCTTACTGAGGCTGGTAAGGGAGTTTTTTGCATCCTGGGATTTTCCTCTTTTCTGCAACAGTTTCTTCCTTTTGTTGTAAAGTTTGTTTATGGCAGGGGACCACCAGATTGACTTCCTTTTTTTGGATGAGAGCATCTTGGTTCTATTTGGGATGGCACTATTCATGCATGAGTGGATGTGCTCGTACAGTGCCTTAGTGTAAGATTCAGCAGTTGAACTTTCAGTTCCCGTCTGCATGGGTGTCATGAAGTTTGTCACTTCTGACTTGAGTAGCATGAAGTTGGCTTTGGAGAAGTTTTTTATGGAGGTTTCCTTACTGGGGGGTGGGTGTGGGATGTGGATGTTAAGGGTGATTAGCTCATGGTCAGACCTGACTAACGAGGGGGTGACCATAGGTGAGGAGCATTGATTTCCCATGTTGGTAATGACCAGGTCTAGGATATTGGAGCCCCTGGTGGAAATATGGATTAGTTGATCCGGGGCATTGGAATTTATGAATTCCAAGAACCGTTGGGCAAAGGGGTTGTTACATGAGTAGTTTTCCCAGTTAATGGCAGTGAATATCCTTGGTTAATATTGACAGTCCTCCACCTTTAGTGTTTCGGTCCTGGTTTGGTGGCCGAAAAGTGTGGTAAGAGTTGTAACCTGGTATTGCAGGGGTGCTCTCTGGAGCCCTGAACCAGGTCTCAGTTACTGCACAGATATTGATGTTCTCCATTTTTAGGACTGTCTCGAGAGAGTGCTTTTTGAGGTTTACACTTTTAGCATTGAGTAGCATTACCTTCAGATTTTGTATGCTTGTACCTGTTACGGTGGTGGTTTTATCCTTTGAAATTTGCCTAAAAAAGGCACTATGGGGTTGCAAGAGCCTTAGCCAGTAACCTGAATCCCAAGGGCGACAGGTGCAGACCATCTCTGGCAAAGCATCGTCGTCTGTCAATCATGTCATCCCAGGCAGACAGACAGATACTGGATCCCCTTTGAATGACACCAGAAGCTTAGCCAGTTGTTGAATTCAATCATTTTGTCCTTATATTGTGGTATCATTCTGGGCAAAGGCAGGATGCTACTCAGGGCTAGGGTCATACCTGCCTGGGCCACATGATCTGAGAGCTCTTCCATGTCTCTTTTCATGTAGTCCAGGGAGGTACGTCTCAAGTCACTCACTCCAACATGGACAATGACAGAGTCATATTTGTACTTGTTGTGGAGTGACTGGAGTGCATGCTTTATGTGGCGGATCCTGGCACCCGACAGGCAGCTGACTGTAATTTTATCCTTGTTCAACCTGGTGAGAGGGACATCAGTGTGCTGGACTATAGAGTCACCTATGACTAAAGTATTAGGTACATTGTCTTGCCTTAGGGGCTGTTGTTGGGTGGCATACTGGTGTTGTGAACTATGTGTGGCGTTTATCTACTTTTGGGATTTGTGAACTATGTGACACTTTGGTTATGATTGTTTGTGTTTCAGCTTCAGAGGTCCTTGTTGCTTGGGCAGGTTACAGTTAAGGGCCTCTGCATATGTGGATTTATTGTTGCTATATGTGGGTGTTGGTGGTGTGGGTTTAGATGGGCTTTGTGTTGCTTGAGGTGTAGTGTGGGTGTTAACCTTCTCCTCTTGACTGTCTAGAACAATCTTGGGTGGAGAGAGCTTTGCTTCCATTTTGGCTATGTAAGTGCATCTCTCACAGGTTGTAGTGTTGGGTGGTAGGAGGAGTGGGTTGTCTGTGTACATGAGCAATTGCTGCATTGCCCCAGTATGCCCAGATTCACCAGGTGGACAGGAGAAATCACTGGAAGCTGACCCTTGGACATGCCTGGTTTGGTGCTTTTTTTTTTTTTTTTTTTTTTGTAAATTTCCGGATCTGTTTTCCCTTACCTTAGCAAGGTACTTTGCAATTATAGGCTGTTTAGTGCCTACTATTAATTTCTCCTTATTAACAAGGAGAGTTGAGTGCTTGTATCAGTTTAAGGATTCCTAGTGTTTTCCAGCAGTATTAGAGAAAGTGCTAGTCACAGGGATGCTTAAAGGTATGATGCCATCTGTAGCCTTACTAGATCACATTCTGGACGTGTTTGTCTGAAACAATATGTTTGCCAAAGTGAGAAATGGAGAGTCAGACTTTCTGGAAGGATTAAGGGACTACCAGGGAGGAAGGGTGGGGGAAAAGTCATCCATATAGTCATTGTCTATGCTCTCTAAATAGCTCCCCTTCTCTTTCTTGGATTTTGGGCAACCAGATTTATTGATTATATAAATCTCTCTTGTCTCTCTGTCTCTGTTTATATATAACTCTGCTCTGTTCATATGGCAACTGCCTAGCAACATAGGTAAATCTTTGTTGATATTTTGAGACTTTCTTCTTTTATTAACATTTCCTAAGAGTAGATAATGCCAGATCCATTATGAACTTTATTTTAATCCAAACACTGATTAGACTGTCAGTAAAAAATAGTCCCTTTCATGTGTATTAGTGTACACACACACACACACACACACACACACACACACACACACACACACACACAAAATGTATTATTTGCTACCTAATTTTGCAACTTTTCATTCAGGTTTAATTTTTTTGGGGACACAAGAAAGGAGATGCTTCCATCAGTGACTTTGTTTCATAATCATGGTTTAATGATATTCTTTCTTAAATACTTGTGCCAAATCATTTTTTACATATTTATACCACAAGGACCAAAGAAAATGGGTGTTTCACTACATTACACAAGGAAACCCATGTATTATACCTGTTTTGTATCTCTTGCTGTGTTATTTATATTGCTATGGTATGATTCACTGACTTGGAATTACTTTGCATTTGTATTACCAAAACTACTTTCATATATTTCATTGATTTTTTTCACCCAAATTGTTATTGGAGTATATACTACTTTAGTATTATGATGACATTAATTCTCTTTTCATTTAAAGTGCTGCGATTGTATTAAATTCTTTTATATTATTGTATTAACTTCTTTTGTATTCTAATTATGATTGTTATTCATTTTCCTGCACAACTGTCGACGTTGATTTCTTTGGCTGACCATTCACTGCAAATTAAATGGCAGAAACGATGAGCTGAAAAACCTTTAAAAAAATCAAAAATATTTTTTTGCAGGGAAAGCCCCCCTCTGTACCCCCGATGTGGGGGTGGCAAGCCCCCCCCCTGAAATTATATATAACCCCTTCACAATCGTACCTCAGTGAAGAACAGGGCCTATTTGAGGTTTAATTATCCCTCTGAATTACATATCTTCCATGTACCTATATCTCTAACACAAAGTTTACTTTTGCCAGTATTAACAGTAAGCCCTTCCTGTCTTAAAGATTTTAGCACAGCTTGTTCTTTAGCTAAATGCAATTCCTTGTCTTCTGAATAAATTAACATGTCATCATGGTACTCAGCTGAATAACTGTCATGAGGATTCAGAACTTTACCCATGAACCTTTGAAAAGTGGCAGGAGCTCCTTGAAGTCCAAAGGGTTGAGCAGTATAAAGAAAAAGATCTTAAGGGATGGTAAATGCTGTCTTCTCTTTGGCTTCATAGGTAAGGAGACTCTGACAATAGCTTCTGATCAAATCTAAAGTGGTCAAAAACCTAGCTTTGCCTAGCCTGTCTTTTAGCTTATCCACTATAGTCTTTGGATAAGTATTAAATCTAGATAGCTTATTCAGCTTTTGGAAATAATTACTAAATAGAGCTATTTGACTTAGGTTTCAACACAATTGGACTGTTCTATTCCATGTGGGAGTCCTCAATAACTCCCATTTTAAGCATCTCAATCACTTCATGACTTACTGCTTCTCTTTTGGGGTCTGGAACCCTATATAGTTTTAGGTTTACCTTCAAATGTGGCACAATTACAATATGATGCATTTTTATTTGCTAGTTCCCAAAAAATATATTTCTTAGTAAGAATTATTTTTGTAAGTCTCACACAAAGTTTTGTCTATTTGGATTATAGGGATAGAATTCCCTGGTGGTTTACTATTGGCATTTGTCTCAATTGCCAGGCTGGCTACAGAAGCTTCAGATTTTCTCCATGGTTTTACAGCATTTATGTGATAAAGCTGTACCAGTCTTCTCTTCCCAGTTTGCCTTATGTTGGAATTCACTTCATTCATATTCTATTCTACCTCACTCAGTCCTGGTCATCTTGCTATGAATTTGTTCTCAGCCTAACATCAGAGTCTGGCATTCTGGTTTATAAAACCTCTATTGCATCTCTTATGAACCTTGCATGTGTCGCTTAACTATTGATGTAACAATTTTCAACCTGCCTTGCAAGTTTCTGAAGTGGATTGTTACACTTTTAAATGGGGTTTTCTCTTCCTCCCAAGTCTCTTTTACTATAAACCATAAGGGGTAAATCCTATTGAAGTTTGTGACACCTTTCTTACAGAAAACTGGAAGTAGGGAAATATCTGATTCTAGTTATAAATATCTTGTTTTGTGGCCTTCTTTAGCAAATACTTTGGGGTTTTATTAAAGCACTCCCATAAGCTATCAGTTTGATGGTAGTAGACAATGATGATGATCATCATCCCCTCCACCATCATCATTATAATCTCCTTTTCCCCATTTTTACATGGGGTCAGGGTGCCACATAAATTGTCATCATCTGTCTCAGTTCATTGACACTCTCCACCTTCTTTGACAGTGATTTCTGACAGTCACAAGTTTTCTCTCAAGCAATCCGTCTATCTGTTGGCTGAGTGCTCTTGTTTCCTTTTGCCTTATTCCTGCCTTTCCAAGATATGCTTTAGCAAATCATATTCTGTTTTCTTGCACATACGAATGTTCCAACATAATTTATCCTCTTTGACCATCTCTGTAAGTGAGACTACTTTGGCTTCAACTCTGATGTCTTCATACCTGTGTCTGTCTCCCAATATGGCAGCCCATCTCAGGCACTACATCTCCATCACCTCAAGCAGTTTCAGCTGTTCTGCTTTCATTGTCCAGGTTTCTGTATTATACAGAACTACCAGTCACCCCGCTGTTTTGTATACCTTATTTTTCAGCTTCTTTGGCATTCCTCTGTTGCACACTTCTCCTAATGCTTTGTGCCATTTTTCTACAACACCTCTGATTGTAACATTGACCTTTTCATTCAGACTTCCTTTCTGCTCAACCACATCACCTAGATTCTTGAAGCTGTTAACCTGTTCCACTATTTTCCCCTCTGTCTCTGTGTTTTCATATCTGTTTACTAGACCACAGTCCTGTTTCGACTCGGTTTCATCCCACGTACCTTCAGTTATGCATTACATTCCCTTATAGTTCCCATTCACAGTCTGCTTAAAGTGCCACACCTGCATAGAGCAATTTTGTTGATTTGTCCTCTCCAACCTGTTTTCTGATGTAGTCTAGCACCAGTATGAACAAGAGCGGTGTTAGAGCTGAACCCCAATATACCTCCACTCCCATTGCCACCCCACTCAGTGAGTCTGAATACTATTTATACTTCAGTCATTGGGCCCTTGTATATAGCCTGCATTAATTTTGCCACAGTTTCTGAGACTTTGAAATGTTGCAGCACTGTCCAAATCATCTTTCCTGGGAACTTTTTATATGCTTTTTCCATGTCTATGAATGTCCATTTGGAATCTTTCCTCATCTCCAACTTTTTCTCCACTGTCTGTCTCATGGCAAACAACAGTGTAGTAGTACTACATTCTGATATGAATCAAAACTGATCATCACCCATCTTCCTTCCTACTACTCTGTGTATTAATTTCGTCAGTCACTTTCTCCAGTACTTTCATGCAGTAGGATAGGAGTTTCATCCACCCGTATTTCTTGCAGTTATGAATATGCCGTTTTTTCTTGTACCTGGACACTAGAATGTTTATTTTTTGGTTGTCTGGGATAAGTTTCTATCTCTATGCCATGATGAATACCCTCAGGAGCCATTTCTATCCTTACACATCCAACATCTTAACCATATCTGCCATGACTCCATCTAAGCCTGTTGCATTCTCTAATTCATTTTCCTTAGTGCTATTCATAATTTTTCTAGAGTGGGTTCTCTTTTCTCTTTCATTGTAGGATGTACAACTGGCAGTACAGGTTCTGTGGAGTTTAATTTATCCAGAAGCTTCTTGAAGTACTCCTTCCAACTGTCCTCAGTGTCCTCTGGAATTTTTAACAGATTGTTGCTGGCATTTATTATGAATGGAATCTGCTTACTCACTATATTATCTTCTTGACATTGCCTTGAAACCTGACAGAGTATCTTAGTGCTAGAAGTAAGCAGAGGTTTTCTGAGACCTTGGTCTTTGCCACTGCAACTGCTCTCTTGGCGTGCTTGTTAGCCAGACAGTATTCTTAGCTTGATCCACTTTCTGTAGCTCCCACTCCTTCCGCGACTCCTTCTTTCTCTATGTAACATCCAGCATCTAATCCTAAACCCCAACAAAACTAAGCTACTTCTCTTCTCCCCAGTGAGAATGATCACCCAACCACTCTTCAACATAAGAGCAAATAATGGCACCATCATCTCCTCAGAAACCCAAACTAAACTTTTGGGTGTCACAATTGATAACAATCTCAGGTTTGATATGCACATCAATCAAACCCTAAAAACTATCAATAAAAAACTCATCTTTCTTTATAGGATCAAATCATTCCTCACCCCACCTGCTCAAACTGCAATTGCCCGCTCCTATCTACTATCTACCCTTCTTTATGCCTCTCCTCTTTTCTCCAACTTGAACAAAACCGATCTTAATCAATTATCATCATGTTATAACCATATTGCCAGATTTGCTACTGGCATACCCTACTGAACCCACCACTGTCACAACCTAAATCTCCTAGGCTGGCTGGAACTACCTTACCTTTTACAGTTCAATCAGCTCATAGTAGCCCACAAAGTCATCTACTGGCCAGAAAATACACCTGCTTTAAAAACATGATCTGCCCCTACAGTAACAATCATCCACTCCATTCATCTACTAAACTCCTAGTTCTAATGGTCAAATCTAACCACTCTGCTGGTGACTCGCTCTTTGCCAACTCTGTCGGAAAGACATGGAACTCACTACCAGCTGACCTGACTCTAGGGCCTTCACTAACCTTATTCAAAAACAAACTCAAGAATTACCTCAAATCGCACTGGATATGTTCCTGTACTAACCCTGGCTAGTGTCCTATCTATTTCACGTGCCTCTGTTCTACAGATGTCCTTTTCTTTGGCCAACCCTGAAGGGGTAAACTGTATAAACTGCTACTCAATGTATTTTAATAATGAATGTAATATGTTGATACTACCTGTATATACACACATATATATGTATATAATATGGGTCTACTTTAGGACCTCGAATGCTTAATAGCTTGAATGCATATGGCTCGAACTATATGCATCGAACTATTAAACAATCGAAGTCCAAAAAAAAAAATAAATAAAAAAAATACACAAAAAAAAAGAATTTAAACCACACCCCCTGCTACTTAAATATACCAACTCTGAGATCGTACTACATTGAAGTAAATGGAAATCTTCACCTATGTAGATTTCCGTTTGCATTTTCGATGTTTTGCACTTTCGGTGTATTCATGTCAAGAATACCGTATTCAATATTCTCAGACTTGGAGCACATAAAGTAAACCCATAATATATTATATGTGTGTGTGTACTTGTATTGCTTATGTCTGTAACCTGTGTGTAATTGCTATTCACTAAAAGTTCTATAATTGCAATGTGTACATGTACCTTGGAGCTTTTCTCTCTGGGCATCCACTGAAAATGGACATACATCCAGTAGGACCATCCCGGTTAACAAATGTAAAATAAATAAATAAACATCCTAGACTTCTGGATTTTACCACCAGCTTTCCTTATGTACCTTACTTCTACATCTGGTCCAGCTGCAGATCTGTCTTACCATTTTCACACATGCTGATTTGAGATGCTGCAATTTTTTTTATGCTGCATTATTTTCCCTTTTTCCTGAAGTTTTAGGACCACAAGTACTTCCTTGAACTCCTATGCTATTGCTCCAGTCAGCTTTCAGGTTTTCCACCTAGTCCATGTTATGTACAGCCTTCCCTGACCAGTATTTGTAGCTTATTGTGGCCACCAGTAGTTTCTGCTGGGGGAGTACATTTCACTAGGGATAACACTGTAATTTCTGATTAAACCCCAGTGCCCTTTGCCCTTTCTTTATCTGGAGAAAGTTTACCAGAGTTGCATGCTGGCCACCCTTCTTATATGATCTAATGATTTTCTTTGCAAATTGTGTGCTTACCACCATTATGCTGTATGTGAGACAGAAGTCCAGAATTGCTTCTCCTTCATTATTCCAGTAACTCCAATAATGTCAGCTCAGGCAATGTGATATCCTGTTCTGTCTCTCATGCTGTGAGCATTTAGGTGATCCATTATTAAGGTATCCAACTTTCCCATTATTACTGTGTCTCACTTTATTAAGGGTGTCTTGCAACTGCTGGCTGAATTACCCAATTTCCAAACCATCATGATCCTACTGTAGAGCATAGGGTGAGATAATGAAGACTGCTCCATTATTACCTTGGAGTCTGATGGCTGTGAGTATGTTACTGATTCTGATGACATCCCTCACTGTTTTTGGAAGACTTTCATGGTAATTCCCATACAGTTTCAGCTATAGCTTCTCCCTGAGTAGTGGACCCTGGATTCCAAGACAAGAGAATTTGCTATGGTGCCCTTCAACCTTGTCTCCTGGATACAGAGACTATCCAGTCTTAACCTTACCATCACGCTATCCACTTCCAAAGTGTGCCCTTTCAGTGAACTATTTTCTCTGTTGGAAGCTTTGCTTCAATTTTGGTAAGTTGATTGGTTTTAAGTTCAGATTTCACTCAAAATGTAATTGTTTGTGCTTCAGAAGACACACCAGTGCTAGCTAGCAGTTCTTCATGTATCAAAATAAACACTAGATGTAAGGTAATGTCAGCCTCAACTAGAGTTTGTGCTGTTGGTCGCAAATCTCTTCATTTTGAGATTTGTTCTTTTGGCAGACATCTCCGGCATTCAATTGGGAGGGCTGAATTTGCGCATAATACCTTCATTCTTGTGTCTGAAACAAACAGCATATTTTTGGAAGGTGAGATGAACCCCTCACAGACACAGTCAAAACATATAGAAACCATGCAGACAATGGCTGGAGGTCGTGATCAAACCATGAACCATGTGTTTATGATGCAACGGTCTTAGCCATTATGTCATTGTTTCTAACTGAAGTTATTAAGTGCTTTACTTTAAAGCATTGAGAAACCTGGTACACTGCCCTTGCCCTAAATGGTGTTACTTTTTCTGTGAACATTTATTTGTGTATTTCTTCTCTGGAAAAAAGAACATTATCTCTTTGGCTCTTGATTTAGCAGTGGCTTTTTGCAGCGGTGCTGCTTCATGAAATTTCATGGTAAGTAGTACCAGAATGTACTGGTAGCCATTAGTAGACTTTACTAATGGGCTTACAAGAGCAATGACTATCTGATCAAATTGGACTTTTATAGTAGGTATAGATATCAGTGCACATCTAAACCTGGGATGGGATGCAGTCTTTTGATAGTCTGGAGTTGCTGCACAGAAATCCTCATTGTTTTTTTATTACACCAGACAAAACATCTAGAGCTAAAATTCTAGCTTTGGATTTTTCCATCACTAAGCGCCCTCCTGCCTTTTGATTTGTCTATCACTAAGTGCTCTCCTAAAATATGACTATGTGCCAGTTTCATCACAACTGTTGTAAAGGGTTTTGGAACCAACAGTTGCTGCAGCATTTCTTCGCTGTCTTTATTTAACCTGTGTGTGAAGTTATTCTTCAACTCATAATATAAATATAGGATGGTGCCATCTTGGTCATCTCTATATCCTTCTTCTCTGGCAATGTTTTCTCTGGCTGTACTTAATATATTGCTCTCTCATGGTGTCTTCTGGAAATGTTCATTGCCTATCTATAAATTTAATAGATCAGGAACACTTTCTTCAGTGTACTAACATTACGTTGAGTGCATAGATTCTTCACTTAATAATACCGATATAGGTATTTCTTCTGTTCTTACTTATTCATTTGCATAAGGTAAGTCATGCAAGATTTTCTTCTGTTTTTGGTTTCTGCAACTCCTTTACTTTCAGCTCAGCAATGTCTGTTTCTCTGAGTACTTGTGACTGACAGTCCAGGCTAACCTTCTGTTTTGACCTTACTGAGAAAAAACACGTCTGTATTTAGGTTTCCTTTTTCTATGTATATTCTTATTTATTTATTATTTATGCAAAAAAATACAAAATATAACAATCTGTCAAGAAGACATTGAGACACTGAGACAGGTTCCCTTTTTTTCTTAGTGAGTTTATTACTATGGGGTTCTCCTTCTTGATCTCCACACTGGCATCCTTCAATACTTTAGCAGCTGGAATCTTTTATCATCTGCTCTGAACTGGTGGTCAGGAATACCACATACACAAATGTCATAGATATAGCCAATCTGCTGGCAGACAAGTTCAGTAAAAATGTCACTCCCCGTCCCCCCCATCAGTAAACCAGGACATACTCAGCACCTGCATTAGGCTGCTGTTCTTCTCCCATTTACTAGAAGTATAGTCATAACTGTGTGTTCTTGGTAACATGTCAGCATCCCTCTCAACTATCCAGATTTTTGCAAAATGTCCAGATTTTTGCTTCATATTTTAGTCTGTTACTCATAAATTTTGGTTTTCTGGCAAATGATTTGCAAATCATTGAAGATGGAATTCAGAAAATAATGACAGATATTTGAGTTTCAGATGTCATACTCTTCAGAAAATTAATGCTAATGGAAAATCTGTTATTCTATAAACTTTTTAAATTTATAAGGGCAATATTTAAAAAATGCTCCCTATGTTTGGGCCTTTGTCCCACCACTATATATGTCTTTGTCCAGACTTTTTGCACTAAGAGGTTGAGAGGTATGCATGTCATAACTAGAAATGTATTCAGGACTGTGTGTTCTTTGAAATAAGTCAGGCTGTCGCTGCTTATTCCCCAAGTATTACTAATTGTATATTCAGGCCTCAGCGAAACTAAAACTCACAAAGTGCTTTAAAGTCTAGTCCTATTGGAATATCATATGATAAATTAGGAACTAAAGCCACAGGGGTGCAGTACTCTACCCTATCTGAATATACTGTAACAGGTACAGCAGGTACAAGCAAGCAAAATCTGAGGGTAATGTACTCAATGCTAGAAGTCTAAACCTCAAAATGCACTCACTCGAGGCACTCCTTAAAATGGAGAACATCAACATCTGTGCAGTGTCAGAGACCTGGGTCAAGGCTCCAGAGAGCACCCCTGCATTACCAGGCTATAATTCATACCACACCTTTCGGCCACCAAACCTGGACAAAAACACTAAAGGCGGAGGCGTGTTCATATTCATTAAGGATATTCACACCTCCAGGCTAATTGCTCAGCATAATGCATGCGAGATTCTCCAAGTGCAACTAACTCTGGGCAAGAACGCAATCCAAATTGTAGCTTGCTACAGATCCCCCACCATGCCCCAGGATTCCCACTCCTCATTTCTTGATACACTGGAAAATATTAGGGTACAACCCAACACCCTAATAATGGGTGATTTCAACTACCCCACCATTAACTGGGAAAACTACTCATGTACCAACTCTTTTGCTCAATGTTTTCTGGAATTCATAAATTCCAATGCCTTGGATCAACTTATCCACACCCCCACCAGGGGCAGCAATACCCTAGACCAGGTCATTACCAACATGGGTGATCGGTGTTCCACACCAGAGGTCAGTTCCTCATTGGTCAGATCCAATCACATGCTATTCAGCCTAGACATCCACATCCCGCCCCCACCCCCCAGTAGGGAAACCACTGTAAAAAATTTCTCCAAAGCCAACTTCACGCTTCTTAAGACAGAAGTGGCAAACTTCATGACACCCATGCAAATAGACAATAGAGGTTCAACTGTTGAATCCTACACAAATGCACTTTATAAGCACTTATACGAGTGCATGGATCATGCTATCCCTAACAGAACTAAGATGCTATCCTCCAAAAAAAGGAAGCCAATCTGGTGGCTCCCTGCCATAAACAAACTCTACAACTGAAGAAAGAAACTGTTGCAAAAAAGAGTAAAATCCCATGATTGGAGGAATTCACTGGTCAGTCTCAGTAAGAAGCTGAGATCCCTCATAAAATCCTCCAAAGCTAGTTATGAAAACAAAATCACCACTGATTCTAAATACAACCACAAAGCATTCTATAGCTATGTCAAGAATCTCAATGGCAACACTCAGATCTGCTTTGAGTTACAGCACAATGGCACTAAATATACAAAACCAACTGATATTGCCAACATCCTGGCAGATAGGTTCAGTGCCAACTTTACCCACCTCTCACCCCCTAAAGGGCCCATCTCTAAACTGGAAGAATGCAAAGTTCCTGTAATCACAGCTGCACAGGTAAAAAACACACTCTCCAAAGCCAAGAACACAGCATCCATGGGATCTGACAACATCCCAGGCTGCATTCTACATGATCTACAGAATGAACTGGTACCCCACCTAAGTATCATGTTCAATCATAGCCTCACCTCAGGCTTTGTGCCCACTGAATGGTGCACAGCGATGGCTATCCCACTCCATAAAGGGGGAGCCACCATGGACCCCAGGAACTACAGCCCCATTAGCCTGATGAGCCTGGTCTGCAAGGCTATGGAACGTATCATCATTGAACTTATAAAAAAAGACATTGGTAATCTCCAAACCCTAGATCCCACCCAGTTCAGGTTTGTAAAAGGCAGATCATGTCTCATAAACCTGATAGACTTCTTTGAAGCAGTCACCAAAGCTGTAGACGAGGGCAAGATGGTTCACACAGCCTGTTTAGATCTCGCCAAGGCTTTCGACACCATCCCCCACTCTGGAATTATAGATAAACTCACTAAACTAGGTATAAATCCCTATGTCACAAGATGAGTTGCTAAATGGCTCCCTGACAGAACCCATACTGTGAATGTAGCAAAATCCAAATCCGACTTCAGACCAGTGACAACTGGAGTACCACAGGGTTCAGTCCTGAGTCCTCTCCTGTTTGGTATCTACTTCTCTGAAGTACAGGGTAACACAGAAGGTCTTTGGCTAATGAAGTTCACAGATGACTGCAAACTAGGAGCCATAACTGAAACTCCTAACGATGTGGACATCCTACAAAAAGACCTCACAGAGACAGATGCCTGGTGTCAAAGCCATGGCCTCAAGCTCAATGCAAAAAAGTGCATTATCATCCCCTTTGGTAAAAACTCTGTACCCAGGAACTACCACATAGGCGGTAGTCTACTTAACACCAAAAGTATGATAATCACATCACCACAGTATTCAGGAAATCCTTCTACGTGGCACATATCACAAAAGGTTTCTCATCCAGGAAAAAAAGAGGTCATTGTTCCCCTCTACTCACTCATTAGACCCATTATAGAGTACAACGCCCCTTTTGGTATGTACCTCACAAGACATTTACAACAACTGGAAAGGCCACAGGATTACTGACCTCAAACAGATGCCCTACGCAGATCGTCTCAAAAAACTCCAGCTTTACTCTGTCGCATATCACCTACTCAGAGGTGATCTCTGCCTAACATACAAAGCTATGTCAAACCCAGAGCTGTTGGACATGCTCCACTTAAAGAAATCCCAATCTCTCTGAGCTACACACTCTAGGGACCTAAACCTTATCACCACAATAAACAGAAAATGCTGGAGAGATAGATTCCTGTCCCAGAGACTTCCCATACTCTGGAACAAACTACCTATCTATATCAAACAAAGCTCCTCATTAGCACTCTTCAAGAAAAATCTTGATGATTGGATGAGAAACAGGAAATTCACCCTGGGGATCACTTCTTTGGCTCTGCTCGACAGGAGCACAGAGAAATAATTTTCTTGGATGGCAAAAGCCAGGGTTCCTTTTTGGCTAGGCTTATATAGGCCCTAGGCCCAATAGCCTAGTACCTATTTATGAACCTATGAACCTATATGCATGTGTTGTAGGATACTCTTTGTCACTTCCATGAATTCATAACATTTCCACCTTTCTCTTGTGAGAAATTTTATACTTGCAGATATAAAGGCCCCTTAATAAGTGTGATCATGCACCCCAAATGTAATAGTTCCTTCAATTCCTTCCCATCCACACAATACAGTACATTTAACTAGCAAAGTAGCAGAAATGAGACAATATTTTCATTTAACTATTATAAAAGTTTATTTAGGGGCAGTCTATCAGTACAGTTTCATTATCAATATAACTAAACAAAGGCAAAAGTGCACCAGAAAACACCAGATAACCAAGAAAATGCACTAGCATCTGAACACCACAGGAATCCGGAACTATTCATGAATAATGTTTTATTTAAATCCAAAAGATGCAGCCAAAAACCAGAACAGCAAATTATGCATCTCTGTAAATGTTGAGCACACAAATGCTTTTATTGGAATAAAATTAAAATTGTACTTCATCAGAACTGGAGTCAGTTACTAATATTTGAAAATGAGTGGCTTTTTAAAAATCATGTGGCTAATGATCAACCAAATACTTCATTTTTTTAAAAATCGATAGAAACTGTGTATTAAATATTTTGTGTTCAAACAATATGTAAAAGTGAAAAAAAAATAAAATAGTCAAAAAAATTATTGATGAACTACAAAGGTAGTGAAAAATAAAAATCCACATCTAAGTTAAAATGTGTACTCTTTTGAAAACATGTATATAAATGTGAAGTTGATCAACTGATAATAAAATGAATATTAAGTATTTTGCAATTTTTCACCACATCACACAAAATCCTAAATAAATTCTAAATAAAATCCATACATCATAAATCAGATTTTATTTAATTAAAAAGGCTATTTATTTTCAGATGTTAGTAACTGACTCCAGTTCTGGTGAAGTCTAGTTTTAATGTTATTCGGACAACAGCATTTGTGTGCTCAATGTTTACGGAGTTGTATAATTAGCTATTCTGGTTTTTGACTGAGTCTTTTTTATTTAAGTAAAACATTCTTCACAAGTATTCCTAGATTCCTGTGGTGTTCACCAGTTAGTGCATTTCATTCATTATCAACATGCTGCTTAGAAATCAATTTTTTGAAAGACACACCATTTATATTTTCATTGCTAGCAATTCTGTGAGAAACCACTTTTTTATTAGATGCAATAGTTTTAGTTAAATTATAGCAAAGTGCCCATTCAGCCCATGTCTGAAAGTTCCAGTTGCTAACATTTTTGTACATTTACAGACATTTGCACTCTTTTGATTTGCATGATTAAGTTGCTCAGTTTTATATAGTGTTTCATTAACTAATATTCTTTTGTTTAGAACAAGCAATTTATCAGTAAACTTATTCTCATGCTGAAAAGCCCATTTTATATACATTTTTGAGTATATCCTTTCAAACTTATCAACTGCCAGAATGCCTTTCATTTTAACTTTGGTGTTTTTCTTCTTTTTGCTACAAGTGTAAAACATGTTTTAAGTCACGCACATAAACTGTTATTATTTTTTTCCAAGTTAAATGTTGACACACCAGCCCTAGCTAGATGTCTCTTGTAACTATGACATTCACAACACACCTCTTAATACTGATCCAGTAGTTAGAGATCTGGGAACCTATGTAGACAACAAATTGTCCTCCAATCAGTACATATCCACTATTACAAGAAAGAGCTTTGTCATTGCACATCTTATTACTAAGATTATGCTGTCTTGGTCTGGGGATTTTATCATTTCACTGTATTCCACACTCATCAGGCTTATCATTCAATATAATCCCTTCTTCAGTATTTCCCTGTCGAAATATTTGACAAAACTCTAATGCCCAAAACTCTGCCTTACTAAGAAAATCAAGGGCCTAAGTCATAAAAGTTATGCAGACTGTCTCAAAGCCTTGTTCCTCTTCACTGTGTCATATAGATGACTGAGGGGTGATCTCTGTCTTGTGTACAGCAGATCCTATCCTGTACATTCACAAATCTAACAGGAGCATAAACACCCACTCAGGATATCCAAATCTATTTTGCAACATATATAGAACATGTTAGAAGGATAGATATGTATCACAGAGAATATCACTTACTAGGAATCATCAGCCATTCCACATGAAGCAAAGTACTTCTCTTACACTGTTAAAGCACAATCTGATCATATGGATGGGTAACAGCAAATTCATCCCTAGATTAGCACCCTTGTCCCTTATGGACAAGGGAAACATGTTCGACTCATCTCTGTGTTATTTATATTTAAAATATAAAGGTTAACATATCATGGGGATGTATGGCTAGGCTTCTAAACATCCTCACAGATCAATAGCCTAGTATATACCTATGAATCTATGACCAGTTCTTTATATATCCAACTAAACCACTACATATAATGCAGGGAGACAGCATCTAGATGAGTGATAAGACCACAGTATCTATGCTCACAATTCAGCGTACTGACTTCTGATTCAGAATTGAAGAACACAAGAAGTTAGGCTGTAGCCATCAGAGAACTGAACACATTATGGCAAGATATGCATATGAACTGAGTGAGGTACATTTCCATGATGCACTGAGACAGTCTGTTAGTTATGTGAAATGATAGAATTGAATATAGTTCCTGACTAGGAAGGTGACAGACTGAAAGTTACATGAGGTGAATTTTAATAATGTAGCTAGGTATGCACCATGTATGCCACAACATGCAATCCTTAATAATATTTTGTAAAATTAGATATGGTAAAACTAAAATAAAACATGAAAGTTCACCGTGATTATGTTTTACTGAGTTATAGACTTTGTTAAATGACATTTAAGAAATATCCAGTTAGCTAAATATTTTTTTCTTAACTCTGTCAGGTTAAGATTTTTTATTAAGTTGTTATTAAGTTTTAGTACTAAAGATGTTAGCAGTCCAGAAATGTGCACTGTCTCAGATGGAAAGGCTTCACTTGGGGAGTGGGAATACATTCTTGAACTTGGTGTACAATCTTAAAAAAAATCCTGTCTATGTTCATAGGTAGGTACTAGGCTATCTGCCTAAGGGCATTTATAAGCCTAGCTAGAGTGTGTCGGCTTTCGACACCCCACTGATTAATTAACTGATCCTCTGGCAAGCAGAGGCAATGAAGTGATCCCAGGGGTGTATTTTTTGTTACCCATCCACTCGTCAAGGTTTCTCTTGAAGAGTGTTAGTGAGGGGCTCTGCCTAATCTAGTTTGTAATTTTGTTCCAAAGCATGGGGAGTCTCTGTGACAGGAATCTATCCCTCCAGCATCTTCTATTTATTGTTGTGGTGAGGTTTCACTCACTAGAGTGCGTGGCTCTCAGTGACTTGGATTTCTTTAGGTGGAGCGTGTCCATCAATTCTGAGTTGGACATGGTTTTGTAAGTCAGGCAGCAATCACCTTTGAGTAAACAATATGCCACTGAGTACAGCCAGAGTTTTTTCAGTCGGGCTGCATAGGACATATGTTTGAGGCCAGTAATCCTCTTGGTGAGGTACTTTTGTGGTCTGTCCAGCTGTTGGAAGTGTCTTGTGAGGTACATCCCTAATGGGGCATTGTACTCTATGATGAGTCTGATGAGTGACGAGTAGAGAGGCACTATAACCTCTTTATTTCTAGATGCAAACCCTTTAGTAATTAGATGGGCCACATAGAAGGATTTCCTAACTACTTTGACAATATATTTGTCAAAGGAGAGATTACTATCTACCTGGGTCCCCAGATCTCTTATTACCTCTTCTGTATTAAGGGGGCTGCCACCTATGTGGTAATTTGTGGGTGTTTTGTTTTTCCCAAATGGGATGACTATGTATTTTTTGGCATTTAGCTTGAGGCCATGACTCTGACACCAGGTATCCATCTCATTAAGGCCCTTTTGGAGGATGTCTGTGTCCGCTGGAGAGTCAATTATGGATCCCAGTTTGCAGTCATTGGCAAACTTGGTTAACCATAGTGCTCCTGTGTTTGCCTGTACTTCTGAGAAGTATATGCCAAACAGTAGGGGTCCCAGGACCGAGTCTTGCGGGAAACCACTTGTGACTGGTTTGGCATCGGACCTGGAGCCCGCTATTCTTGCCGTGTGAGTTCTGTCTGTAAGCCATTTGCCAACCCATCTCGTGATATAGGGGTTTATGTTCAGGCTGGTGAGTTTTTCTCTAATACCTGAGTGGGGAATGGTGTAGAAAGCCTTGGCGAGGTCAAGGTAGGCTGTGTGAACAAACTTTCCCTCATCTATGGCCTTGGTGACTGTCTCGAAGAAGTCAACCAGGTTTAGTAGGCATGATCTGCCCTTAACAAAGCCGAACTGGGTGGGGTCAAGTGTTTGGAGGTTCCCAGTGTCTTTGTTAATGTGTTCCATGATGATGCGCTCCATAGCTTTACAGAACAGGCTAGTCAGGCTTATGGGGCGATAGTTACCAGGGTCAGTTGTGTCCCTCCTTTGTGGAGTGGAATAACCGTTGCTGTGCACTATTCTATGGGCACGTAGCCTGTGGAGAGGCTGAGGCTGAACAACATGTTTAGGTGGAGGGGTTAGTTCGTTCTGTAGTTCATGCAAGATGCAGCCTGGGACACCATCTGGCCCCACTGACACAGTGTTTTTGGCTTTTGAAAGGGCTATTTTCACCTGTGTGTCTGATTTCCGGGACACTATACTTTTCCGGTATTGTTGTGGGCCCTTTTGGGGGTAAGAGGGGGGGTGAAGTTTGTACTGAATCAATCTTCCAGGATGTTGGCAATATCAGTAGGTTCAGTATATTTTGTGCTATTTTTCACTAGTTCAGTGCATATCTGAAAGTTGCCACTTAGATTCTTAATATAGCTAAAGAAGGCTTTGTGTTTATCTTTTGAATCCTTGGCTATTTTTCTTTCAAAGTTAGCCTTGGGTGATTTTATGAGGGACCTTAGTTTCTTACTGATACTGATCAGGGATGTCTTTCTTTCTTGGGATTTGCTTTTTTTCTGAACTAGTATCCTCCTTCTATTGTATAGCCTGTTTATGGCAGGGATCCACCAGACTGGTTTCCTTCTCTTAGAGGAGTGAGTCTTGGTTTTGCTAGGGATGGCACAGTCCATGCATCCTTTTAGGTGCTCATAGAGTGCATTTGTAAAGGCTTCTGCATCTTGGGCAGCGTTATCCTTTAGCATGAGGGCTGTGAAACTTATCACCTCTCTCTTAAGTAAGGTGAAGTTTGCTTTAGAAAACTGTGGTTTCCTTAGTTGGGGGTGGTGGTGGGGTGTGGACATCCAGAGTGATTAGTTTATGGTCTGATCTAGCCAGTGACGGGTTGACCTCCGGTGTGGAATACCTGTCCGCCATGTTTGTGATGACCAGGTCCAATATGTTTTCACCTTTGGTAGGGCAGTTTACCAGCTGATCCAGGGTGTTTGAGTTGATGAATTCTAGGAAGCACTGGACCTGGGAATTTGTACAGTTAATGGTAGGGTAATTGAAATCAGCCAATATCAGGGTGTTCGGTAGGACCTTCATGTTTTCCAGTGTCTCCAGAAAGGTGGAGTGGTGGTCTCGGGTCATGGAGGGTGATCTCTAACAGGCCACAATTTGCATTGCAGATTTGCCTGATGTTAGTTGCACATGGATGATCTCAGAGGTATCCTGCTGCGCCAGTAACCTGGAGGTGTAGGTATCCTTGATGAATATGGATACAGCCCCTCCTTTTGTGTTTCGGTCCGTGTTCTGTGGCCGAAATGTGTAGTACGAGTTATAGCCCAGTAATGCTGGGATGTTCTCTGGAGCCTTGAACCAGGTTTCAGTTACTGCACAGATGTCGATGTTCTCCATACTGAGGAGTGCTTCAAGCACATGTATTTTGAGATTTAAACTCCTGGCATTGAGTAGCACAACCCTCAGTTTTTTGTTAATTGTGCTGTTTACACAGGTGGGTTTGACTTTTGAGCCTTGCCTAAAAAAGGCACTATGGGGGCAGCAAGAGCCTTGGCCAGTATTTGAAAGCCTAGTGACAGGTGCAAGCCATCTCTTTCAAAACAACGCAGTTGTCGAACATGTCGTCCCATGTGTCTGTTGTTTATTCCCATATTACCACAAAATCAGATAATTTATGTTGCCCCTACATATGCCGCAATTATTTTTGCCCTTGTGAGTTGGGTCACAGCTGAAAAGTGTCTGAGAAAGGCTGGTTAATACATTTTCAAAAGTTTTCATTTTATGTAGTAAATGTTTTAGATGTGAATTCGACATTCCTTAAATCTTCAGCTTGAAGGAGGGTGGAATTCATTTTGTATACAGTCATGTTCTCCTTGAAGTTGCCCTAGTCTTCTGATTTCAGCTATTTTTGTTTCTAAATGCTATTCCATTCACTTGTTTCAGCTTTGAAGGCATTCCATGGGTCTAATGATTACCATTCTGAAATGGAAGACATACAAAAAGAGCATATAGCACTAGGCGGAGAGAAATTAAAGAAACCTTGGGACCTTTTCACTGACCCAACAACTAGACCACAGCTCCTCACTGTTATTGGACTGAATGCAGGGCAGCAGTTTTCTGGAATAGATGCTGTAAGTACACACTTAATTGATGTGTAGTGAAGCTGTTGTGATAATATAATGTAGTTTAACACTGCAGTAGTAAAACGATGTGGAGACTTGCAGAGACTGGTAGAAAAAGTACTTTATTCAAACCAAACCAAACAATTTGAATGAAGTATTTCTACCAGTCTCTGCAAGTCTCCCCATCATTTTACTGCAATGGGATTGTTATTTCTTGGATTTGTTCATCTTCCTGGTTTGTGTTTTAATACTGCAGTGTTATTGAGTAACTTAATTTTGTGTCTCTCAATGTGTTCAAAGCTCAGAACATATTAACATATTATCTTGCCCTCAGCGTGCAGAGAGGATTTATGGTCACCATAGCACAACTCTCTTGTCTGCTTCTGCTAGCAGAATAAGTAATGAATCTGCAGGTGGAGATAAAGTTACCACTGATCTACAACAATGAATTGACTGGCATGCAGACTGCACCATTTTTCCTAGCGTGCGACCCAATCTCCATAGTTTCAGTCAGTTCAAACTCTGTAAGATATAGCCTAGCCACTTGCAGAAAATATTATATTGCATTTTAATACTAGTGTGCCAACAAATATGTGTGCTGTGATATGTGTGTGTGTGTGTGTGTGTGTGTGTGAGTGTTTACTCTTCTCATTCAAGTTAGCACATGAACCTATGAACCATGAAAGTGCACAAAAGAAAACTAATCATATGAAATTTGAGAGACATAAACTAAAAGATGAATATTTAATACAGCACACAGTGATTGAAACTGTAGATTCATTTAAGGACTTGGGTATATGGGTAGATCCATCTTTGAGATTTTCAAATCATATCAACCAATTGGTTAATAATAGTTATAGAACTATAGGTTGTATAAACGATTTATAAAGTCTAGGTTTAGGAAATTATAAATGATAAAATCATTATTTATTAGTTACATTAGATCCAGCCTTGAGTATGGAATAACAATATGGAAACCTTATAAAAAACAAGCATGAGTAAACTGGAAAGAGTACAACAGATGTGAACATTTAAGTTATTATGAAAGACTAAAATATCTGAACTTGTACAGTGTCTGTTATAGATATATATGAGGAGATCTTATTCAGGTATATAGGGCATTTAGAGACAACTACCTCTGGGAATGTTTGAGGTTATCAAAAAGTAGTAGAGAATCATCCGACAACCTAGGTAGAAAATTCTATAGGAATGAGAAGTGTATTAATTGGTTCTCTGACAGAGTAGCTGATGCATGGAACAGATGACTAAATTACATTAAAGCAAGCACCAGTTTATATATTTTAAGAACAGCCTGGACATTTACTATGGGAACAATTGTTTCGATATATTGGTAGTCTAGAAGGGCATTAATGCCTGTGCTTGAAATATTTATATGTATGTAGTGATAAGCATATAAAATAATATAAAGTGCATTATTTCTATCAATCTCAAATTTCCATAAACCAAGGATCACAGTATCTCAAAGTCAAGTAATTCCCTTCCTGGCAAGAATTGAAGTCCACAACCCATAAATGCTTCTAAGTTCTGAGTTCTCATGCTTTCATTGTAGGAAGATGTCCAGGCTTCCTTAATTATAATCCACAACATTTCTTCTTAATGGCAACATACTACTCAGAACCATTGTTCCAGGCACACAATCCCCTGTACTAGAGCCCAAATTCTCTGATTGATAGGCTTTAACCCTCTCTTATACACATCATTTAATTACACTATTGATCTGGTGAGATCTATTAACTAAACCATCCAGGAATCGTCTTTGCCCGATATATATACGTGTACCTATTTAAAGCAACAGTTCTATTTATTGTATATAGTCACAATATTTACACAAATTTTGAAAACAACATTTCTGTTTATATGACATTTATTCACATTGCTTACCTTCTGTGATACTATTCTGTCAAGAACAACCATACTATGTTCTACTGACACCCCCAAAACTGAAACCCTCAGTTTTAGGTCCAATAGGTGAGCTTTTTGCGTTAGACAGGCCTTCTCTATTATGGTGGGTCAAGCCTGGTTTGTGTTTCACCATGAACTTAAAAGGCTGCAGAAAAGGTATCTATCTGAATATTTCTTTGCTGCCATTCTACTACCTAATCTATCATATAAGTGGAACATTGTCTGTGACAAGTATGAATTGTTATCCAAGAAGTGAATACTTTATTAAAGACGGCACCTACCAACTTGTCAAGCATTCCTTGTAACTAGTGTAATACCTGATTTCTGTTCAACTCAAAAATCATATGAGATGTCTACCTCTGATATATCCTTCCTCATATAAGTGGCTAAGACAGGCTCTGGACAAAGTATTCTCCTTATCTGGTTAAGAGCATGGTCTGCCTCCACTGTTTCTGTAACCTTAAGTGATATATTTCCTTCTGTCAGATCTGTAAGTGGGGAAGTTGTTGAGGTAAAGTGGGACAGAAATTGATGTTACTCAGCTATCCCCTTAGACCTGTTTCTCAGAGCTTCAAGTTTTATTTTCTGGGGGCCAATAATTTTACATGTCACATAGTTTAAATAGTTTACCTCTTTCTTACCTAATTTGCTCTTTCAGGCTTTTTCAAGTTCCACAACTCATCTCTGACAGTCTAGTATAGCATGAACGTCAGCAAGATGGGAGATTCAATCTTCTGACTATATTACTATGTCCTCAAGATAAGCAGCACTACACTTCACATGAGGTTTTAGGACTGTCTCCAAAGCTGGATCATGGTCAAATGGGCCCCTAGACATGGTAATGGTCCTGATGGTCCAGCACCCCCCCCCCATCCTGTAGCCATTCCAGTGTCCCGTTTCTTGACTGTCTCTCCTCAATTACCATAAACACAGCTCAAACCTGTCAGTAATATATGCATACCATGTCTCTTCTTCACTTTTACAATGATTACAGAAATATAGATTCAAATTAAAACTTTGATTTAAAATTTTATTGCACAAACACTTATTGCTAAACAAAACAGTCTCACATTGAAAACAGATTTAGCATCATAATGGTCAAGGTGTCTACCTCACAGACACAAGGTGTGGTATTTGATTCTCATCTTATTAAGGAAATTGGCTGGACTTAAAATGGCTGCAAGGGCAACTAGCCTAGTACTTATCTATGAACCTATGAATATTAAACATGTCTTCCTTGAAATTCAAATTCATTGAAAATGCACTGAAATTTGCATTAGAGTTACACTAGGCAATCAGTCTAAAGACTGTTACAACCTTAGCCCAATAACCTGAAGTCAGAATCAAACACTGTATCTTGAGTCTATGAGATGAAGATTTTAACTGGTATGCCAAACTAAAAAACAATTGAAAATGGATTTGGCTAGTGGCAGATTAAATACCTTGGCCCTCTAGCTCTTTTCAAAAAACAGGCCCCCTGCATGGGAATGCTACAGAATCCTGAAAGACCAAAATCCCGAAAGTTCAAAATTATGAAAACTCAAAATCCTGAAAACACACAGGATACCAACACTTACTATATTCCAGTACAAGTACATAAAGAAACTAATAAAACACAAACCATATTACTCTACTCCAAGTGTAAGCAGGGGGACAGCCCCCCCTGCACATCCCATGTGGGGGGCTGCACCCCCCCATACCCCCTGCTACTTAAATATATCAATTTCAAGATTATACTTAGTGTACTGAAGTGCAATCTCAAGAGTTGTTATATTTAAGTAGCAGGGGGTGTGGGGGTGCAGGGGAGCTTGCCCCCTGCGTATACTTGAAGGGTAATATGTTTCTGTATGTACTTGTGCTGGAATATAGTAAGTGTTGGTATCTGGTGGGATATATATATATATTGGAAAGGAAATTTTCGAGGGAGGGGGAGATATTAGGTATATATACCCCCAACCCTAATGAAGTAACACCTACCCAAGAGATAGTGGTCGAATGTTTTAACAAGTATGGTGGGTTTTCCATTTACAGCTTCAGTAATATTTCCTTAACTAAGGATCATTTCAGCCTATTGGCGAAGGGGCTTAAATATATTCCGTATACTAAAGGGGATTTCACTAAAACTCTGTTAGACATTAAACTGTTCCTTAGAAAAATTAATTTGGAAATATTATTTTCCAAGAATGATATAAACAGAACAAATCAAAATAATCAAGGATTATTATGCAAGTCCACTTACAATTCCCCTTTGCACTCACAATTAAAAAATTTCAAAATGACTTTAGAAAAAGAAACTAGAGAAATGCAAAGTAAGATTAAATATCAAACTAATTTGAGTAAGGAAGAAAAGACTATTTTGGATGAACTAAAGTCTAATTATGGAGTGAGAGTTATGAAACCTGATAAGGGTGGGGGGATAGTTATAATGGACTCAATATATTATGAAGGAAAAATGAATCAAATTTTAAGAGATGAAACTAAATATACCTGTGTTTCTAGGAATGAGATAAATCTGGCATATCACAAAATAGACATACCCGGGGATTCATGAAGCTCGGCGCAAGGCTGGTGTAAGGCTTGCGCCGGCAGTGCAGTGAATAATCGGCGTAGCAGCGCCATATGCATAGTAATGAGTGCGCGCCGCAACCACAGACATGTGCGGAGGGCACGTGAGCGAGCCCAAGTAGGATGCGGCCGTAGGTGTGGCCAAGCCGGCAGGCGATGAGCAACCTAAAGTGCTGACTCCCACAGGCCGCCTGCAATAGTAACCGCACCAGCAAGGGTCCGTGGATAATGAAACATACGCAGACTATGCAACATAGTACCCGTTCACACAAAACGGAGAACCAAACATTAACCCACGAAGTCCAAAGTGTACCCGTCCAAGGAACAAAGGATACGCGTAATACCGTGTCCGTCATGCAATGCACTGTCAGTGGACATACCCAGTGAAGGTGTACCGCAGCATGTCAGCGCGCCGCACCTACATAGAAGTAGCCACATGGGCATGGTCACCAGCAGTAGTGAGAGTACACAGCCAGGTAGCCGTGTCGATATAACAACAAGAAGGAAACTAGATACACAAAACACAGACAAACATGTGCATAGCAACATGTACTACACCCAGCAACGTGCCCGTCGCATACACATAGGACGGCGTATGCCTAAGCGTAATATCCAGAAGCAGAACCCATGCATGCAAATGTAATATACAACAGCCCCGTCATAGCATGGAACCTGCACCCATGTACGACTGTGCACCCAACCCAGCTAGCAGCCTTGCGCAGCTACACACCTACACACAATGGGTATACCTGAAATGTAGAAGTATTGTCCTAGGCAGTGCCAAGCGGGCAAATATGTACCCCACATGTTAACATCCCACCTCAGGTACAGATATCCAAATGGCCGCATGTGAATGTGTCGGCAGAATGTGTACATCCCGCATGTGGTATGGACCTGTCGAAACCCCATAGGCGTGCACACGCCACGGTGCCCATAACTGTGCACAGCTGGACAAGGCAGTATGTTCAGCCACCGTACTGATGATTAGCTATGCAGACATGTCAAACACAACACATATGGCGGAACATCTGCCCACCAAGCAGGACGCCCCAACAGGGTGCTACAGGCACAGAAGGTGAAGGTGGGACATCACACATTGAGAATAGCGTTGCCGGATGGCCAAACACCCACGGCTAATGCAAAGGATGGAATAACATGTATATGCCTGGATGAATGGGTATGTCATAGCATGGGAATAGGCCAAGCTATCCACCATAATAGCCATGTGTACCAGATACAAACAGCCAGTAACACGCAGTAGTAATGCAGGAAGGCATACATGACTGTGGGAATAGCACAGGACATATGGCACGTGCCAAGTGTCGATGCATGACACAAATGTCCAGGATGGGGCTCCCTGCAAAGAGGAACATGTGCCAACCCCACCCCCCACAGATGTACAGGCAGTGAAAACACATCCCAAACACACACCAACACTACCGTCCATCCCACGATAGCAACGGAGGCTGGTCAAAGACCACCATGACACGTGCACAAACAGGGACACGTGTAACCGTTGCCCTAACAACCCCCCCAGGCCAAAGAATAATAGTATGGACATATGCATGTAACGCTGTGAAGGATGTGTGGTAGTCCTCAGTATCACAGAGGTAGGTACACAGATACACTGTAATCAACCGTGACGTATGTGCACTGTAGACAGCATACCTGCAGGTAACACATAGTTCAATCATGTGCCACAGAAATATACACATATGAATGAGGATAGGGGATAGACAAGTGTGAATGGGACAAACTATGAACATAGGTTCATAGGTACATAGTAGGCTATCTATCCAAGGGCAGCCATAACCCTAGGCCATAGTTATGTTTCCTTTGCCAACCCTCCAGTCTGGAGATAAAATGCCTATTATATTGCTGTACCTCTGTCAAGCAGTGACAATGATGTAATCCCTGGGGTATATCCGCAATCCCCCATCCATTGGACAAGATCCCCCTCGAACAAGGCCAGCAAGGTTCTCTGCCTCACATGTACTGGGATGTTGTTCCACAGCATAGTGAGTGTCTGGGTGATGTATCTGTCCCTCCAACACATTCTATTAATGACCGTGTCAAGGTTCACGTCACCTGCCCCTGTGGTTCTGAGGGATGTAGATCCATTAGCTGAAGCATAGTCATCAAATATGGGTTGATATGGCCTCGTATGTCAGGCACAGGTCACCACTGAACAAGTGGTATGTGACTGAATGGAGCAGGAGTCCCTACAGTCGGGCAGCATAACACAAATACCTGACACCCTGCATCCGACTGACGATGAACCTATGGGGCCTTCCCAGCTGCTGCAGGTGTCGGGTCAGATACCTTCTGAACGGGGCAATGTACTCAATCATAGGTTTAATGAGTAATGAGTACAAGTTGACGATGACCTACCCTGATCTAGATGTGAATCCCTGCACGATCAGGTGGGCAATGTAGAAGTTCTACCGAACCACGTTAGCAACATGTGTGTCGAACGAATGGTGACTGACAACCTGGGTCCCTAGATCCCTGGTAATTCCCTCTGTGCTCAGTGGATTGCCACCCATATGGCGGCTAGGGGTGACCTTGTTCTTCCCGATGGGTATGACTATGCATTACCCGGCATTTAGCTGTAGGCCATGTCCCTGGCAGCAGATATCCATATCTGTGAGGCCCCTTTGAAGGATATCTGTGTCAGATGTCCGTCCCACTATGGCACCCAGTTCGCAGTCATCTGCAGACAATGTCAGCCATAACCCCCCTGTGTTTGCTTGTACCTTGGAAATGTAGATGCAGAAAAAGAGTGGACCCAGGAAAGAGCCCTGTGGGGCACCGCCTGTGACTGGCAGTGAGTCTGACATGGTGCCAGCAACTATGATCGTGTGGGTTGTGTCACCTAGCCAGTTTGCAACCCATCCTGCGATGTACGGGTTCACATCCAAGCCGATGGGTTTATCAATGATACCCGAGGGAGGTATTGTGTTGAAGGCCTTTGCCAGGTTGAGGTAGGCTGTATGGACTGCCTGACCCTCATCAATGGCCTTGGTGACTGTTCCTAAAACGTCAACCAAGTTTTAAACGCATGATCTGCCCTTGACCAAGCCAAACTGGGTTGGATGCAAAGTATGCAGGTCCCCTATGTCATCATCTAGGAGCTCCAGTATGATCCTTCCCCATGTCTTTGCAGATAAGGCTTCTCAAGCTAATGGGATGGTAATAACCAGGGTCAATGGAGGCACTGCTCCTGTGAAGTGGGACTACAGTCGCCGTGCACCACAACTTGGGTACGTTACCTGAGGTGAGGCTAAAATTAAACAGCTGTCCTAACTGTGGGTCTAATTCCTCAATGAGATCGCGGAGTACACAGCCGGGACACCATCTGGTCCCATGGATGCTGTGTTCACTACCTTGGAGAGAGCATGTCCCACCTGTGCATTACAGAACATTCGGGGGCCACAATCTTCTGGCACAGACATCTCTCCATGTGGGGGGGGAGGGGGTGGAGATGTCTTCACCGAACCTGTCAACCAGTATGTTGGCAATGTGTGTATGTTCAGTAAACCTCACATCATTGTGAACCCAGTCAGAGCATATCTGTGAGTTTCCTCCCAGGTGTCCAACATAGCTAAAGAAGGCTGTATGATTATCTGTCGAGTCCTCGGTGATATATCTGTGGGACCTGCCCCGGATGATGTCATGAGAGTTTGTAGTTCTTCACATATAATGAGCAAGGGTGTCATACCTCACAAGGAGTCTGCTCTGTCTTGTGGTAGCTACCTCCTCTCATTGTAGAGCTTGTGTATGGCTGGGGTACACCACACTGGATGCTTGGCATTGGTACAAAGACCCACAGTTGGGTAAGGGATTGCCTGAACCATGCAGTCCTGTAGGTGCTGGTAGAAGGCATATGTAAGTGATGCAGTGGCTTGAGTAATGTTCACCACTGGCTCAGGGGCCTTAAAGGAGGCTACACTAGTGTTTAGAAATGTGAAGTCGGCTTATGAGAAAGCCATATGTATGGTAACCGGCAACACCCACAGCATTGTATGACAATAGCAGAAGCTATTGTCCAAATAACATAGTATTAACTTCATTATTAAAATACGTAATAGTATTTATTTAGTTATATGTTACTGCTAATTACACTTGAAAATGCCCGGTAAGACCGGGCGAAAGTGCTCGTGATCTACCTGTTATGGTGGTGTCATTCTGACAATAAAGTGGCGATACTTCCCTATTGGGACTTCTGGGGATTATTTAAAGCAGTTGTTAACCTGCATCTTTGGATGTACACCATTTGGTTTCAGTTTTGAAAAACCTGGTTTTTGTAGCACTACATAATATGGGTAGTCAAATAGACGTCCGCAAATGGGGAACATACAGCAGCAGTCAAAACCACTGGCCACATGGACACAGTCCAACAAGTTCTACACTTTACATATGCACATGGGTGTCCATTGTAGGACCCAAAAATTGATCCGTACAGAATTCCATCCAGCCGTTACCGTTCCACCAGAAGACGCGACAGCCGTGAGTATGGCTCAGCTGGACATATGCACGACCAGCGTGTTTAAGGTTGATGACAATTGTCCATGAAATGCAGGACATATGAACAGAAATCCCCAGATTGTCGAGTCCATAGAAGTGCGTCCACATCCCAGTCCCGCACACATGAAGGATGTGTAATGGGTACCGTCGAGTGTTGCAGCCATGGGATCCTGGGTATGCAGAAATGTGGCTCTGTGTTGTTTGGTGGAAAATCCGTTGTCCCGCCCCATGGGAGGGATGTGGGTATAGCACATACCTTACTCCCCACTAATAATGCAAAGCATCCACCGGATAATGCTAAATGCAGCTGTGAAATGTGTACAGCCCTATACCAGTGTCCAGTAGGCAATTCCCATGGATGGACAAGCGTACGACCAAGATGGCACCCATAACTGCAGACCTGGTGGAATTACACAGCTGCAGTCAGGCATAACACAGGAAATACAGATAGGGACTACAGTACACACTCCCCATACAAGGTTAGACCGCCGTGCGAATACCGGCGTACACAGCACCCACTCTGCCAGCAAGAAAATGGGGATCACACGGTACCATACTGCGGAACAAATGGGCGACTTGTGGAACACATATTAATGGCACGCCAACAACGTCAACTAGGAAGGTCAGTCAAAACCACTGGCCAGATGGACACAGTCCAGCAAGTTCTACACTTTACACATGCACATTGGTGTCCATTGTAGGACCCAAAAATTGATTACTATGGAATATCATACAGCTGTTATCGTTCTACCAGAAGAAGCGACAGCCGTGACTACGGCACAGCTAGACATATGCACCACCAGCGTGTTTAAGGTTGATGACATGTGTCCATGAAATGCAGGACATATGGACAGAAATCCCCAGAGTCCCGAGTCCATAGAAGTGCGTCCACATCCCAGTCCCGCACACATGAAGGATGTGTAATGGGTACCATCGAGGGTTGCAGCCATGGGATCCTGGGTATGCAGAAATGGGGCTCGGTGTTGTTTGGCAGATAATCCGTTGTCCCGCCCCGTGGGAGGGATGTGGGTGTAGCACATGCCTTACTCACCACAAATAACGCAAAGCATCCACCGGATAATGTAAATGCAGGTGTGGAATGTGTTTACAGATAGGGACTACAGTAGACACACCCCATACAAAGTCAGACCACCGTGCGAATACCAGCGTACACAGCACCCACTCTGCCAGCAAGAAAATGGGGATCACACGCTACCATACTGCGGAACAAATGGGCGACCTGTGGAACACATATTAATGGCACACCAACAACGTCAACTAGGAAGGTCATAGGATGGTTAAACTATGGCGTACCCAATTATAAAGAACATCCCTCAATGAATTAGTAGGATCTACATGTTTTGGTGGTGTTAGTTATGACAATACAGTGGCGGATATTTCCCATTGGGGCCTCTGAGGTTTATTTAAACCAGTTGCTAACCTGCATCATCGGATTTACACCATGTGGGTTCATTTCAGAAAAAAATGGTTTTCGTAGCACTACATAATATGTGTAGTCAAACAGTCATCCGCAATTGGGGAACATACAGCAGCAGTCAAACCCACTGGCCAGATGGACACAGTCCAACAAGTTCTACACTTTACATATGCACATCGGTGTCCATTGTAGGACCCCAAAAATTGATCCGTATGCCACATCTACCAGCTGCGATCGAGCGACCTAGAAGGAGTGAACAGCCGTGACTACGGCACAGCTAGACATATGCACGACCAGCGTGTTTAAGGTTGATGACAAGTGTCCATGAAATGCAGGACATATGAACAGAAATCCCCAGATTGTAGAGTCCATAGAAGTGCGTCCACATCCCAGTCCCGCACACATGAAGGATGTGTAATGGGTACCGTCGAGGGTTGCAGCCATGGGATCCTGAGTATGCAGAAATGGGGCTCGGTGTTGTTTGGCAGATAATCCGTTGTCCCGCCCCGTGGGAGGGATGTGGGTATAGCACATGCCTTACTCCCCACCAATAATGCAAAGCATCCACCGGAGAATGCTAAATGCAGCTGTGAAATGAGAACAGCCCTATACCAGTGTCCAGTAGGCAGTTCCCATGGATGGACAAACGTACGACCAAGATGGCACCCATAACTGCAAAGCTAGTGGAATTACACAGCTGCAGTAAGGCATAACACAGGAAATACACATAGGGACTACAGTACACACTCCCCATACAAAGTCAGACTGCCGTGCGGATACCGGCGTACACAGCACTCAATCTGCCAGCAAGAAAATGGGGATCACTCGCTACCATACTGCGGAACAAATGGGCGACCTGCGGAACACATACTAATGGCACACCAACAACGTCAACTAGGAAGGTCATAGGATCTTTAAACTATGGCGTTCACACTTATAAAGAACATCCTTCAATGAATTAATAGGATCTACATGTTATGGTTGTGTTATTTTGACAATACAGTGGCGGAAATTTCCTAATGGGACATCTGAGGATTAGTTAAAGCATTTGTTAGCCTGCATCATTGGATTTACACCATTTGGGTTCAGTTTAGAAAAACCTGGTTAACGTAGCACTACATATGGGTAGTCAAACAGATATCCGTGATTGGGGAACATACAGCATCAGTCAAACCCACTGGCCAGATGGACACAGTCCAACAAGTTCTACACTTTACATATGCACATTGGTGTCCATTGTAGGACCCCAAAAATTCATCCGTACGCAATGTCAACCAGCTGCGATCGAGAGACCCAGAAGAACTGACAGCCGTGACTACGGCACAGCCAGACATATGCACCACCAGCGTGTTCAAGGTTGATGACAACTGTCCATGAAATGCACGACATATGAACAGAAATCCCCAGATTGTAGAGTCCATAGAAGTGCGTCCACATTCCATTCCCGCACACATGACGGATGTGTAATGGGTACCATCGAGGGTTGCAACCATGGGATCCTGGGTATGCAGAAATGGGGCTCGGTGTTTTTTGGCAGATAATCCATTGTCCCGCCCCGTGGGAGGGATGTGGGAGTAGCACATGCCTTACTCCCCACTAATTGTGCAAAGCATCCACCGGATAATGCTAAATGCAGGGGTGAAATGTGTACTGCCCTATACCAGTGTCCAGTAGGCAATTGCCATGGATGGACAAGCGTACGACCAAGATGGCACCCATAACTGCAAACCTGGTGGAATCACACAGTTGCAGTGAGGCATAACACAGTAAATACAGATAGGGACTACAGTAGACACTCTCCATATAAAGTCAGACCGCCGTGCGAATACCGGCGTACACAGCACTCAATCTGCCAGCACCAAAATGGGGATCACTCGCTTCTATACCGTGGAACAAATGGGCGACCTGTGGAACACATACCAATGGCACAATAACAACGTCAGCTAGGAAGGTCATAGGATGGTCAAACTATGGCGTTCCCACTTATGAAGAACATCCTTCAGTGAATTAATAGGATTAATGTCAATTGACCATGGAATACACCTAATCAACATCAAAGAACCGCTGGCACCTTATGGCACACAATCCAAAACACACATAGGTAGATGAAACAGTCAACGTAGACATTGTCCAGGACAGGTCACAAATGGTATACAAAGGTTCCTTCATAGACATGTAAGCGCTTTCACCTGTAGGCTCCGTCAGACTTACACATAACATAAAAGCATCCAGGCTTTAAATATCCCCCCTTACACTTTCATTGGTTAATTTCTCAGCAAACAATGAACATGTAACCACAGCATATAAAGCACAGACGCAATGTTAACTACACACACATATATTAACATCTCCAAAAACATCCTATTAACACATGTATTATATGATATTGTACTATGCCTAATACTCATCAATCAAAGATCTAACAATATATATAGAAGATATGCATATCATATTAATGTAATACAGTGGTACACAACTGAAAGAGTGGACTAATGTGTGTTAACTGTATATCTGTACCTAAACTACATTCCTGTTATGGGGGTTTAAGCCACCTGCTTCTCAAAAGAGGCTTCATCAGTGTTTCATCAGTCAGCCCTGGTGTGTGGTCAACCCTCCACCTAATAATCCATCTAAATCCGCATTCTAAAGCATAGTTGATGAGATCCCCCCTCTGGTATTATAACCTAGCCTTTGTAAAACACTGAATGTAGACGTATGCCTTGTGATGTGCTCATAGCCTACTGTAGGCATACGCCAATCCTGCGGCTGCCTAGGGCGCCGCACTAGTAGGGTCACATGTCTAGTAGGTATGTCATGTAGGTATACCAGGATGGGGGCACCATGTGTTGTGGTGGTGGGTGCCATGGAGCCCTATAGCCTAGGGCAGCGGTCGATCTAAGGCCGCTGCCGTAGGAGGGGTAGTTCGGTCTGCAGGTATGTGCAGAAGTGCACATGAAACAGCGGTCCACAAGGATTACCCATAGTGGCGACACCTGCACAGATGGCTATAGCGGGACACACACACGACCATGCATACAGCACAGTTAGACATACACACACCATAAATAGGCAATTACACACAAGGTTTATGGCGTGTATGGGTACAGTGTCAGTACAGCAAGGATAGCTGTCTGCCACGATATCCAGCAGATGTCTCTAGGGTGTTCTGGAATACGGACGTTGCATGGACAATGAGTGGATATGCATCGTACCACAGTTCTATGTGTCAGCCGTGCAAATATGCGATACATGGGACAGACAGCTGTCCATGCAAGAGCAGCGCTATGGGCACAACATAGGTACGTAGATATACAATGACAGAGATACAGACGGACACATGTGGCAAGCCCGTGAGTGTAACGTACACAGCACCACCCCACCACACCATAGCAGAGTGCACATGGAGAACATGCTACGGAGGTCGCCAACCACAGCAGGCACACAGGCAGTCCACGAGCTGCGTCTCACCATCCACAAACACAGGGATGGCGGCAGGATATGAGTGTTCTGTGGAAACTCTAAAGCCATACCCTATGAACCCATGCAGCTGGGAGCATAGACACACACACACACATGTGGCAGGCATGGTGATTGACCACACCCCCACATACCCAAACGCACAACAGTATGACACAGGTATGGAACGCGCTACGTGGACCACCGAACACAGCACCGTCAGAGGCACATGTCCAGGTGGGTGACAACATCCGTAAAGGAATAGCCGCCGCTAGCCAAGGTACGTGTTGCCAAGCATCTAAAATGACTACACTCTACTAGGGAAGCTGTGAACACACACACCCCACACACACACGGGGAAGGGCCGGGAGTTGAACCTACGCCTACCTACATGAATTCACTACAGCATGATGCATTTACAGAACGCACTACCGAGATTACTGAGCACAGCGCTGTCAGAGGCATATTTCTAGGTGGGTGACATCACCCATAAGGGAATAGCTGACAATAGCCAAGGTATGTGTTGCGAAGCATCTAAAAGCATGTTCATCTGCAGAGGCAGCTGGAAACACACACCCACACACACACAGGGAAGGGCCGAGAGTCGAACCTTCGCCTACCTACATGAACTCACTACAGCATGATGCATTTACAGAATGCGCTACCGAGATTACTGAGCACAGTGCTGTCAGAGGCATACTTCTAGGCGGGTGACATCACCCGTAAGGGAATAGCTGACAATAGCCAAGGTATGTGTTGCGAAGCGTCTAAAAGCATGTTCATCTGCAGAGGCAGCTGGAAACACACACAAGGAAGGGCCGAGAGTTGAACCTACGCCTACCTACATGAACTCACTACAGCATGATGCATTTACAGAACGCGCTACCGAGATTACTGAGCACAGCGCTGTCAGAGGCATACTTCTAGGCGGGTGACATCACCCGTAAGGGAATAGCTGACAATAGCCAAGGTATGTGTTGCGAAGCGTCTAAAAGCATGTTCATCTGCAGAGGCAGCTGGAAACACACACACACACACACACACACACACACACACACACACACACACACACGCGCACACAGACAAGGGCCGGGAGTCGAACCTACGCCTACCTACATGAACTCATTACAGCATGATGCATTTACAGAACGCGCTACCAAGATTACTGAGCACAGCACTGTCAGGAGGCATACCCCTAGGTGGGTGGTATCATCTGCAGAGGCAAGGCGGCTGATAGGGAATGAAGACAGAGTGCGCAGTCACACAGCCTGTTACCATCCGAAGGTGGCCGTACAGTAACACAGTAGTGCTGCAGTCGGGAATACCAACTAACTACGGAGCAGTACATCACGACATGAATACGGGATGCACCACATACAGTATACCCTATGAGAGGGCATCCGGCGTGCAGGATGTAGGCAGCCATTGTGGCATAACAGCCACATATGAGTCACCTGGATGGTCACCATGGCCATGCAGGATGTCATTGGCCATGGCTACACGCCTAGTAGCAGACATCGTGCCGACTGTAGTGTGTACCCCCGAATGGTGTACTGGCCATGCCTCTCACACCTAGCGGTTGCGAAGGGGAGACAGACATGCTCACGGGGTATCAACGCAGACGGCCGCGGTGTGCACTGTACTGTGTGTCCATCTACACAGCTGCTTACTGGGCATGCTCAGACACTTAGAATCGGCACAGTGCAGACATGCATACACATGGGGTGACGGCATGGGAGGCAGAATGTGGACCGTCGTGTGTGTCCACCCACACAACAGCAACCCGGCCATGCCCACACACGTAGTATGTGCTACGCGCCATCCGGCCTGCAGACGGAATGCACACACCGCAAGTCACAGCCAGGTAAACCCGTACACACGCACAGGGTGGACACACATGCAGTCACACGTACACACACAGATGACAGCACAGGCGCCACGGGTGCAGGCTGAACATGTACACACCGTAGTGAACACTGTAGCTGCTATGCCAGCACCATGTCATCGGTGCAGCAGTATGCCTCACGGTCCAGCAACTGCATGTGACATATGTCCAGAAGACTATGTGGCGGTGTACGTCCGTCGTGCAGAGTACACATGTACTATCAATGATCCCACAGGTGTGATGTAGTCCACCCGTACCGGTATACACGGACAGGCGTGCTCCACACATACCATGGGCCTGACACAGGTATGACACATGACTGCAGCTGTACCACAGTGAAACAATGTCTGGATATGTCACATATGTGATTTCCTGGCTGTGTGCATGGACTGCACGCAGGACACATACGAAGCCTGTGATGTACCACATGCATAATACAGGTGTACGCGGTAATACACACACACGAAGGGAAGGTGGACACATGTCTGTGGTATGCACCCCCTACAGGGTGCAGCGGTGTTCACTGGGACACATACCCTTGTACAGTTTGCCTGTGACAGCTGTGATACCATACCACAGTCCATGTTCCATGTATGTTGACACACATGTCACAACGTAGCAATGCATACACACATGGCAACAGGGGATACATGTGACATGTGTACTGTGCATGGTGCAGCCATGCAGGAGTGGTGTCCAGTGTCCGTAACACAGTTGCAACCCCCTCCCACATGCATACCCATCATGGGGGCCGTCATATGGTGGCATAGTAACAGCATGCATGGCAGTCTGTGTATACACCATTTGTTTAAACACCTGTCCACATGCATGTGTGCAGGTGCTGGTCACAGGTGTGTCACACACCATCCTACCCTGCCATGTGCATACAGTCTGCTATGTTGCCTTTACATGACAGCGCTGCCATGATGCATACACATCGGCCATGCGTGATCGACCATATGTCACATTGCCACTGTAACCCCTACCACCTCCCAAGTGCAGATATTGGCACAGCTGCCAGATACAGTGGTAGTACGCAGGATGCACCACATACCGCTGCACGCCTGCACAAATCCCATGTAGCGGGTGTGGCATTCCCAGCACCAACATGTGTGCAGGAATGTGTGCCCATGTATGCCACAGATCGGGGGGACTATGTGCCACGTGCCACACATCACTGTACACCATGGTAGAGATCTGTACCTACCTCAGTGTGGGGTGCATTGATGTGGATGGTGTAGTACATGCAACACATCATCCCTCCGTGTAGATATGTGTGGCCACCACCATGTCAGTGTGTCAACATGTGTGTATGTCTGCTGCCTGTTGAGAGGGTGTATGCAGATATAGTGTTGTGACTGGACACTGACCACACAGGGTGACCATCCCGTACTGGTGCTGCATGTACAGCCCTGTCATTGCCATACCTGTGAGCCTTACTGGCCACCTGTGCAAGACCACCCCCTGTGACATGGCGCGTCGGTGCATTGTCTTGTGAGGGTGCTGACCACACAGACAGGTGTCCCCATCTGCACACAATGGTGTGTGTGCCATAGAGGTGTACGCACCGCGAATGCGGGCATATTCCTGTACCGGTACAGCATCCGACTGTCGAACACCGTGCACCACAGCTGACAGGTGACACCTGCGGTCAGTAGCCAGCACACTGCGTACGACACCTGCAGAATGTCACCATACCTGTACTGTGTCATGCCATGTATGTGATGTCTCTGTCCACCGTAGCCTGTGGCACCGACCACAGGCGTCAGGTGCAGTATATGTGTGGACATGTGCGTCATGTACCGTGTAAGCAACGTTACACTGTATCCGGCTCCGTGCTCCGCAGGTTTATGTGTATGACCTCTCTTCTTGCAATCCCGACTGTCTGTTCTCTATATCACAAAAGCTCTGCACCTACTCCCATAGTATTCCTACATAGGTAAAGTACATGTATACTAAATGGAGTACTACACTGGCCTAGAATCCCCTTGTGTACCCACTTCCCTATAGGTGCCTTCTGACCCGGTTACACAGCAAATGCATTCACGTTCTCTGGCATGTCGAAGGGTCAATTGCTAGCGACCTCTCCTGTTCAGATGGTGAATCTGGGCGTCCTGGCCACTGTTACAGGTGCCTCATGGACACAGACAAGCTGCACCTCCCCCAATGAACATAATACATGTGACAGACGCAACTATATAGCCAGACAGGGGGCTGTGCTCTCTCAAACCATGACCGGCAAGACCACGCGGGAGGGGAAGGACACCATGCACACCACATACCCAGTGTCACATGTGACTATCGCAAATGCTAATCAAACACATGAACACACTAAGATATACCTGGAGGCACTGTTAAGACATGTCACGAACCTAACGAGCCCTCTGAAGCAGACACACAAGCAACTGCCTCCACAGGACATAGGACATGCAACACATAGTTCTCAACGTCAGTGTGCTAAACTGTCAGAGCCCCAAAGGCAACACACACACTGCCAGACACACCTGTAATGGGTGACGCCACTGTCAGACACACCAACGTCCCACCCACCAGACTGAACAAGGGAATGATCACAGTAGGCTGCCTGCTGGGCGCTGTAATACCCAACATAACACACACACTCAGGTCACTCTGCAGCATGTACAGGTATGACGCGGTCATTGCCCATGCTGGTGTCAACGACTGGAGACATACCACCCTGGGATACATTAAAGGAGACATAGAGGGCCACTCAGATTGTGTAGGCCAGGCCAGCATGTCCCTGACCCTGGGCAGTATCCCACCCTCATCAAGTATGATGCCACTATACTGGCTCAAAGTGATCACCCTTGATAATGTGCCTGGTTACCGGTGTCAGTCTGAGGGGATCCAGATTCCTCATACCTGGGATGACATGCTTGGCACGCCATGCCCCTTCGCATGGTATGGCTCGCACCTGTCGCCCCTGGTCAAGGGTTTGGCGAAGGCACCTGCCACCCCCACAGTGCTCACTGCAGGCATGGCTGGAATGATAAACCTACCACCCTACACTACAAACCTGGAGAACACACAGGATAATACTGCTCACTGCCAGTGGTCTGTGGCCAAGCTGCACACCCTCAAATGCCCTCCTCAGTGTGGAGGACATCGATGTCAGTGCTGTGACTGAAACATTGATCAGGGCTGCTGAGAGCACCCCAGCACTATCGGGTCATACCCCATATCACGCGTTCAGGACCATAACCCGGACCGAACACAGAAGGAGGGGGAGTCTCCATTTCCATGAAGGATACACACACCTCCATGTTGGCAGAGATGCACGTAGTAGCGGGGAATATCCAGGTGCAATTAACCATAGGTAGGACTGCCCTACAGTTTGTTGCATGCTACAGACCACCCTCCCAAACCCAGGATACCTGCACAGCCTTCCTGAAGACACTGGTGAGTGTGAATGCTCTCACAACACCGTCATATTGGGTGACATCAACCACCCATACATAGACCGGGAACATTACCCAGGACACAACACCCTACACCAAAGGTCCCAGGTGTTCATACACCTGAATGCTGTGGAACAACCATGCACCATACCCACAAGGGGGGGACGTATACTAGTTCTGATCATCACACATGGGGACGATATGCTCCACACAGGATGTACATCCCTCAATGGTGATGTCAGACCATATAGTGAACCCACTGGAGATCCGCATCCTGCACCCAACACCGGCATGGGAGACCACAGTGATGACCTCTCCACAGCAAACCACACACGTCATACGACCGGTGTGGTACCCTACAAGGCCTCCATGCCAGTGGTAAACACAGGCCACACTGCTGAAACCCTTACAAATGCCTTCTATGAGCAACCCCAGGAATGTCTGCACCAAGCGATCCTGATAACATCAGGACCTTGTCCACCAAAGGCAGGCACATGGTCTGGTGGACCCCAGCCATTGACAAACTGTACAACAAGAGTTGGAGCTAATACATGACAGAGCAATATCAGTACCAGGGAAGGCATCACTGATTAATACCGGCGTTAACATACGATCACTCATACAATCTTCCAAGGCCACCTGTGGGAGTGGTACTGCAAAGGACACATAAGACAACCATAGGGCCTTCCTTAGCTGTGGTAGGAACATGGGTGGGAGCACACAGTCATGCCTGGAATTACTCCAGAATGGTACAATGATCACTGAACCCACAGACATTGTCAACAAACCAGCAGACATGTTCCATGCATACATCTACCCTCCCCCCTCCCCCAAGAGGGGACATATCCATCCCACCAGATTCTAGCCTCCCAAACATCCTGTATGCCCAGGAGAGAGCTGATATCTGTTAAGCGGTGAACACAGCATCAATGGGACCAGATGGTGTCCCTGGCTGTGTGCTACACAACCTCATTGAGGCCCTCACCCCGCACATAAGGCCGCTGTTTCATCTTAGGCTTACTACGGGCTACGTCCCTGATGGATGGCATACGGCAACTGTGGTCCCACTACACCAGGGTAGTGCTCTTATGGACTGTAGACATCCCTGCCCTATCAGCTTGACAAGCCTTGTCTGCAAAGCTGTGGGGAGGTCCATACTGGAGCCCATAAATAAAGACATTGGTGTACAGCCAATACCGGAACATACCCACATCGACTTAGTCGAGGGCAGATCCTGCCTCCCAAACCTACTCGACCTGTCTGGAGGAGTCACTAAGGCCATTGATGGGGGTACGTCAGTTTGCACAGACTACCATGACCTGGCGGGAGCGTTCAAACCACACTCCACGTGGGCATCATGGAAAGGCTCACCAGCGTACATGTGGAGACATATGTCACATGATGGTTTGCCAACTGGATAGAGGTCACACCACACAGGGTTTGTGTTCCTGGTGCCATGTCAGACTCCAAGCTGGTCTCGAGTGGTGGCCCACAGGGCTCAGTCCTGGGCCCCCTCCTGTTCGGCATTCAACTTTCCAATGTGCATGCAAACATAGGGGGATTGTGGCAGACAAGGTATGCAGATGACTGCATACCGGCCACCATACTCAACACCCCATCAGACACTGACATCCACCTGGGGTCTCATAGAAATGGATAACTGGTGCCAGAGCCATGGCCTGATGCTACATGCCAGGGAAGGTGTAGACCTACCCAGTGGGAAAGACATGTTCAGCCCGACTTACCATATAGGTGGTAATCCATTAAACATGGTGGATGTGATCAGGGACATGGGTACCAAACCTGTCGGTAACCTCTGTCGACACTCACATTGCCAATGTGGTTGGGAAGACATTCCACTGTGGCCACCTGGTCATGAAGGGATTCACATCCACATCAGGGGAGTTCATTGTACCCCTGTACTCTTCACACATCAGACCAATGATTGTGTACAACGCCACATCTGGGATGTACCTAACCTGACACCTGCAGCACTCAGAAGGACCTCAAACGTTCCACAACACAGGGATAAAGGTGCTGAGACATGTGTCACACGCTGCCCGACCGAGGGGACTCCAGCTGTATACCTTCTCAGCCCGTCTGCTCTGAGGTGATCTGTGCCACATGGGC
>NC_056733.1:334719465-334865222 GCF_019279795.1 Protopterus annectens | reverse complement strand
AAAATGATTAGTTCGTGAAATCCTGTAGGTAGGGGTGTTGAAAATGTCATTTCTTTGTCTTATAATATAAGTTAGAGTATGATCGCTTAGATCATCTGGTAAAGTTCCTACATTATAAGTATGGGGTTGTTTATTTATAAGTATCCAGTCTAAGGTGGTCTCTTTTTTAGTTGGTTTGTTGATTCTGGTAGTTGAGTTGATAGTTTGAGTAAAGCCATGGAGATTAATATGTGAGAGGGTTATTAGTGTTGAAGGTTTTCCAGTCTGTGTTAAAATCACCTAGAATTATAGTTTCTTGTGGGTAAGTTGAGGATACCCAGCTAAGAATATCTTCTATTATAGTGTTGTTATTACCAGGCGGTAGGTAGATACAAATCACATAGAGGGATTTGTTAGGATTGATTTGAAGTTTGGAGATGAGGACTTCAGCCTTGCTAACCATAGTTGGGCTATCATTTATAGAGGAGATCTGTAGGCCACTTTTATAGAGAAGTGCTACTCCCCCACCCTTACGTTTTATTCGGTCTTGTCTCAATATATTGTAGCCAGGGGGGATAATTTCATTATCCTTAGTTCCAGGTTTTAACCATGTTTCTGTTAGGCAGAAAATGTCGAAAGAGTGAATATGAAGGAGAGCATGAAGGTGTGCAATTTTGTTATTGATACTGCGGATATTGAGATGTGCCGTAGGGCACATAGCCTGGTATGTACCTATGCGCCTATGTACCTATGTAGGGGTCCATGCAGGTTGCGGGTACCTGTGGTATGCTGATATTGCCAGATGTGCCTGTGGGTAACCCACAGCTACACGTGGGGGACTGATAACAGTGCTCCCAGTAGGCACATGCAAGTACACCATATTTGGCATACAGGTTAACAGAACCAACATGGTGCTACACATGTAACCGCCATGCATACCGTGTACACAGATCAATGTATGCTGCACCTGCACTACATGGTATGTCTGCTGCATGATGTCAGTACACAACCCATGTCACATACGCACCTGTCACCTGTCATACACAACCACTGCAACATACACATCGCGCACTATGCAGACACAGGTATCACATACACCTCTCACTATCTTGTCCACCCTGTGCATCAGAATATGTTTGCATAACCGTGCACCGATGGTGTGGATCACGGTGCTGCGGCAGAGGCTTCATCATATGCACAGGGTGATATGTGTGCCAGGGGCATAGGCTGTACCAATGGATGACATCATGTGTGTGTGTAAGGGCCAGTGCATTTACTGGGCATGACTGTGCAGAATGCATGTGGATGTGGTGGAGCCCTACAGTTGTGTCTGCTGTGTGTGGGTATGTGTGTACACAGTTCAGCCATCTGTGATGCCTACACGGGGTATACTTGGCAGCCCTAGACTGTACAGTGCAGGTTGTACGGCTCACTGTGCCCGCCTACGGCCACGTGACCCGTGCCTGCCTGGGGTCGCACGGGCACTACCGGGTGGAGGTATGGAGTGGCCACTCTCCGATGACACATGTCCGCTGGAACCGTGTCCATGCTGGGACCGGCCAGGGCCACGTCCACGTGGCCTGCTGTGTCCTGGTGTGGTTGGTGTAGCACCAGCTGCACTGCTGCTGCTACCAGCACTGTGTGAGTGGGCGTGAGAGGTGGCACGCACACGTCGACCTGCACTAGGTGGTGTTGCTGGCCTATGGCCACGTGTCCTATGCCTCACCCCTACCAGGTGTTCCAGCACAGACAGCTCACGCTCGCGGATTGACATGCCTCAGTCGAGGATTCCAACCATCTCACCTAATCTCCTATCCAGAACATCGGCAAGCTGCTGTTGAGCATTCGCCAATGACTGGATGTTCTCATTTAAGGAACGGATTGCGGCCCTCTGCAGCCTCTGCCCTTCTTGGTTCTGCCGTTCGGCACATGCCTGTGCCGCCATTACAGTCTGAAACATGCGTCTGGTGATACCAGCTGCTGCACCCTGTACGGCAGGTGCATGTCTACCAGAGCTCCTCCTACGAGCAGCACCAGCCACATGTCTGTGTGGCACATCACCAGTCATTACACTGGCAACATGGTGTGTACCCGCACCTTCTGTAGCCACCACACATTCCTGCTCAGTGCCAACAGACGCTGACTGTCCTTCCTCTATGGGCAACGGTGATGTGGTATGTGTCGGCATCTGAACCGTGTGCGGAGATGAAGGGGACATAGGTGGGATGTTAACCAATGGCACAGCTTCTGCCCGTGATGACCCTGCCTGTGCCTCATGCATATGGTCATCACCGCTAGTTATCTGTGGGGACACTAGCATCAGATGGACCGCAGGAGGGGAACGTACCTACAGCACCTGTGAATACAAAGACATACTGTAAGATACATTACACACACGCAGACACACACACACACATGCGCAGACACACACACATGCGCAGACACACACACATGCGCAGACACACACACATGCGCAGACACACACACGCGCAGACACACACACGCGCAGACACACACATGCAGACACATCATGCATGTGATATTGCAGATGGCATGCAGCATTCCCACACCACAGCTCAGTGAATGCAGGCCAGACATTAATAGTGGTAGTATGCATACTGCCCTGGGGTGCACACTACATCAAGCAGGTGTCATTTCAGTAGGCTTGCAGTACACACATTCATGGTAGTTTGCATGCATCACCGTGATACACCGTGTGGCCACAGGCGGGTTAACAGTACACATGGCTGGCATCACTTTGTCATGTACACCGCAAACATGTGCGATAACATGTGGACATGTGACAATGGTGTCCCACCACATGCACCACATCAAACTGGACATCACAGTGCAGTGTTATGTGTACAGGCTACAGATAGAATGCATGTGTAACAAGGATGTCTGTGCAGGTGTGGTTGGTGTGAGCTGTGTATATAGCTGTACAGTGGGGAGTACGGGCACTGTGCCACTGCATGGCAGCAAGACACAGGTATGTTTCTGTGCGATGTGTAACATGGATGCATTGCATTGCCATGTCTGCAACACAGTCATGCTGTTCCACAGCACGTATATGGTAGACATTGGTGGCACCTTCAGTGGCTGCAGACAGGCATTTCATTTGTCTGGTGTACCACATCAGATGTACAGGGGGTCCACTACAGCTATGATTGCACTATGTGTGGACAGGGTGCAACGGTGACTACCCACTGCAGATGTACTGTGTGGCAACATGCCTGTGGGTATCACCCATGGCCATGTTTGACTGGGTCATGGACAATTGTGTGTGATGGGCATTGTGTACACATCCCTGTGGTGGCCCATGTGACATACACCCATACTAGTCTGAGGTGTCACATTCCCGAAGGCTATGCAGACATTGTGGATGTCTGCTATGTCGCGTGAGGTCATGTCATGGTGTGACAATGTTGCAGACAGAACACCACGTACATGGGACATGTCATGTGCCATGTCACAACGTGTGCACACAATGCAGGGGCATAGGTCACATTGGTAACACCTGTGTGCTGGCCAGATCACAGCTCACTATGTGGTACTGTGTGCATACCGCAAAGGCATTCCGATGCATACTACACATGCAGCCATTGTAGAACACCTCCACCATTGTATGCATAGCTGACTGCACATATCACACTGATGGGTTATGTGGTGTCATGCCGGTGTATACTAATGGTTGTATCTACTGTACATGGGTGGCATGTGTGTCGGGTGGTGCAACCTGTATACCATGACTGGAGCAGACCCAGGTGTGCATGTCATACCTGGACACATGGGGAATATCTATACACTGTAACATGCCTGTTACTAGCAACAGTCTCACCTGCGACGGCCCATGTCTGTGTGACACGCCAGAGGTACCTGTATAGGGGCGACACAACAGTATACACATTATCCATTACTGTAGCCACAGTAAGCACTGTGCATGTCACATCATGTACCTGTGTGGTAGCATGTGTTATGCACATGTCTGCAAACACAACGTAGCATACTGTAGTATGCAGCTTGTGTGGCCATATACCTGGCATGTGTTGGTACATTATGTGGTGTACTATGACACCCACACCTACGTCAGTTATCATACACACATGCAAGACTGACTTACCAGGCAGCTCCAGGCTCGTTGGTTGGGAGACACCCACCTCCACGATGGCAGCGAGTGTTACTGCATGTTGTTCCCTGGGTGTCCCCAGACTGGCCAGGAGCTCCTCCGTGTGTGTGAGTGGGGGCTGGGTTGGTGGCCCACCACCTGTCCCACCTTGTCTGGCGATTGCGGCGGCACGTTGTTTCGCATGCCAAATTAGGTCTGTGCAGTGTCGGTGGATCTGCTGGTAGGTGCGGTTGTTGCCACCCACGTTGTTCACCATCCTGCGCATATCCTGCCACATGTCGTCCCGCTGCTGTGCTTGTTGTGGCACATGGCTGAATAGTATATCGTAGTTGTCGTGGAGCAACGGTATAATCACGTCATCCTCCTGGCGGCTGAAGGCTGGCAGCCGGGAACGTGGCATTATCTGTAAGACATAATGATGGTGACAGGTCACATTTACACTGATGTACTGGCATACTGCTGGACATACATTGCTATGACATGTACAACATCTGCACAGTAATCTCTGCAATGCATCATGGCAGTGACACAGCTGACGTGTTGCCGTCACACCATTAAGCAGTGGGTTTCATATCATATCTGTGTGTCAACGCATCACACTGTACACACACCATGTTGATGGTAGCCTGCTGTGGACATGTGTACCTGCCTGCACCTGTGTTCATATCAGTTGGCACGTGTCCCAATGTGGCAACAGTTCTACTGTTCACCTGGATGCTGTGTATATGTCACTAGGCATCATGTACGCGGCCATTATGAACGTCAGCGGTGGCACTGCACACATACACATGGACACCTGTACATGCATGTGTTGTGCCATGTACGTCTACACAGCACTGTACGGGTGTTGGCCAACCTGCCACGGCTCACCTGTATTGCACATGTGATACACATGGGACAATGTGTAACCATGTGACATTAGCAGGAAAGGTCATGCATAGAATGTGCGCACGCACGTTGTCCACACCAACACACAGCACCTGTGACACCACAGGGTGCATCAGTGCCACATTACTGCTGTGGACGGTTGATAGTGCAAGTGCCATTTGTCCATTGCACCATGTAGGACTGTGATAGCATGTGCAGCCTTGCTGAGCAGGGCTGCATGGTATGGCAGGGTATGTCACATACATGGCACTGGGATGTGACCCACCTGGGGGGTACTGATATTGGCAGGGTGGCTGTCCATTCCATATGTCATTGCTTATGTGTATATGGACATTACACATGTCTATCATCATGGTGTGGACACTGGCCTTCTGCAAGGTAGGCTGCACGCTGCTTGGTGGGGGTGTGTATGGTGCATGCAGGTATCACACATCCATGCATACACATTACCCCTGACAGGTGCTATGTGCTGCGATATTGTTCACAGTGCTGTATGTGCCCACACACTGCTATCCCGTGCACATGGATGGTTGCCTGGCCTGACATGGGTACCACATATGTCTACATCCAGTGCCTGCTGCCACCCCCATGTCAGCTGGTGCACCGCACAGTGCCATCCCTCCCACGGGGAGCATGGTGTTGGGCACAGCATAGGTATCCATGTATGGGGACAGGGATGTTCACATAGCAGGGGCACTGATTGTATCGTCGATCGGACCATACACGTATGATGCACACCTCACACACACAGCCCATTCAGTATGTTGCTCGCAACGCTGACACAGCTATACTGCTAGGCCGGGGACATTCCCAGACGTACATACACAGATGCGTGCACATCTGTCTGTGGCATGGGCTAAAATAATGGTGGGGTTCGACACATAACGTGTTTGAGTGTGGCTGGCGCAGACCTTCTGTGCACATGTCTACACAGTAAGCCTGTTCTACAGTAGGCAGCAGTGATGTGCTGTGCACATGTCAATTCTGCACATTGTGTTGGTGTCTGTCAGTCCACGGGCCAGTGGTGGGACACACAGGGGTATTAGTGAACATATATGCATGCCACCCTGTACTGCTGTACTGCTAGCTTCTCGGGTGCTACTGTGTCATGGACATGCACACCTTACCTGAACGGGTGGTAGTGGGTTGCCACCTGTACCCATCTCCTCTTGTGGGTTGCTATGATCCAACACCCTCTTTGTATTGTATGTTCAGGCTATGCACCTGTGTGGGGCATGTGGGCATGCAATGCACTACTGCGTACCTTTGCACCCATTGCAGAACATGTCACACAGGTACACTGGCAGCCATACACTTCACAGCTTGATGACGGTACAACACGTGTTGTACACACATAACACATATCCTGTGGGACATGGTCATATGTACAGGCATGTACAACAGTCACGTACCACTGCTACCCCTACATGACGGATATGCAGTACATGTGTCGGTACAGCAACTGTCACATGTAGTCGTGCAATGCCCCCTACCTACATGGCGTGGTACTGCCTGTGGGGGATATGCATCTGCATCCATGCTATGGCCATAGCTGACAGCTGTACATCGATATGTGCAACATACCTCATTTGGTGTTCTCATGGGTGCATGTCCAACATGGCTCCGCATTGTTTGTGTCTGTCACACAGTCATTGTTGTACATGGTTTACATGCCAGCCATGGCATACTGTGTGTGATTCCATGTACTTCATTGGGATACCAGCATTATACATTATGACGGCGTATTCCAGCCATCACATAGCCTTCCTAGATGACACTGTTAGCCAGCCAGTAGGAGGTGTTCCGCCATCTGCACATAGGTCACACAGTACGAGGGCGGTTGACACCCATTCTGGGGACAGGGTTCTGACAGCTGTGGATGGGTGTGATGCCGTTGACAACCATGACTGCGCCTGATGGTCACATCTGGATGGGTAACATTCACAAGACACACCTACCTTCACGTAGCAACACATCATCCACAACAATGGACATTCCTGCCAGAACAATGTGTGCAGTATGTCTGTATGACCACTGCAGGCACCACTGGTGGCCCCCAGCATGGCAGCCAACAGCACCAGTGTATATCCCATGGAACCATGGGTTACACCATTCACAACACACCTGTCTCAGATGACCCTGTTGTGGATCACAGTGCAGTTCCACACATCATGTTACACTAGGCATCATGCACTGATGCACTGATATGTTGTGGATGTGTGAACGGCTGTGCAACTCAACATATGCGCACATGACACATCACCTGGTACAACATGTCTGTCATACCACATGTTATTGTGACCACCCTGTGATGGCATTATACAGGCTATGTGTACTGGGACATGTGATGGCTCACCGGTATATTCACCCTCTGGGTGTGTGTCTAGCCAAGTGTACGGTAGGTGGTGGTCTGAACACGGGGACACTGTACATTGACCTACTCTGTCACTGCAACTGTTGACTATGCTCATACTGTACTTATACAGGCATGTGGTATCAGACCACTATGACAGTCCTGGTCGACCACACTGCTGTGGCACACATGACCTGCGGACATCTGCCTGGGGTGTGGAGCACACATGTACATCTTCACATGCTATACTGCCTCTGTGGTGGTGTCACATGACTGTCTACAGCAGGGCTGTAACAGGCAGGCACAGCATGCGGTCATGTGGGACAATGCTTGCACCTTCCACTGTGCTGCACACAAGCAAGGCACACACACTAGTGCACGACTCACATTTATCTGCAGTGCCTGGGAACTGCCTCCATGCTCTGCACAGCACACCTGCAAGTACAGATTGTACACGGATCATACCTCACAAGCACATACCTGGACTGCAACACACAGGTGAGGGGATCCCACATCACACAATGTTTTGCACACATACTGGATATTTGCCGAACACAATGCATCGTAGGTGCTCCATGTTCAGATACCCATGTTTGTGACCGCTAGACACATTGTGACACGCAACAGAGATTACACTGTACACCACAGGTTACATGCTGTCTGTGTTGTCATACTGTACATTGGGCCTCGGACAGCTGCTACTGCCATGTGCTGACAGCAACCCACACTTCCCTAGAGTGAACACCCATGTACCCACACATGCTTGGGCATGCACTTCACCTAGCTGGGTGACACATTACACAACACATACCATACCTACACTACCCTCAGCATGCACAATACCTCCATGTGTCTGGTGTGTTAAACATGGGGTTATCCCCCCTTTGGTAGATGAACATATATGCTTCACGGCCCTGCTAGCCATACCCTGGACACACACCCATCACAGAATACATGGTACATGTGTTCTACAGCCGGTACTACTGACGTCTGCTGACAGGGGTTGTTAATGGCATGGCACCGCGGCAGATGGACAGTGTACATGACTATGCTGACACATATCACAGTGCACTTCCGTAGCATGTACGCAATGGTAGGGACCATGCTATTCCACACAGAGACATGGCAGTACTGGCCTTTTCACAGACGCCACGGTGGTGGTCATGTTCCATGCACATCTGCTGTATGGGCACATGTGCAGGCTGTTGCACGGTGGGTATATTCACATGTGTGGGGTGCATCACTTGACAGCCATGGTGGGTCCTCGTGGTCCATCACATGCTCCAAGGCTAGCTACCTACACATGACTGCCACACATTGCAGTGTGGGTCCTCAAGCAGTGTGGTGGTATGTCTGTGTTGTTTGGCTACATCCACATTCAATGTCGCGTACAACAGTCACCCAGGCATTGCTGACTGAGATAATGTTGTCAACATGCCAGGCAATGGTGTACCTACCAACAATACACACTCTCACTCACTACAGGGTTGCAATCCATACATGGACATCGTAATGTCCCTGTGGACACATACATGGTACTGCCATGCACCAGTTATGTCCTACGACACTGTCCCAATGTCACCTTCCGATCTCCCTAGCTGTTATGTCCTGCCAACCTGTTTGGTATGTGTCTCCACACCAGCCCACTGACTTCACTGCTAGCCTGTTGTCGGACATTGTGTACCTTGACCGTCACACTGCCGCATCTATCGCACTACACATGGGTGGCACTGCATTGCACGTGTGGGACTGCATTTGTACACCCATGACTGGACCATTCTGTATGGCACTGGGGCACATCCTCACAAATGTGCTTCACACACTCATTGATGACCTCCATGCCTTTACTGACACCCTTGTTGGGCTTCTGTGTGCCACAGCACGCCACATACACATGCTGGCCACCTGTCATACCATTGCATGGGTGGTTGGTGTAGTACAGAGGGCAACAGATCAGACATTGTTCTCAGATTGCCCTTCAGCACCATTCCACATTCTGGTATTGGCAATTTACACATCCACCGTCACATCATACCCTGTGTCTCAGGATGTTAGGCTATATGACTCCTGGACAGGACACACAGTGGTGCCAGCATATCATGCTACCTACTACATGTCAGGTACATGTGGCATTACACAGTCCTCAGTCATGGGGCCCCCTCATGTTCACTATTTGCTTACATACACAACATGCTGTCAGAGTACTGTCCATGCCTAGATATCCCACATCTACATACCTGGCACCATTATAGCTCCACCAGCTCATACAGATAACAACCGTACGGGTGTCGGTATGGCAGATACATCATGTGGGTGTCATGGCATCAGGATGCATGATACATGGTGCATGCACATCACCTTTGCATAGCAACATTCATCCACTGAGTATCACATGGATACTGTCCCCGTACATGCATATCAAATTGTACATGGTTGCTGTACACACACATGCCCCACATGGTGCTGTGGTTGCCGTATTCCACTGTGGCATGGATACACATCTGCAGGGCCACACCTATCTGTACTGTGTGTGATGCTGGTACATAGGTAGCCATTGTACCTGTGGCATACACACATCTACACACGGGCAGGGTTACAATACCACATTCGTGGTGTACCTTCCACAACGGCTACGACTTTACATGGCACAGCATTATCATGCCATGATGTGTACCAGGCTCAGACAGTTTACATATGCGCCTGACAGACGGGTAACACATCTGTACACATCTGCATACCACATACACAGGGGTGTCTTCTGCTCTGACATGGACCATGTCCTCCACATTACTGATGCATGTAGTACTCATACATGGCAATCGCAGTGGGCAGTGTGAACGGACCACTCATGGATATGTGCACACATGCCACATTGCATGGGCTGGGCTTCTGTGTTACTTACGCAGACACAACACACACTGTGCTGTGGAACATAGGTCCTGTGCACATCCCACAGGGACACACAGTGGCACTGTTCATGTGATAGCTCCCTTGCTATTTGAGTGACACATAGTCATGGTACCACCACAGCAGCAGTACTGTGTAGACATGCAGTTGACACCCACCTCTGCTGTTCACTGGACACTACCATGGGGAGGTGACACTACTGTGTCCACTGCACATGTGTTTACACATGGACCTGCCGCACTTCATTGTTGCCCACATTGCACCTGCTACAGATCGTTTGTCCATGGTTACTTGGTGTTCCTTCCATTTCGGATGGCTATTATGCTATTACTCTGTCCCATATGTACAGGCCATATGTATCCTGTTATTGTACATACCAATAGGCCATAACTCCATTATGCATGATATGCCTGTGATACTGTGTATGATGTCTGTCATATCCACCATGACAGCTTTACATTACACATAGTTGACATAGTATCCCCTACTGCAAGGCATACGTGCACGTCGTGCGCACATTACGTATGACATCGACGGTATATGCCCATACACATGTGTGCTGTGACAGTATACATACATGTCCTATCCCCTGCTATGGCACTGGCGTGTGGTGTGGCATTGTTCTGTGTTATGCCCCCCTGTGGCAGCCCTTGTGTTATCCCGGCTGTGTACATGTCCCACTGCTGTGTACACGGTGTCCACAGTCAATGGTATGCTCAGCAGGATAGCACTACATAACCACCTTTCACCACTCTGCATTATGTACAAGTATCCTTACTTACAAACACCGTTCACATACAGTGCAGCTTCGTCATACACATCATGCGTTACACACCCGTACATATCGTGGGTTCTACATACCTTTTATGTGTTTCCTTCCGTTTTCCGTTGCGTGTCTCGCTATTGCGTTTTCTCACTCTATCCGTTTGTGGGTTGTAGTTCGGTATGAGCATACGGTTTGAATATCCTGGGAGTCATCCTTATATCCGTCGTTACCTGCAACATGTGGGTTCATCACACCAATGGCTGTTCCTCAGTGTGTACTTGTGCGCATATCACCTGTGCATCTACTCCATTCGTACATTACGCGTCGTAACTAGGGCATGGTTGCATTCCTCACCTGGGCGTTGGTTATTTGCCCTACCTTTGTGGAGATGGTCTGTATTGTGTTATATTATGTGTAACTGCAGCCGCTATGTGTGGCGTCAGGTACATTTCGCACTGGTGTTAGCCGTGGATTGTGTGTGTTGGGTATGGTATTCTATTTGACATGTGGGTGTCCCTGTCCTGACGGCGTCTGTTGATGGTGTTTTGCATTCGGATGTGTAACATAGCTGTTGTATTCCTTTAAACAATGGATGCAAGTATGCATCCGCTGTTGATAGTGTTTCCCACGCGAGATGTTGCGGTTATGCAGCTGTCATTGATTGCCTGTATGTTTGTGCTGCTATTACGGCTTGTATCACTTTGATATGTGCGATGGGGAATATCGGAGGTTGTAGGTGATGGATACGGGTTGTGGGCCTTGCATCTCTACATGCACGGTATGCTTGTCTGTGTGCTCCATCCCTGCCTGGGAAGTTGGCAGTTACTTGTCTGTTTTTCTGGGAGTGTAGGTTGTGTTGTTGTCATGTGGTGTTGGTATCGCCTGCGTGTGTGCTTCCTGCATGTATTCCTCCGTCACATCGGTGGTATATCTGCGGTTGTTTGTACGTGACGACTATCCATTGTCATTCTGTCCCGGATATTTACAGTCATTGTGGTCCTGTACTTGGGACGGCCTGTTTGCTAGTGGTTGCCACCTATTCAGGTGGCGATTGCTTGTTTGACACTTGTAGAACACACAGCGGTGTTTACGGGCCGATACGTGGCCACGATCAGTACCGGGGTAGCATATGCGTATTTCCGCGGTACATACCTATTGCTGTGTAACTTTGCCGACGTATCGTTTTGCAATTAGCATATCGGTGTCATACATACGGTCATGATTTGTACATACGTCCTTTCCATTTCATGTTGGCTATATTCCTGTGGTACATTCTGGGACATTTTCACTTTGCATCGTTATACGTCGCCACACGCCTAGCCAGGGAGGGGCTCTCAGTACTACTTTGGGAGTACTGGTGTACATACGCCTGTGGTTCCTATACTGTATGCCTACACATGTTGTTCCACTCCGCCTGTCACATGGCACCAACATACACATTTTACAGTGGCACACACATTACACTCGCACAGCGGAACACAGCACCGTCACCGCACACATACACATACTGCGGCAGTCACAGGGACGGTTGCACACAGTACCTGCGTGGCCCGCATCACCGGCGGCAGTGTCTACCTCCCCCCTCATATCATCATAGTATTACCCGCACATGTACTGTTACTATCCTGTGGCCTGGCGATCATCCCGACTCGCGGTTATGCATTTCGATATGTTGACCTTTCCATGGGTGGCGGTTTCCTGTTCTGTTAAACCTCCCAGATGCTCAGGTAGTAGTTCACTATGTTTAATATGTACAGATATCGCGTGTTACTTCTCTGTCACCTTGCATCCCTCTGATTCCCTGTCTTACCTGTTTTACTTTATATGTATATGTGTACATATATTTCTATGTGTGTAATTATGTCTATCTCCATATCTGTATATGCACATATGTACATGTCTATATGTATACACCTTGCGGCGAACGTGGCAGCATACAGCAACACCGTCTGCTGTAGGACCCACGTACGGTTCAGGTGTTGGCGTTCCATGCTCCGCTAGCTGTTGGGTGTGCAGTGTTTGGGTGCTGCCTATGTTGGAGTCACACATGGGGCCACCCATACGGTACACTTTATGGGTGGCCATGTTTGTGTGCCGTCCATTTCACTGTGTGCAGGTAGGGAGGTGTCAGTCCATGGGGCCTACACTGTCAGAGTATGTGCTATACGTTCCCTCTTTGCCAGGGCATAGGCATATTGGGTACGCCTCCGTCTGCCTACTGGGGCTGGCACAGTGTGTTCATGGTCCTGAACCCTCTGTGCCTGTACTGGCCTTGGCAGTTGTGGTGGGCTTTGTGGCCCTTCACCATTATGTCCCTGCAGCAGCTGCTTCCGCAGGATCATATTATGTAGCATGGCACATACTATGAATATGTGGGCACATGTGCCTGGAGAGTACTGCAGGGCTCCACTGGATGTATCCAAGCACCGGAACCGTGATTTCAGCATCCCAAACACACGCTCTATGATTATTCTGGTTTGTGCGTGTGCCTCATTATGGTGTTCTTGCATGTGTGTGTGTGCATTTCTGATGGGAGTCATCATCCACGGCTCCAGTGCATAGCCAGCAACCCCCACAAGGTGGCCTTTTGTGATGTCCCCCCTGGCGAATACCTGATACAGCTGTGAGGCATGCCAGATATGGGAGTCGTGGTAGCTTCCAGGGCTGCCAGCACACACATCCATGATAATGCCCTGCGCATTGCACACGACCTGGCAATTGATGGAGGGGAATCCCTTGCCGTTTATGTAGCATCTACCCTGCTCCCCAGGTGGTGACTTGATTTGTATGTGCGTACAGTCTATCGCACCCAGTAACTCCGGGTATTGTGCCACACGGTGGAAGTGGCGCATATTGCTAGCCAACTCCTCCTGAGATCTGGGGAAGTATATATGCTCATTGGCATGTGGTAACATGGCATCCAGAAACTGGTGTAGTACCCTGGATGCTGATGCCTGTGAGCTACCCATTATATCCCCAGTTGGCCTTTGAAAGGTACCTGTTGCCAGTATTCGCAAGCTTACACATACCTTTGTGTCCACTGGGATGGGCTCCCCTCTGTTTCTTGTTCTCAGGCATGGCCGGCACAGCTCCGCTATTTGCTGTAGAGTGTCCCTATCCACCCTGTAACACTCTACTATCTCCAGGTCTTGTAGCCCCTGGTAGGTTACCCTTGGTCTGAACACTCTCCTTCTCCTCTGAGGCATACGGTAGTTGTCGGCACCCTCCTCCACAACTCCGTCTGTCTCTAACACATGCTGATGGATCACGGCCACGGCAGCACCCAACATGTACATTTTAAAAGTTCCCCATGTGTTTACACCTAGAGTGCGGTGTTTGGGAATACACGGCTGTGTGTTGTGTGCATTCACACTTTATACTGTTGTGCTGTACACCCGGTGATGTCATAGGGTGTGTCTGTGCGGCCGTATCTGTGGATTATCTTCCGTGTTTTACCGTTGGCACTGCAACGCTGTTGCCTTTGGTGTTGCATTACTCTTGCCTGCATTGGATTAGCTTTCAACCTTACCTTACTGTTTCTGCACGTTGCGCCTACTATTTCCTGGCTTGCATCCTGCAGAGCCCTGTCATGTGTAGTTTCTGGGACATGGCATATCGTGCGTTATGTCTGCCGCCGCTGTTATGCTGCCTGTCTACTTTGCAAAGAGTGAAGAACCGACACAGCAGAGCCATCTGCTACCTCCCCTACTTTCTTTGCATTCATATGCCTCCCCTATCCCATTTTGCAGGTTTCTGCATGCAGAGTTGTCAGCTGCCGCCAATTGGCCTTCGTGGGTTGATTGGTGTTGATTGCTCATTACGACTCCAATTTCACTGCTTCCGCATTTCCTCATATTCTCAGCATCACCTTCCTGTATCCGTTGTTGTTGACGGGGCGGGCGTCACATGACTGGGTTAAGGGAACATAGTCATCCTTGTGCATATGCATCTCCGCGCGCATTGTGTGCTCTCAGCTCAACTATTTCCCCACACGCCGGTCCTGCTGCTGTGATGTGCGATGTTCAGCCCATGTTTGCTGGACTCCAATGTGCTTCCTCCTACAGTGGCACACCCCTCTGCGGTTGACATGTATTCCCTCTGAGCCACTCCTCTGTGAATTACCGCTGCGCCGTTTGGTCCAGCCTTACGCCAGCGGGGGTTTTGCGATTCAGTATCATCTGCCTCATTTGCATGGCATTGACTACTAATTCATAGTTACTGCGCCGAACACTGCCGCGACTCCTTGGCAACCCTTGCACTGTGGATGTGGCTTTCCATGCATACCATGGTGTATTGTGGCTGTGAAGCTGATGTGTATTACACTGCTCTTTTATGACATTGTCATATTATTTCATTGTTTAGCACCTTCCGCAGACATGTCCTGGGGTTCTGCTGTGTGTTTCTGTGGACATACCATTTATGTCATTATTTACGTGTTGTGCATGTTTTCTTTTGAAATTCTCTGTGTCTTTCACCATTGGCATGTGGCAACAGTGTGATACCTGACGTTGACAGCCTTCCGTTACTCCTATGTCATGTTTGGGTAAATGTAAACCGTTTTTTTTTGGTTTACATTGCCGTGCCCTTATGCTACGCCTGCGCCACTTCGTGGATCGCTATATGCCTTCATTTGCATGGTGCAACACCGCACATGGGGTGTTTAACATACCTATGCCGGAGGCGGCGCAAATCCAGCGCACGCCGGTAGTGCACATGGGATTGAATCGTACCTGAATCGCTCGGCGGCCATATTTAGCGTTGTAACGCCTACGCTATGCATCCGCCTGGCGCAACGTTCATGAATCCCGGGGATAGTATTACAGGATATGTTACAGGAGGCTTTGATTAATGGTAAAATATATGCGTATCTGAGAATTGAGAAGCCAAAAATTCCTAGTATTTTTGGAATACCCAAGATCCACAAAAACGCTGAGGATCCACCGTTGAGGCCTATAGTATCTGCTGATGGCTCTAAAACGTTACCATTAGCAAAATATGTTGATACAAAAACTAAAAATATTTGGCTTCAAAACAAGGTTATCCTCAGAGATTCTTGAGATTTGTTGAGAAAAATTAAAACAGAGTTATATTCAGATAATTTATTATTTGTTACTATTGATATAATTGATTTGTTCTCCTGTATACCTTATGATATGGGTATGAAAATGTTTGAGGACACTGTCTTTCAGGACAAATCTATGTCACATTGCAAAAAGGTAGTAAGTACAGCACTCATGGATATAATTCTAAAGAATAATTTTTTAATATTTAATGGTGAACTATTTAAACAAATACAGGGAGTATCCATGGGAGCTGCTTGTGCTCCTACCTTTGCAAATATTATTTTAGCAAAATGGGAAGAAACGTTTGTTTTAAACTCTCAGTTTAATTCTTGCTGGTCCCTATATCATAGATTTTTGGATGATATAGTTATTTTCTGGACAGATAGCAATGAAAAATTTCAAGAATTTATGAGATACATAAGTAATTCTACCCATTTTCTTAAATTTACGTATAAACATTCATATGATGTTCTCCAATATTTGGATTTAGAAGTTTACCAAGTAAATAATGAACTAGAAACCAGGATATTTAGGAAAGATACATTTTGTAATTTGTTCCTTCACTATAATAGTGGTCATCCTACACATTGTAAAAGGAATATAGTGAAGGGACAATTTGTAAGAGGATCTAGAATGACTAGCTTAGAGAATGACTTTGTTGCAGAATGTGAACTATTGGAACAAATGTTTTTGGATAGGGGGTACCCCTATGAATTTATTAAGAAAATTAGGTTAGAAATTGTAAATGGCAGAGAAAATAGATTCAAACCCATTAAAGGGGTTATGATTAGTAATGAGCAGGAAGAAAAAGAAAAAGTAAATAATAAATTAGAAAACCCAGTTAAATATCAACGGGCATTGGTTAAGGAATACAATGCAACTAATTACTTTATAAAAGGAACCTTTCAAAAGGAATGGGAAAGATTCTTTGCCCTTACCGACTTGGAAGATATACCGAAGTCATCACTAAAAGTGGTTTACAAAAATTCTAGCAGTATAAGAAATATATTAGAAAATAAAAACAACAATTGTGGTAACCAAAGGGAAGGTGGAAAGAAATTTGGCACATTTAAATGTGGTAGGTGCAACCAGTGTGGATATATTTCTAATAAAGAAGAGATATTTTTTAGAAAGTAGAAAAAGATGGATACAAAGTAAAGGCTACTATAATTGTGACACTAGGGGAATAGTATACCTAGCTATATGTCAAAAATGTGGTTCATTTTATGTAGGGAAAACAGAAAGAACCCTGAAAAGGAGAATATATAAACACATTTATGACATTTCTAAAGGAAAGGAAACAAATGCATTATTTAAACATTCCAAAACATGTGAAGGGTATAAATTCCACTTTTTAGTACTAAATCAAGTAAAACATGATATTAGGGGAGGTATATGGGAAGAGAAAATCAAATATAAAGAGTTGTGGTGGCAGGTAACTCTGGAAGCAGGTAGATTTCCAGGGTTGAATGAGTATCTTTCCATATTACCACTGCTTAAAATAAGGGCTGCCAAATATTAAAGTAATAATGTTTCAAGACAGTAGATGGTACTGTTTTTCCCTCTACAATTCCTTTCTGTACTTCCTTAGGAATTACAAGTAGTACAAAGATGGATTTTATATAGTGTTTATTTTTGTTCAAAACAAGTCATATGTAATATAAAATGTTATGGTTTTATAAATATTTATATATTTAATGGTTTTATTCATAAGTTGTTATTTTTGATAAGGAATAAAATGAATTTAACATTTTACTTTTTAAATTTTATATTCAATGAGCTAATGAATATTTATGAGCCCACTACAATGCTGGTTTGACTGTTTGAAATGTAATTAAGGAGCATTATTGGATAATGAGTTTCTTAATTTGTATAAAAACTGTTGAGGAGGGAGTTTTATTCATTCATCTGATGAAGTCCTACTGTGGGGACGAAAATGCATGGATGTATTTTAAAGAAAAGCGTTAATGATTTGTGACAGTGCGTGGATGCTTTTTTGAAGGTGTTTGGAATAAATACTGAATTTTCAGTTCGTTTCGTCTTTGCTTCCAACCTACAGCTTTCGTTTTATTTATATATATATATATTTATATATATATATATATATATATATATATATATATATATAGTTTCACTTTAGAACATCAAATTACCAAAGTCTCGAAATCCAGAATATTGAGATGAAAATAATGAAATAGCACAACACCGAAACCTGAAAACATCGATACCCATAACATCGAAACAAACACACTAAACCTACATGTCCCATACTTTACCACAAAAACATACAAAAACAAATATGAAACAAACTACTTTAAACTTCTCCAAGTATAAGCTTGCACCCCAATGTGCTGGGCTGCCCCCACACCCTCTGCTACTTAAATATATCAACTTCAAGATTGCTCTACACAGAACAAAACAGTAAACATACTGTTCCATGCTAGACAGCTGCCTGTTTACACTGCAACAAACTCCTCAACCTTTTCTAAGAACCACTACTCCATTGCTGCTGACAAACTTCACACTACTATCAACTCTCTGACAATTACCGGAGCTTCACAGGTAACCACAACCATGTTTCCTGCTTATTTACTATACTGACACATAACATGTCTTAAACCCATACCATGCAATGTACACATCATAACAGTGTTTCACCAGCCGATTTGACATTCTAACATTCGACATTCTGACATTTCAACAAACTGTTCTTTTGTTATTTTCATCCTGATATTCTGGATTTTGACATTGTACTAATCTGATATTGTAAAGTGAATCTATATATATATATATATATATATATATATATATATATATATATATATATATATACACACACACACACACACACACACACACACACACACACACACACACACACACACACACACACACACACACACACATAGATAGATATAGATATAGATATATATACACAGCTTCTTACCACCTGTAAAATTATCCAGGATCCGTCTGCCTCCCCAGCACTAAAAAACATTCTACATAACTATGTTCCCAGCTGGTCATTGTGATCCAGTGACCAAAAACTCATGTCAGTCTACAAACCTATCAAATCTGCTGGACATTGTCTGTTCACGTACAAGGTTGGTAAGGCCTGTAACACCTTACCTGTATCCATCAAGTCAGTACCCTCCCTCCCACCTTTCAGAACACTCTGAAAGACTTCTTAGCTAAAATCTGGCTCTGTTCTTGCTCAAAACCAGGATGAACTCTATCCCTAAATGTGAGCAAATACCTTTTCATTCCTTATACCTCCTTACTCCCCCTTCTTCACTTACTTACTTAACTTCTATCAAATTCTCTTCCCTGACCTCCTCTCTAAATATACCATAAGCCTGTTTTCCCTTACTTCATATTGCAATTTCCATTTGTATTAGACTAACTTACCTTTAATTTCTCTGCAAACTGTCTAAACGTTCTATGAATATTAAATGATTGCCATATAACTTGCATCAATTCTTAACCAATGTTTTATATTATTACTAATTTATCACAATTATTAAAACTGCAGATGATTTTGTTTTATTTTTGAAGTTTGTAAAATTATTGTTCTTAAAATGTTTTGTAATAATTTGGAGTTTTTCTACCCAGTCGGACTTTCCTGATAATCAAATGTCAATAAATAAATAAATAAATGTATAGAGCATTTGATATCAGTCTTGGATAGCCCACTGGATACTGCTTTTTTTCTTTATTCAGTCCTATTATTCATATGAAGAACATAGTTTTGTTGTATACGGAGGATAGACAGAAGTCATCTTGTAGCCAAGTTTTGGTTATTGTTTAATAATATATAAGATTATTCAGAGATTAGAAAGACTCAAAGAGGCTCAATTTTTGTTAATGCTATTGATATTAATGACTCCTACCCTTATGTTTTGTAAGTTAACGTGTGGTTAATTGTCGCAGAACTTATCAGGAGATCTGATTGTAGTTGGTGCAGAGGGTTAAGGCTATGAGCTGTGATTCTTGTGGTACAGGGAATGATTCCTCAGCCCTCATTTGCCTATTGTGTGACTTTCAACAATTCACTTTAACAGGCATTGTTCTTGGATCAGTCCTGAAAAGGGACTGTGTATGCAGTGAGTTTATCAAGGTTAAAGTGAATGTCTCTAGATACGATTTAGTTTCTTTAATCTTAAAAATATATATAATGTTTTGAAGATTTTTTGTTAAAATTTTTGAAATTGTAATAGTGTAATAGGGGGTTCAGGTACTGGTGTAAGAGAGTTATATTGGTGAGAATGTGCTTTTGAGTCATGTATATAAGTTTTCATGACATTTTTTAAGGAGATTAATTGTTCTAATAGTAAGAAATTAGTGTACTGCTTAGGCCATTTGAGTGATATCATAAGGAAGAAAGCAAGTATCAAGCTCTTATTCCAACCACAGTGAATCTAATATAGATACCCATTCAGTTTAGACCAGGAGAAGTAATCCCCAAAGTCTGATGGAAGTTAAATGTTTTACCTTATTAAATACTTAAGCTGCAGCTGTAAGCAATTGTTATCAGTACTGCAGGTAGAGGAGGTTGTTTTGTTGACGGCAGCAATTCTATTGTGGGATACATGATGCTAGTATAAAACTAAAACTTGTAGAAATAACGCTAATAAAAAGAAAGCAATACTTTACATTGAGCTTACACTAGCTGTTACTAATATCTGAGCAGCACAAAATATAATATGTAAATACAGTAAGAATGATAAGAAAATGAGAGCTTAGTCTTGCTTCCAACAAGAGCTGGAATGTGAGACAATGAGAGAAGAGTGCTTATTCCTAATGAGACTGACAGAATGAGAGGGAATACTCTTGTTACCACCATGAGCTACTGAGAACAATATGAGTGAGCAAAAAGGAGACTTTGCACTTGCTCCCACTAAGAGCTATGAAATAGTCTCTGTGAAAGAAAGAAAAGGTTTGGTCTTGTCTAAAAAAATCTGAAAAATACACCAAGGGTGAAAGACTTTCTGTGGGTTTGCAGGCAGACAGTCAACACTCAAGTTTGTAGTGTTATGTGATAATTAATATTATTGTCTCCTAAGGAGGAGATGGTAGAAATGTATTATGTAGGACCAGATAAGGTTTGTAAGAATATAGAGTTGTGAGGAGTGTAGTGGTTATTTGGTAGATGGATTAATAGTGGTAGTGGGCTGAGTAGTTAGGCAATGTGGGCAAGTATAAACATAAAGATTTGGAGTAGGGAGGGAATGAGGTTTGGGTGAAGTGGAGATCCTCAGTAGTGGAACAGTTGGCAGTATTACTTAAGTAATGAATATAAATTGAAAGAAAGTTAAAGAAAAGTGGTGGACAGACAGGCCTGGTATGCTGAAGTCATTGAAGTCATCAATAGTTAGACACAATTAAATGACTAATAACTGCAACAGTGACAATAGTAACAACAGTAAGGGTATTGTAATACATGCTGGCAAAATGTTAGGAATCTCACTAAATAATACTGTGTATGGGAGATACAGAGGTCAGAATCTAAACGTAGAACAAGGTGGCATTCAAAATCTTGCAGGAAGTAATTGTTGCTAGAATTGCAGATGCATCATGCAACAAAATGTATGGTAAAAGGGATAGGGTTAAAAGTTAAGAGGATTCATTAATGGGAGTGGAAAATCAGGGGCATGGGCTGACTCAACTGCTAAGATTTCAACATAGCTTAACAATTTTTGTGCTCAAATTTAGCATTGTGTTTTCTACATTTACTGACTTGATTCATAAAGGTTCAGGAACCATTGATTCCTCATTTTATCATCAAGGCTCCAACTGGTTTAGAGGGCCTGCGGTACATCAATAGCAAGGTATTCTACTCCCTGAACTGCTAGGTGGTCTTTAATAACTATGGTATTATTTATAATATGCCCAGCATATCAAGTGGGAACTGCACGATTCACACATTTTGCACGTCCAACTTATAGCAAAGGATCTTGAGAAGGAGCTTCTAACAAGCTTGTCTGATCCATAACTATGGCCTATAACATGGATAACAGAATAAGATACATGTACAGTCATACCCAGGCTATGCAGTGCTTTGCAAGGACTGGTCATATCACCATACTCACATAGTTTAGAGGGGATGAGCAGGGAGCTGTCATTATCTGTTGCAGATGTAGGGGGTCAGAAAGGTGACTGTAAAACTATAAGATGAAGTATGAAGTAGGATCATGGGAAGTAAACATGTTATCCAGATATACTGGGTGGTTGTGGGAGTCAGGGAGCACATCCTGTAGTGGTAGGGTCAAGCTACTACAACATGACTGGAGAGCTGTTCTTTCTGACATGCACTCTGCTTGCATTTTATGACTTGATAGCTTCCCGGAGTATGAAGTTACAGTTTGCATTTAATTTAACAGTTTTTATGCATTTTTTCTTCCTTTTATCTCCTTCCTCACCTTTACAAATAAAAATGCCTTAAGGTTACATACATTTTGAAGATCAACTGCATTACCAGTATGAAATAAGAGAGAGAAAAGATGTATCACATTTTTAAATTCATTTTCTTTAGACAGGCATCAACCCTGGAACCACAGTGATGCTGCATGCTCTGCTTTATCTCTATCTGGTTCTCTGCAATGGCAATTTTTTAGTGATTTTCTTCCTGTAGTGTCACTGAGAGTGTCACTATGTCAGCAGTCTGTGCCATTGCATGGTACCATCAATGTCAGCCACAGGTACCCAACTGATGTCAGTCTTATGTCACTCTGTAATACTGGTGCCTCCACCACTGTGAAAGCATGAACACAAGAGACCATTATACAGACAGACACACACACACACACACACACACACACACACACACACACACACACACACACACACACACACACACACACACACACACACACACACACACACACATATAAATGCCTCCTTAACTCCCTGTGGCATGCATACTGGTAAGTAAGAATATACAGATATAGGATAGAATGACAAAAATACCTTGTCATGCAGATTGCTGTAGGTGAAGACCAGAGGTGTCTATAAGCATACATATTCAGATTAGCCTTGGTTAGTCCCTCCCTTCAAACAAGTTGTGAAGTGTGCTAGACTGAAATGGACATTACTAACTTGATGCTTCCCTTACTGATATATGGTTAGCAGATGTCTCACAGTTTCAACATCCAAACCGCCTAAAGTATGAGAGGCCACTCCCTTTGCTTGATGAATGACACCAGATTCCTTAGCCTCTATGGACTGCTTCATTTTTAGTGGCACATTCCGTATTGTGGACCCATCTTTTGAAATGTCCCAGGACGTGTCCTTTGCAAGGAGTATGATATCAATAATGGTTCAGCACACCTGTTGTGGAGACCTATTATGTCCCCCACAGCATCCACATCCTGCATCAGTTCCTGCCAAACATGGGTCCAGTAATGCTTGTTTGTAGTACCTTTGCCCAGGAGGCCTATGCTATGTGTGAAGAAGGCCTACAGTAACAGTTCATTCTCCTGATAAGTGAACATTTTCACTTACTGTCATAGTACTAACTGCAGCTGTTAGCCAATTGTATAAGAGGAAGAGGACTGAAGCCATAGGTATGTGCATCCCATAGCATCCCATATACATCTATTGACTGATATGTTTATGGATTTAGCACCTGGTTCCTCATGAACATGCAGAGCACTGCTGGAGAGAGGCAGCCCCCTTCCGTCTGCACTCCTACCCAGTGACAAGCGGATATCCTCGCCAATCTTGTGACCGACTATCCCTGGCCAACTGGAGATCCGCAGTGCTATGGTATCATTACTTTTAAGTGGGATTCTGACATACAGGTGTTCAGTCATAATCCCACAGATGGTAGTTCTGCAACATTGGCTCCTCAGCCAAGCACATACACCAAATGTATGAACCAGTGGTTCTTCTCATACTGAGCAGGATTGCTATCGCAACAACACATCATTAGTAGGGTAACACTAACCTGTCTCATAATGGTCTGACCCCAGCTCATGTTCCTTATTAGTGGGTGAAAAATCCAACACTTGGTGAATTCTGCTTCACAATACTAGGAAGAGCCAACACCGAAGGATCACAAAGTGACATTGCTATGAATGCTTGGCAGCCGCTCAAAACCCAAAAAGCCAGAAGGATCATGAGGCCCTGCTTTCATGGTCTGTATTTATACTGAAAATCAAGATCAAGAAAGCTTTTGCCCTTCTGCTCCATGGGAGGTTTATGTCCTCCCTGACCTCGCCTTAGGACACCTGCATTACTCTTTGACAGGTGTACCACCCCAGTCAAATCCCTACCTAACACTGTCCCTGGAGTGGGTTTTACCCGGACACCTGGGCACTTGGAGCCAGAAGCGAGAGCCGTGGTGGGGCTTGCCCTCCTGCCTCACTGGGCAAGTGAAAAAACAATAAGAGCAGTGGTATTTCACTGGTGGCTGAGGCCTCCCACTTATCCTATATCTTCACAGTGCCAGAATAGAGTCAAGCTCAACAGGGTCTTCTTTCACTGCTGATTCTGCCAAGGCCATTCCCTTTGATGTGGTTTTGCTATATAGTAGGAATTACTTCTCTAAGATGGCTATGCCAGTACCTGTACATTTGAATGCAAAACATATGTCAATAGATGTATATGGAATGCTGTGGGATGCACATACCTATGGATTCAGTCCTCCTCCCTTTATACACCTGGCTAACAGCTGCAGTTAGTACCATGAGAGACTCCTACCCTCAGTTTCATATTGTAGCCATGCCTCAACATATAGACTTAGAGCCCAATACTCCTTGCAGTATTTCCTTACCAAGGTTTCTGTTGTACACTGATTACATTCTCCCCAACAATAGGCAAGCAGATGGCATACCAGGGTTATGAGTTCCCAGTTACACGTAAACCACATCATCTGCCTCAGTGTCACTGACATCCACCATAGAGTTTGTTGTTACTCTGGAGGTGCTTTACCAAGCAGGACTCCTTTCCTAACTCTGTGAAGCTCCAGGGCTACAGAATATTTACTGAAATTATTTTGTTGTAGATGTTTTGCATTGTTATCTAAAATAGCAATGTTATTTTATATAATGTTATCTTAAGCCACTAAGCATACTGGTTATGTTAATGAAACTAGTCAATGTCACTGACTCTAGATCCCTGCCAGTGTGCAATGCACTACTCCTACATGTTGACACTAGCCATGTTGTTCTGTGAACCTGAATGACATCATTACTATACTGATGCATATGACTTGTGTATGCCCATATTGTCATGGTGCTGCACTATCATCATGTGTAGCAATATGCATTGATGGTTTATTGTGTGACATGTGATTTACACACATGCATCCATGTGCACGGGGCTACTGATATGCTTCTCCAGCAGATATGAGTGAGGAGTTATGGTTACTTGAAGCACTGGGAAATGTAGAGTGTGACAGGGATAGCAGGATGAATTCATAAATTTGTCATGATTTATTAATGGTTGTGTTTTATACTTCAACATATGCAGTTTCTGATATTGTTTATCATATTCTTCAGATCAAATCTTAAATCTTGGTATACAACTTTAAAATGATAGTTGTATTAGTTTCACTTCTTGTTTCTGTCTATTGGGATATTTGTATTTTAGTCTAATTATTATTTTAACTTATTTACATTTTTTTATTTTATTTTAATATTGACTATACTTTGCTTAGTTATAACCATGCTAATGAATTTAATAAGTTAATAAAGCTGAACTCATACTGTATTACATTTGCCTGTCAATCAAAAGAAATGAGGCCATCATAGTCAATTTTTATGAGGACAAACTTTGTATACTCTGAATATTAATGCAGAATGAAAAAGCTGTTGGATTCAGTAAATGTCTTCTTTAGCAGAACTTAGCAGTTTCATAGAAACAAAATAAAACATAGAACCTTTCAGTCTGTTTTTTGAACATTAATTAGATCAATTTTCAATGGGAAAATTGTCACGTTCTCATATTCTCAAAACCCCAAATCAGAAAGTATACCATAATCCATAGAGACAAACAACAGTAGAAGGCATTTGAGGAAAGTAAGATTTGTATATTGAGGCATTATTACTGAAAGCCACTAATAAAGCAAATACTGTAGTTTGTTTGATCATTGCATTTTTGTTGTAACTGCTTGAATAACCATCTGTTGGAATTACTGGTGATAGCTTTTTAAGAATAGGTTTTCATTCTACCAGGGCAACAGTAAAAACAGAAGTGTTTGCTACAATTTTTATCTATTAACAGTATATGTTTGTACCTGCAGATTCTGATGTGTTTCTTTTTCATTATACCCCATTCAGATATATTTCTATGCTACATATATTTTTACACAAGCTGGGATTACAGCCAACAATATACCCTATGCTACAGTCGGGACTGGAGCCTGTGAATGTCTTACTGCCCTAACATGTGTAAGTATATTTTTTTTGCATGTAGTAGCACTAAAATCTGAACCCCTGTGACTAGCCCTTGCTCTAGAACCTGCTGGAAAGCACTAGGAAGCCTGAAACAGATGCAAGCACTCAGCTCTCCTTGTCAATAAGGATAAATTAATCATAGGCACTAAACAGCCTATAATTGCAAAGTACCTTGCAAAGGTAAGGGAAAACAGCTCTTAAACTTTACATAAAAGCACCTAAACAGGCATGTCCATGGGTCAGCTTCCGGTGATTTCTCCTGTCCACCTGGTGAATCTGGGCATACTGGGGCAATGTGGCAACTGCCTCATGTACACAGACAATCCTCTCCTCCTATCACCCAACACTATAACCTGCAAGAGATGCACTTACATAGCCAAACTGGAAGCAAAGCTCTCTCCGGCCAAGATTGTGCTAGACAGTCAAGAGGAGAAGGTTAACACCTGCATCACACCTCAAGCAACTCATAGCCCTTCAAAACCCACACCATCAACACACACACATAGCAACACTAAACCCACATATGCGGAGGCCCTTAACATTAACCTGCCCAAGCAACAAGGACCTCCGAAGCCGAAACGCAAACAAACACCAGTCACAACCAAAGTGACACATAGCTCACAACACCAATGTGCCATCCAACAACAGCCCCTAAGGCAAGACAATGTACCCAACACTTTAGTCATAGGTGACTCTATAGTCAGGCACACTGATGTCCCACTCACCAGACTGAACAAGGAGAAAATTACAGTCAGCTGCGTGTCTGGTGCCAGGATCCGCCACATAACGCATGCATTCAAGTCACTCTACAACAAGTACAAATATGACTCTATCATTGTCCATGCTGGAGTGAATGACGAGACATACCTCCCTGGACTACATGAAAAGAGATATGGAAGAGCTCTTGGATCATGTGACCCAGGCAGGTATGACCCTAGCCCTGAGTAGCATCCTGCCTTCGCCCAGAATGATATCACAGTATAAGGACAAAATGATTGACTTCAACAATTGGCTAAGCTTCTGGTGTCATTCAAAGGGGATCCAGTATTTGTCTGCCTGGGAAGACATAATCGACAAACCACGATGCTTTGCCAGAGATGGTCCGCACCTGTCACCCCTGGGATTCAGGTTACCGGCTAAAGCTCTTGCCACCCCTATAGTGCCTTTTTTTAGGCAAGGTTCAAAGGATAAAACCACCACCGTAACAGATAGAAGCAGGCAAAATATGAAGGTAATGCTACTCAATACTAGAAGTCTAAACCTCAAAATGCACTCTCTCGAGGCACTCCTAAAAATGGAGAATATCGATATCTGTGCAGTAACTGAGACCTGGTTCAAGGCTCCAGAGAGCACCCCTGCAATACCAGGCTACAATTCTTACCACACTTTTCGGCCACAAAACCAGGACCAAAACACTAAAGGTGGAGGAGTGTCCATATTCACCAAGGATATTCACACCTCCAGGCTAGTTGCCCAACACAATGCATCTGAAATTCTCCAGGTGCAACTAACACTAGGTAAGACTGCAATCCAAATTGTAGCTTGCTACAGATCCCCAACCATGCCCCAAGATTCTCACTACACCTTTCTAAACATACTGGAAAATATTAAGATACAACCAAACACCCTAATACTGGGTGATTTCAACTACCCTGCCATTAATTGGGAAAATTACTCAGGTACCAACTCCTTTTCCCAACGGTTCTTGGAATTCATAAATTCCAATGCCCTGGATCAACTAATCCATTGTCCCACCAGGGGCTCCAATATCCTAGACCTGGTCATTACCAACATGGGAGGTAGATGGGAGGTCTGACCATAAGCAAATCACCCTTGACATCCACATCCCACCCCCACCCCCCAGTAAGGAAACCTCCTTAAAAAACTTCTCCAAAGCCAACTTCAAGCTACTGAAGTCAGAAGTGACAAACTTCACAACACCCTTGCAGACGGGATCTGGAAGTTTGACTGCAGAATCCTACACTAAGGCACTGTACGAGCACATCCACTCATGCATGAATCGTGCCATCCCAAATAGAACCAAGATGCTCTTCTCCAAAAAAAGGAAGCCAATCTGGTGGTCCCCTGGTATAAACAAACTATACAACAGAAGGAAGAAACTGTTGCAAAAAAGAGGAAAATCTCAGGATGCAAAAACCTCCCTCACCAGCCTAGTATATATATATATATATATATATATATATATATATATATATATATATATATATATATATATATTAAACTTTATGTGGGGGGGGGCAAGCCCCCTGCATCCACTATGTTGGGGGCTGCACCTCTCATCTCCTGCAAATTATATATACCAAATCTGAGATAACACTGCAATGAAAAAAAAAAGGGTACATTTTCCTAACTTCACTCCACCATGATCTCCATTCAAAAGCTACTAGTTTTCAAAAACTCTATCATATGGTCTCAACCATATAGATTTTGAGTTTTTGAAAACTCAGTTAACTGATATATCATTTAAACACAGCATTCTATTTACTACTTTATTCATGTTAACCATCAGCTTCTTTAACCAGTCTATTGCTGATGCCCGTTATAATTGATCTCATCATCAGCTAGAAAGAGATTTTTGTTTACCTGTATTTCACCTATTTTCCTTAACATCACTGATAAAGCTATTAAACTATTAGTAATATGCAAGGCATTTAATTCCCTACTGTACTTGCTTACTACGCATTTTTAAATGAATGAATGAATTTTCATACTGTGCAAGTCTTCAATTTATTGCAAGTTATAAGTAATTTGTTATACATTCATAGCTGTGAACAATTTGACTGTTTGGTGGAATGTTTTAAAATTAGTTGAATGTTTTAAAACTGTATGCTCTGCATGTAACAATCAGTAAATTGTGTTCAGGCAAAAGGTGTATATATGGGTCCCCTTCAGATGGTCAAACTTTTAAAAGCTCGACTTTCATATGGCCGAGACCATATGATCAAACTTTTAAAAGCTTGACTGGTCTGAATGGGGATCTCCATAGATTGTGGAATGGGAAGATTTCCCTTTATCACAATGTAGTGCGATCTCAGAGTTGGTATATTTAAATAGCAGGGGTTATGGGGGGGGGTGCAGGGGGGTTTGCCCCCCTGCTAGTACTGTTTAGTTTTTTTTGTTTATTACTTTTTATTTCACATTTTTGAACATTCAAATGTTCAATCATATTGTCTTGACCATATGAAAGTCTAGCATTTGGATGTTCGGTTATGTGAAGTACACCAGTATATACACACTGATAAATGTACCAATTCAAGGAAGTTCTGTAGCTGTACATATAGTTTGGTACAATAATGTATGCTTTGATAGTTTTCTACATAATAACTGCAAGCATATAAGGTTATGGTTTAAAAAAGTATACAGAAGTAATATAGCTGGTCATATCTCACTAAAGTGTGTGCTGGTCATTCACTTGGCACTGTAACCTATATCCTGTTCCCATTATCTACTCTGAATAGAGCGTGGTGCCTGACCGAGTTCAAGCATCTTGTATGTGCTGTTAATATTGTGAAAGAAATGACGGACTTATACAGTCTGTCCTACACAAACAAAATCCTTTCTTTACAAAAACTGTCTGCATGCACATCAACTATTAAGGTAATGCAGTACTGTAAATTAAATGATGTAGCAATGCATTTTTGTTTTGTGTATAAATACATACATTTATATACATGAAAATAGTTGTAGATGTACGCATGCAGATACATATCTGTAATTTACACACACATGCACACATATATATATATATATATATATATATATATATATATATATATATATATACTTACATACATTTCTTTACTCATTTACATTTGTATTTATACAGAAAATTATATTATTGCATAAGCATTCCATATATTTGTATACAGATACAGACAAAGATCTTTTCTTTTGTAGTATCATAATAGCATTATAAATACATGTTTGCAGTTACACATATTTCTTCTAGCGAATACCTTCCATTATGCAACCTTTATATAGTTTATGGTTAAACCCATGTTTAATTTGACCAAAAACACAAGAAAAAAAAAGCTATACTTACAATAGAACTCTGTCCTTTTCACCACTTCCTGATCAACTCACCTGGTTAACTGGTTGAATCTACACTTGTGAAGCCACCATACCTGTGGCAGCACTCTTAGTCGTGTGGGGGGGGGGGGGTGATTCCTGTCAATGAACACAGATCCTCACCCAACTCCTGTCAAATATCTTTTTCCACTCATTGCCTATTATTCATACCTGGATCTTATCCAAGTGCAACACACTAAGAAGGTAGATTGTAATTTTGGACTCCTTATCTGTCCAGCTTGGGGCATGGCCTCATGCCTTTATAGGTGCTGACATCATTAGAAGTACCAGCACCAGAACCAGAATGAAGAAAGTATGGGCAGGACTGTGGTTCACAAATTTAGAACCACTTACAATGGATGTGATATTATCTTAACCAAACCCTGTTAACAAGCAGGGGCATTAGACTGAGTCACTGCTATTAGTGGCAATTTTGGTTTGACTAAAAATGTTTTGTCCCCTACATGTTTTTTTTTTTCTTAAAGAATACATTCACATTCCATTCTTATGGTCACTATGTAATCATTGTTTTTCTTTATATTACTTACAATTGCTATTGCTGCTGTGCATTGCCTTGATTACCTTTTTGGAGTGCTATACCTGAATGTCATTTATACATGCCTCATGCAGGAGCAGCCGTATTAATTTGTAGGTTTTTTTTGGGTGGGGGGCTTTTAGGAATAAATATTCCTATGTGTACAAGTATCAACTTTTAATAAATGTTGAGTGCTTTGCAGTGATAAGGTATGCCAGATGATGTTACAGTGATAGGGATTACAGTTCATGATTTGCAAACCCATATACATATGGTGTCATTTTGCTTTTTCTAAACATTTTCAACTTTCAGCATAACTGAGGCTATCCAAATGCTCCTCCAACATGCTGGGGACTGCTGAGGACTTTTGTTGACACCTCTGCTTTCTGCAGTTTCTGGAGCTCATTCACGTGAACCTGAAGCCACATTCATGAGAATGTGGAGACCTAGTTACTTGGATAGGTGGCTTTACACATTTACATATTACTGTGACCTGTCATAGAGCTAAGCATAAAAGAAGCATAAACGAAAACATGTAAATGGACCTGACTTTACATGAAGCAGTTTAACACTGCCACATCAACTTGTGGTTAGGTGGTAAATGACTTAGCATACTGTGGACTTTTTAAATTAAGAAAAAATATTAGAAATATTATAAATTAATATGACACACTTCAAAATCATGCAAAATGGAAGAGTTCACTTTAAAAAATATTTTGCTTTGATCATATCATTGGTATAGTACGACGTCTTTAGTGAAGAATGCAAAGTTGTCATTTGTAAATGGAAAATCATGGAATCAGCAGTGGAAATGATCAGTGATCACTGAGAAAATCATTTATTTTGATGTCATGTACTGATTGTACAGACACTGTAGAAATGCAATGCTTCAATTATTAAATACTGAAGTGGCAAAGACATGTTACTGGCTGAACAATGTATGTTTACTTGGAGATTTCTGAGTGTCACTCAAGAATGAAAAATGACTGTATTGTAAATACAAGACTGTGGTAGGGCTAGGGGAAGGAGGAATTTGTTAACAGACTGATTGCTTTACTGTTATGAATGTATTTATGACACTACAGACATTGCTATAGTACAACTTTACCTGGATAGAAGGACATTTTGCATGTGTATGTTGTTATGGAGTTTGTGTCACCTTTTTATATGAGGAAGACTGGCACACTTTCATTGTTGTATTGTTTGACTGATGATTACATGCAATAGTTTTGTGTACGATAGTGGCATATTTGTATGTTTAATAATGATGCAGAAACAGGGATCAAGGCAGAGAAAGGTCACCTTCAGTCATGAGGAAAACCACATCCTCACGACAGCATTTATGACATATTGCAAACAATGGTTTTGCAAAAGGGGGTGGCAAATCAAGCTGAGAGAGCAAAAGCCTGGAAAAAAGTTGTAATAGGTTCATAAGTATTAGGCTAGCTGCCCTTGTGGGCCATTTTAACTCTAGCCAGTTTCCATTGTTTGTGCTCAAATTAACCCATGTCATTTAGTTAGAAATTAGCCATACCCATCCCATGGTTGACAACTATACACTACTCTAATGAGAATAACTGAGATCATACCATAGATAATTTGAAGGGACCTGTACATGGGATAAAGCATTTACGAGCTTGCTCTGTCCATTAGTAGTATAAGGAGCAGTCCTGGGGTGAATTTTATGTTTCCTGTCCATAGATCCAAGTTGTGTTTGAATCTAGACAGGGATGAGCTTTGTTTTATGTGGATGAGGAGTACCTGTCCCTCCAAAGCATTCTGTTGATGTTGCAGAAGCAGTATTTCTGATGCCATTTGACTTGTAGATTCAGTAAATCCATCAGTAATGGGTATTAATGCAGTTGATGGAAGAAACTGCACATTAACACAGTGCAGAAGAGGGCAGATGATATGATAAATGTGCTATATCCATGGTGAGGCAGAGTAAAATTGCCAGTACTCTTACTGGAAGGGGGGCTTCCATCAATTATCTCTTTAATGCCAGATAAGGAATACCTCCTCTCTATCAGTGGGGATTACTATGACCTAGAAGATAGCACTGAAATAATCAGTGTGGCATGAACACTGGCTAATACCATCTGTAGCAGCAAAATCTGTTTGCTCAGTACGGTTGGTTTAAAAACAATAACATATTTATATAGAGAAATGAATGCTAATATGGAATGATTACATTAAACAGATGACAATTACTATTAACAGGTGAAACTTCTACATATACACAGAATGGCAATGAAGGCAGTCTGTATGGTTAATCTTCCCCAAACCTCCTAATGAATCACATATAGTATTAGTATTAATTTATTGGTAATGTTTTCAAATAATTTTTTACAGGGTCAACAGTAGAAACAAACAGTTCAACCATAGCAATACATGTGGATGATATCATCATCAGAATGGCTGTTGAAGATGATGATAACACAGTTATATTTATGAGGAAGCCTGAAGAAAATGGCATGCAGGCATGCATCCACAAGTATAATGGCAGGATCTCACAAGCCACAACATGTTAACAACTGCAAAAAGTGACAGTGCAGCATGAAGTCAAGCACATGGTGACATTATAATCTGATTTGTACAAGGAGAAAATCCTTGTACTTCTACACTAGTATCTCCAAACCTAGACTGACACTTTCAGGATGATGACACACATTCAGAGGTACCAGTGTCCATCTTAACACTTTAACAAAGGGGAGTTTGGCAATGGAATTTGTCATAGCTACCCCAGCAACACATAAAGCATTGGCTGCCCAGCAGTGAATGTGCGGTAACATTGTTAGGGCTCAGAGCACTGTCATGGGGAGTCCTCAAGGGCATATATAGAAATGGCAGGGAGTTGGGATAATGCCATGATTACAGTGATGCATAGTGTAGAGCCACATCAGACATCCATGGCAACCTCATTAGTACACTAGACAGTCTTGCTGAGGGGACTGGGTACTGTCAGGAGATGTGGGAACAGATCACATGAAACTACAAGGGCTTTGGGGGGGGGATAAGCAGAACAGATTCCATGCTGGCCAGGTCATTATTCATCTACACTTAGCAGAACTTCTTATTCAAGGTCCTGGTCCCACAGCACTGTCAAATCAGTGTCTTCAGGATCAGCTACATCAAGTAAGACTTGACAGCAGAAAGACTCACCATCTAGCTCTCATGACAGCCCCTCTTCGAAGTCACTTGCGCCATCACTTAGCTTATCTTTAGGAGATATATGTGACACATTTTACCTTGACCTACTGTGATTGAAGTGTAAAATTTCTGTTACTTACAATTTCATCTTCACAAACACTGGCCAATATTTAACTCAAAGGGGAATAAGTTATTTTAAAAAAAGGAGGGGGCGTAGGACTCTAAGTGTATGCATTTAATTTTTGTAATGTTACTGCTTAAAACCTCATTAAACTGTGGAAAGAAAGCAGTACGTCATAAAATAAGATTGCAGTAATTAACACCATTAATGCTGTATGCATTGACATTGTTACAGCTGGCAAATATCTACAACTTAAAAGTAGTAATATGGAACTTTTTAGAGAAACACTAATAAGAAAATATGTAAAAATGAGTAAATTACCATGTAAACAAACCCTGGTGAAACTTCATCATTGCAGAAATAATTTTTTTTTTTTTTTGCCTTTCAGGCCACAAATTATTGTATATTACAAAATAACCTAATTGTATATGCAGTACCTCAACAGACAACATATTTCAAACTGAGAATACATTGCATAATTTAAAAATCAATATGATACATTTTCATTTAAATGTAAGGTATGAACTCATGCTAAATACTGAATTAACACTTTTTACTAATTGAACAATTTGAGGACACTTAATACTTGCATACTTAGGTAAACCACCTCACTAGAATTTATTATGCAAACAGTTAAAAATGTGATTGTTACTTATATAATGACTCACAATATCACTGAAAAGGAGCGAGTGAACACTCAGGCATGAATTTTATATCCAATAATATGATCATATGTTCTGAAAAAAAAAAATATTATTTAAAGATGAAAAGGAATTTCAAATGAACAGTGACAGCAGACCATGCACCACACAGCATAGCCCATAGATACCATTGCATGCATTTATTATACTCTTTGTGTTATTTGCAAGAAAGGAAAAACTAATCTGAATGTCATGGTCCATACCTGAGGACTAGATGCTGCCTCTTTACCTACATAGCTGCATGCCATGCATGAGCCTGCTGCATGAGGTCCAACACCATTGCTGCCAGCCAGATGCTATTAACCATAGTATGAATTGAACTGTAGTGACAAAATGGGTCACTTCATCAATAGGCCAAAGCATGATCATGTATAGAATGCAACATGCAGTAAACATCCTGCATGCAGTAGCTGGGTCATACTGAAGGGCACCACCAGACTTATCCAGGCACGTAAAATGACTGCTCAGGAGACCAAAGACCCTCATCATGACAATACATGTCTGGCACAAGGCTTTGTTGAAGTTCTCTTCTGCAGCTCCACTTGGATTTCTCACTGGTGACATGAGCTACTGCTCCAGTGGATATCTAGCATCACATGAAAAACAGAAAAAGATAGAGAGAAAGAAGGGGGGTGACAAAACAAAAGTGTTTTAGTTTTCAGCAATGCATTTTACCATAAATCTCTACTTAAATAAAATATAAAAAAAGAGGAAAAATGTTTTCCACCTACAGACAAGATCACCACTGGACATCCTACCATACAGGAAGAGCCGGTAGAGTAAGCTGGTGTAACAGATATAGAAATTGTGTAGACTACCCGGATACTGGGCAGACACTTTATTGATGTACACCCCCGGTCCCCCTGTGCATCACACACTACTTGGCAACTGATGGAATGGTAGTCCTTTCTATTGCACTTGGACTTAATGCTGTTATTTCCAATTTTACATCTGCTGGAAGTCTTATGAGTTACCCTCCTGAACCAGTGATACAGCTTATTGGTGTTCCCGCTGTTAAGGACTGGTTGAGTAAAACTAATGACTGGTTTAAAGAACTGAGTTGTCCAGTGCATGGAACATCAGCAGTCGGTGCTAACATCATTGACAATCCTACAGTTTTTGATTACAAACTCGTTAAATATAAGAAATTACAGCTGGAGATTAATTACCTCAATGAATGCCTCCGGAGGCAACAAGTCCAATTTCCTAATGGTTTAGAACTAACAACCCTTTTTATTTTGAACTAATTGACTTCTTTAATAAGCAGGGCTGCCTCTTTTTACAAATTCTGGTGAAACATTGCATGAATTTAATGGCAGTTCTAGAACCAGACCTAGAAATACCCGATAATGTAATTAAAGCTGATCCAGATTTTTTAGGTACAAATTAGAGTATACTAGGACTTTCACCAGTATTGATAAATATGATTAAATTATGAGCGAACAAGGAAAAAAAATTAAAGTGATTATGACAAGGGAATCACCTATCCCCAGCCTCCCCTTTCACAAACTTGAGGACAAGTTGGTGGAGACATCTTGCCTTGAGTTTCCAATGTTCTTCTACAAAAAATAACCCCAGTGACATACAACCTAACTAATTCTGATAGTATGGACATTACGAATGATGAGCAGCCCTTAAGTCCTCCTTTAAGGAGTAGTGAATGACTGCAAGAACAAGCTCACCAACAGGGAAATACTGTTAACGTTAATAGCCAATCTGGATTTTCAGTCAGTGAGGAGGAAGAACCTATTCAATCAGAAGGGAATGCAATGGAACAACCCTGTTCAAGCAAATCCAACAGATGATGGAAATGAATTTGCCTACCCATGGAACTGCTTTTCCTTTGGAACAAAATGAGTGAAACCTCTCCATTATAAAGAATAATGATGGGGATTTTAACATATTTAATTTTTCATCTATAAAAGTTTCTACCCCCTTAGCGAACCTTTTAGCTTGAGACCTGACATTTATACTTAGCTGCAGGGTGGACCCTGCAAGAACTTTGATTTCAAAGCATTTATACACAAAATCAACTTGTCTCTGCTGACAGGTAAGAACTTTGAAAGAAATGATCGATACAGAGTAGCAAGCACTTTAGCTCACCTCTGCACCCTTTGTTAGCTACTTTTGACCAGGTGTGTGACCTTGACATTAGGAATTTATTTAATAATAAATATTCTTTCCCTAAATTTGACAACTTAAACCAAATGGAGCATGATTTGCTTAACTCTTTGAAACAATTTGGTGTGAGGATTATGAAGCCATATAAGGGAGGGGGGCTGATTTAAATGGATAGGACTGATTACAAGGATAACATGCTTAAGATTTTAATGTCTGGTACTTACAAACTTATTACAAAATGAAGTGTTTGGAGCATGCCAGAAAATTAGGTCTCACATAAACAATTTGTTTATTGATGGTCAAATTGATCTAAATCTCCAAAACTATTTAAATATGACTTCTCCTTTAACTCTGGTGATATTTGGGATTCCAAAAATCCACAAAGGCCTTTATGACTCACCTCTTCATCCCATTGTGGACAGTAGAAACACAATCACATATGCCTTGCTAAATTTGTAGATAACAAACTAAAATATTACTTAACAAATGAACCCTAGATATGTAAGGACTCCTGGGCTTTCCTAGAGTGTATTAATGCATTGGATTTTAAACCTAATTTTAACTTTTTAATCACTGATGTCAGGGATTTGTGCACTGTGATGCCACCAAATTTGGCATTTAATGTGTGACTGAATTATTAGTCAATAAAAGGGCCTGGAATGATGTTATTATGTTGATAGAAGAACTTTTGGATATTATTTTAACAAATAATTATATCCTTTTTAAGGGCCAATTTTTTTTTACAGAAAAATGGGATTCATACCTCTCAACCACTTAGAGCAAGAAATTTGGGTAAAGCCATAAGTAGAAGTGGGACAAAGACCCATAAATAGGGACAGTTTTTAAATATTGCTCTTACAAAGTTAGAAAGTTGTTAGAATAACAGGTTTTACATTAGCATGATCTTTCTGAATGATTTGAAGTCTGAAACTCAAATGTCTGTCATTATTTTTTAACTTCAGTTTTTAATTATTTTTCACTAATTTGACAGAAAGCCGCATTTTTTTGAAAAGCGGACCAAAATATGAGGCAAAAATCTGGACATTCTGCAAAAATCTGTACAGTTGAGAGGTATGATGGGATTGCTATGAGGTATCCATATAGGAGGTAGTTTTGCCAAACATGGTTTTCTGGGACCATTAATATTTGTTTAAAAACACAGCTTGGAGGGATCAGATTTATTATATTACATGGTACCTTGATGACATTTTTATTACTTTCAAAGGTGATTTAGAAGTAGTCAAGAATTTCTTGGACTATGTGAATGGTATGACACATTTTCTGGAATTTAATTTTCAGTTTCATATGAAATGTATTTTTTTTTTAGATGTAGAACTTTGTAAGGATAGACAGAATTACAGATATGTGTCTACTATTTTTAGGAACAACACGTATTGTAACTCTTTTTTACACTTTACAAGTGCCCACCCCTTCACCAAAAGAGATCAGTAGTAAAGGGCCATCTAGTTAGAGCAGCTAAATTTATCTCATTGGATAATGAGTTTGAGTTGGAATGTGAGAACTTGAAGGGGATGTTTAATAAAAGAGGGTACCCCTTGTCAATGTTGAAACACCTGATTAAGGAAGGGTATGACAGAAGAATCAGTGGTTATTTCATCCCTATTTTGAATTGTAGGTCTGTGGACCCACTAACACAAAGTCCAGATGACAAGACTATACCCAGTATATATAGTTTAAGTTTAATTACCCCATTTAGTCAGGATTCCTTTAATTTAAGGAATATAATATTAAAACATTGGAAATTCTTATTGAACGACATATCAGTTAGATCTAAGTACCATTGTTATGTTTATAAGAGGAGTAAGAATATTAAGTAAATTCTTGCATGCACTGCGACCCCTTTGGTAAGAACTCTAGGTATGTTTAGATGCGAATCTTGCCCTTTTTATAAATATATTAATAATGGTAATACTTTCCTTGTTGTAGGCAGAAGGTAGGACATTAAGAGCAGATTCAATTGCAATTCAAAAGGGGTAACATATCTAGTCACATGTCAAACCTGTGATAGTTTTTACATCTGTAAAACTGAATGTAAACTTGGGGAACGTGTGTGTGAATAGATTTATAGTATTAATAAAATTAATTTGCATAATGCTTTGGCAAAACACATCTCTACCCACCCAGGTCATTGGTTTAAATTTAAAGCCATGATCAAGTTGTCAAACCTGAGGTGGCTTTTGGGCTCTTAAGTTGGAAGAAAATGAATTATTATGGCAACTTAGATCAAACACATACAATTTTCCAGGGTTGAATGACTATTGTTCTATTCAATGTGTACTTAAAATGTACGCTTTGCAGAGATACAATTGTGGGTTTCAATTTAGTTTAAGACTTACTTATTGTCTTTTGGTGTATTTGTCTTTGATCATCTAGAAATTTATCATGTAAGAAGATGAAAAAAAAATTTTTGAAGACTTTTAGCTTACAATATAAATGGTTAGGTTTTAACGTATTTGTATGGACATTCATCTTATTTATACAGCATTGGTTCTACCACTTTAAGTTATTCATTGTTTACCCCCACATGACTTTTTTAGAGCCTATTTTAAAAGTACAAGCATTGCTATTTGTATTGTCTGATGAAGTTCAACAACTTGGGTTCGACGAAAGCCCTTACAATAAACTTTTTTAGTGTTTGCACTCCGTTCTAGCACTTATTACCCTTCTTTTATGGTTTTAAAATTACTTATGATTGCTTGTTTTCTTTTTCATGTTTTTTAATAGTCATTCTATACTGACTAGAAGATGTTCTATGAGACTAGCTGTAAATGTGATGCACTATCTAACAGACATGTTCTCTACGGAACATCTTATTACAATATATGTTATTAAGGACACTTTGCATGTAATGGAAATCTCATATTCTTAAGCATATTTCAGAATGTGTATAAGAAATGCTTCATTAGTTAAAATCTATGTGTAATACTGTATAATATTAATATATATAAAGAAGATATTTCAGAATATATGGATGTTTTGAGAAGTCATCATTTTTGATTTTTAACACTTCTTGGAAAGTATGGTTAACTTAGATTTAACATCAATTATCTCTGAAAATAAAATTGTCATTGAACAAAAGCAGTAAGCTATGGGGGTCACTCCTGCTAACAATTTACATTATTATTTTAGTAATTGGAAAATCATTTTATTTTTGATTTTAATTATTTACATACATATGGTATAATGAATTATATAATAAAACTGGTGATTTATTTTTTGAGAACAGTGAGTGAATATGAAAATTTTACAAAGGACATAGAGGAAATAATTAATGTTTACATTTTAGCAAGGTATGTCATGAATCTAAGGCAGAATTGATAATCATATATAGGCCTCTATCAGATTATCAAGTTTTCAGAAACTCAAACCTCATATGGCTGAGATCATATGCTTGACTTTCCAAAAACTTAAACCAAATATAAAAATAAAATCTACATTTTTGCAGGGGGGGGGGCAAACCTATCTGCACCCCCACCCCCTGACAATTGTATATACCAACTCTGAGACTGCACTATAGTGGGGAAATGGGGAAATTCCCTGATCTCCACTGTACCATGATCTCTACAAAAATGCATTGAGTTTTTGGAAAATTGAACATTTGGTCTTGACCAAATGAAGTTTGAGTTTCTGAAAATTCGATCATCTGACAAAAGGTTGTGAAGATCCCAATGATGATTGTGTGGAGGTTTGCAGTGGGTCAGTGGTCAGAGCTGACTGGGGCAATGAGTCTTGCAGTCACTGTAGGAGATCTCACATAGGCCAGAGTTGCTTCTCCACTGCCTGCTCCACCCCATCCTCTACCACGTCCTAAAGCTCACAAGTTCTAGGACTTACCAGGCTGCACTGCATCAGGGTGCCTACAGGACCAGAGCCACTGGCTTATCCTGTAAAGGTACCCATGAGCAGGTGGAAGATTAATATTTCCAAACTTGTGAGGAACGTGGTTATGCTGCTACTGGGACCTCTGGACTTGAAGAAATTAATGCAAGTGGGTGAAAAGGGAAAGAAAAAGAAATGCAAAGTAGCAGATAATTAAAATAAGAAAAAATAGAAAGGGAGGGTAGAGAGAGATACAAAATGGAGACAGTAAATTCATAATTTTTTAGTAGTCCAGTATATACTTTATTAAGAGTGCTTACTTAGCATCTAGTAAGCAGGTGTAAGATATGAATCACATACATATTTACACGGGGAATGTGTTCTGGCAAATGTTTCTTAATAAGCATCAAATAAGCAGGTTTAAGGTAGGACATGGTAGTACATTTTACAGTGGTAATATATTCTGAAGTAGAGCATTGATAAGCATTAAATAAACAAGTTTGCCATAAGAAATGGTAACACATTTTACATTAAAAATGTCTGCAATATGTTACAGAAATGGATTGTGCTCAAATTGTTTAATGGTAGCACATTATTTCTGCAATTGTATTTCATTACTACCTACATCTGAATGCTTATTAAAAAAGGAAAACTTAAGGAGCTACCAACTGAATATTTAGCATAATTATACATATTTAATTCCAAAGTATGTTTAACATTTGCATAGACTTATTAATAACATGTTAATTTGTTGTTTCACTGCTTTAGTCTAAGTACTTGACTGTTAGGAAGTGCTAAGGTCTGCCATATTCTGCAGGATCACTGTGGATTAGGCTTCATTCAACTCCAAGCTAAATATTGACTTAGTCCAGTTTTCTTTGTAAATGCTGTGGGACTGTTAAATTACATGTGGACATGCTTAGCACTGCAGTCCATTCCCATAGCCAGTGTGGCTCAATGCAGCTCATCCACAAACACCTGAAGGCTACCTGTGTCTATCTGACCAGATGAGCGTGTGCATGCACACACAGACACACCAACAGACAGATAGAGATGCAGACACAACACACACACACACACACACACACACACACACACACACACACACACACACACACACACACACACACACACACACACACACAACACACACACACACACACACACACACACACACACACACACACACACACACACACACACTACAATTCCTAGACATCAGTGCATCTGACCTTCATTTGCATAGAAAAAATATAAATGAACCTGAATTTCCATCAATAACTGTAAGGCTGCAGTATTTGCCTGTGATTGAGTTCAGTGGCAACTACTGTGGGAAACTGCATAGTGTTTAAAGTAAGCTAAAACCAGCTCTACATTTATAAATTATTAGCATGCTGTGGAAATGCAATTACTTCCATGAAAATTATTTTTATTTTCACTGAAGTCAATATCATATGTTAATGGTAATAGCAGAAGTTGGGAATTTGAAGTGCCATTTATTAAATCTGAGTACTCGTGGCATATCTCTTAATTGTCCAGATTTTCACAGAATGTCCAGATTTTTGTCCTATATTTTTCATCTGTTTTACATAAAATTTGTAGTTTTTTGCAAATCATTGAGGACTGAAGTCAACAAATAACGGTATACATTTGAATTTCAAACTTCACATTCTTTAGAAAATGCATGTTAATGCAAATCATGTTGTTCTAGCAACTTTTTAAGTTTACAAGAGCAACATTTAAAATGTGTCCCTTTTTTGGGCCTTTATCCCCCCATTATTTTAGGATTTGCCCAGATTTCTTGTGCTAAGAGGTTGAAAGGTATGACTCATGGCAATTTTATTTATATATGAAATCTATGATGAGAGGTGACTGCATATTTCATTAAGTGCAGATCTAGCTGCATAACGTATGATGACACTGAAAATGATAAAAGCTTACAATAAGTTTTTCATTAGTGAATGATGATGTACAGGGTAGCAGTACAGAATTTGAAGGGGACTTTGTTCAGTTTTGACTTGTGCTATACTTATTTGATAACATTATTACTTATGCTGTACTTTATTGTATGATCATTAAATTTAAGATTTGTTTTGTTATAGTGTTGCAGGCATGGTTTAAAAAGGGATTTAGCTGTAAGGAATTCATACATACTTTCATATCCTTTGCTATACAGGTGTGGAGTGTGTTTGATTTTGTTAAATCAAGCTTCACTAGTGTCATATATATTGTTCCATGTTAATGCATCATGCAGCAGCAGCAGGGATCAACAGAGAAAAGGCAATGTCAGCCCCGAGGAGAACAATGTCCTCTATGGGGCCCTTGGTACATATGGAAAGCACCTTTTTGGAAAAGAGGGGACCAAAACAAACTGACAGAGCAAGGTGTGGAACCAAGTGCCTCTACATATAAATGCTCAGTAGAAGAGACCACACATTAACATAGTGCAGAAAAAAGGCAACACTATGGTAGGATGTGCCAGAGCAAAGGCAAAACAGAATAAAATTGTCATAGTAGAACTGGTAGGAGAATGGTAGGATGTGCCAGAGCAAAGGCAAAACATAATAAAATTGTCATAGTAGAACTGGTAGGAGAGCTCCTGTACTTATCTCTAACATCCATTGAGGAATACATCCTCTGCATACAAGGAGATAATTACAACACTGATGAGAATGGTACATGCATAATCAGGGGTGATGTAGACACTGGCAAATACCCACCATAGCAGCATCCATAGACATCTCCTCAGGAAGATTAGTGCATCCACCATGTCATATTCACATTAAGGTGATTACTGCAGAGATTAAATGATTTCATATCTACTATTGACTGGTAAACCTAACATTTCTGCCAGTCATGAAAGTAAAATGAGTGTGCATAGTGTCTTCCACACCTCATTACACAGCATTCAGCAGGATGTTCCATTGAGTACTAATGTAATAAATTAATTTTTCAAAGGTCAGGAGTAAAAAGTAACAGTTCCACCTTACCTGCACAGCTGGAAGATGTCAGCAGCGGAATGGCTGTTGATGATAATGTTATAATAATGAGACAGCTTTAGGACAGGGGCACACAGTCACCACGTTTAAGTAAAGAATCATGCACCCCACAGCAGGTATATAACTGTGCAGGAAGTGACACTGGGTCACAAAGTCAAGTAGATGGGGGCATTACATTGTAAGCCATGCAGAAAGAGAACCCATGCACCTGTACACCAGTGTGTCCTCAAGCACAGGAACACCTTTTGGAGGAAGATACAATCTCAGAGGTAGCGGTGTCTACTGTAAGACCTGTGCAGAGGAATGCCAGGTGCAGGCACATGCCACAACTACCTCCAGAAACTTGAAAAGCATTGGCTGCCCTACAGCAAATGTGCTGTTACATTGTTCGGTTTCTGTCAACTGCCACAGAGCATCAGACAGAGATAGTCAGAATACTGCAGAGCACAGGTGAGGATTTTCAGTACTACCTGGAAATGGAATAGTCACACTCATAGCCAATGTGGTGGCACATGGCAGCCATCTCTGCCTCCATGCATACACTAGTCAGGACCTAGTAAACTCAACTAGAAAAGGAGCAAATGAATGACTGAATGAGTGGATGGACTGGTGAATATTAACTCTATACTAGCATGACTTAATGTTGCAGTATATTCATGCATTACTAAATAGAAAAACTAGATTTTGTAAACTTATTATTATGAGATGCAAATAAACATGGTTTGTTTAAAAATGTAATAAGCATGCACATGATATTCATTCATGTGTGTCAGTTTAGTTGCTATCTATTATACAAATGCTGTTCATATGAGCCGTCAAGTCAATATTGACTTTTAGAGACTCTGTGGATAGTTGCCCTGAACTGTGTTCTGTGTCCACTCAGATGACTAATCACTGACAGAATGTATTCCACTTCTGTAGTTAATTTATCAGTCTGTCTTACTGTGAGCCTTATTCTTTTACACTGACCTTTGACCTTGCCAAGCCTGATGACTTTTCTCTTCATATAATATGTCAGAAGTTTGAAAGGTAAAGTCTAGTCATCTGATCTTCCAGGGAATACTATGGCATAGAATGATGAATACCCGACTCCTGCATCTGAAGACCATGTCACTGCTTACTAGGAGTTTCCCATGTGTAGTATTGTGCATGTGTTCCTCATGGGCAACATCTGTAGAGCTTGCAAGCCACTGTGGGTAGGTGTTCATTACAAAGGACAAGACCTTGATTTGCAGATGATGACGTCTTCTCCAGTTTCACTCATCTCTCATCAATGAAGGATGCATGAGTTGCAAGGTTCTCATATCCAGAGGAAAATGGGTCAGTTGAATGGCTGCATGGGAAAGGATAGATGATCAGAGAAGGGATTGGTAAAATATTCTGTCTTGAGCTTACAATACAACTGGATACCTTGCAGTGCAGAATGATATTTTCTGAAATATATTTTTATATCTGTAAAACACAGAACAGAATGTTTTAGGGAATCCTATTATTTCTTCAGAAAATAAATGTTCAGATCTGGTAAATAAAACTATTTAGTTCAGCCTTGAGCTTTGAAACTTGCTGGAAGTAGCTTTACAATAAAAGATTAACATGCTAATTTTGACAACTATCAATGAATGAAAAACAAAACTCTGAAACATCATTTTGCTGAAGGCAGTCATAGCATAAAAACAAACAGAAAGTACTTTTGCAAAAGGCAAAACCCCTGCACCTCATGTAATCACATGCACCCCTGCGCCATCTACTTATATGCTACAACTTTGAGGTTGCACTGTCTTGGTGAAGAGTGAATACAACAATGTATTTCTAAAGTTTTTTCATTTGATTTATTAATTGTTAGCTAGAAGTATATTTAGCAAAGGGATGTTTTGATATTCTGTTTTCAATTAATTCAGAATCACCAAAAGCAGTTTAGTGCCCTATAAAGAAATGTGACGAGCATTATTAACTGGGTATTGCTACACAGCTAAGGGAGGCAAACGTAATCAAACAGATGTAATCACACAAGTGATCCCTATTTGTTTAAAAACTAGAAGTGCTACACCTTAGTTTTAAACCCATGCATATTTTGGAACCATGCAGATTGTTTCAGCTTTTATATATAAGAAAAGAACTTTGTATTATATGGATTGATTAGTCATTAACTTTCAGATATTTTAACAATTGTCTTGAAATTTCTTGTTTAAAATTTTGTGGCATAGGGTTTCTTCATTGAACGTCTTGGAAGGAGGGTGCTTCTCCTTGGAGGGTATTCCTTAATGGCATTTTGGTGCATTATGTTAACAATTGCTCTAACATATCAGGTAAGTTTCATTTACAAATGTCTGACAGATTATAGTAACAGGTTAAAGCATTTAGTTACTTCATTTTATGTCCCTCTGCATGTAGTCTGTACATGCCTCTGTTTATTACATGATCTGTGCTCTCTGTATTACTGGACTCTTGCTGATATTTTCTCTTGACAATCTCTATCTTGATTATCTGACTGTTAACTATTAAAATAGTAAACAAACTTCTAAAATGAAGAACATGAAAGGAAATCACTTTCCCTTTAAGGTCTGTGAGAGCTGTTTCAGCTCACTCATGTAGCGGTTCATATCTCTCAAAGACAGAGACAGAGTAGAGAGAGGGAGTAGCATGCATGATTACTAGCTGAAACAGGGGTTAATGTGGAAGATTACTAGCTGAGCGAGGGGGTAGCATGGAAGATTACAAGCTGCTTCACCTTATTGTTTCAGTTCTTTAACTGACTGTGCAAAGTTAATACCTGGATCAAACAGCTGCAAAGGTGGCAGACACAGACATTCTATATTTTCTGGAATAACACCAAAATTGATACAGTAAGTGTTTGAAATGCTAAAACTGGTAAATGAAGTACAAAAGGAATAACCAGCACATCTGACTTTAGACTATGAAATTAAGCAGGACATAGACTGTCAGAATTCTGATCTTTATTTACTGGTCACAGCAATAACTCTTTTTCAACAGCCTAAGAGGTGGTTTTCTTAGGAATTACAAGGCATTTGAATCTTACAACCACGTAAGACTTGCTAGTACCCACCCTCAGACTGAACTTCTGTTCTTAAGGAGATCCAATCCAGGCAAGCCAGAGGTGAATTTGTGAATAGCCATGCAGTCATCCAGTTTCTATTTGAAGGAACATAAATGCATCATACTGCTTAATTTACAGTGGGAATTTCTTGGGTGGTGGGAAAAGTACTATGTAATGAACCTGAGTGTTCACCTTGTTTTGTTTATCACTTGATCAATATTTAGATCTCTGTTTTAGGAATTTGTTGGAATATTTGATTTATGGAGATATAAAAGATCCAGGAATACTAGGTCCATAATGGCTCAGAATGGAAAGCATAGATCATCTTTCAGGAGTCTGTAAGTAACTGAATACAGGGCCCTCATTCTTTACTAACTTGTTTGAAGTTTACAAACCAGAAAACTTAGTTAGGAACCTCTCAGGTCTTTTTAGTTGGCTGATATGTATAGTAACATATGGCACAAATGAGGCATTGTGTGTAATGATCGTCCGAATCAGCACTAACTAAAAGCAATGTTGACCTGTTTAGATCTGAATGATATTCCCCAAGCAATCTGTTTTACCAAGCAAAAGGACTTTCTGAATGCTGTGGTTACATCATGATAAAAAGAGTGGGAATTGTCATTCCATGACCCAAGGTCTCTCAACATTCTCATTTTGAAGTGGAGTATTGTCAGTATTGTATACTGTGTAAAGGGCAGTCTATCAAATGTGACAACATTGCATGTTTTAGCATTTAATTTAAGCTCATTTTTGTACACTAGATATTTACAAGTGTAAGCTCTTGCTGAAAGGCTTAGGTATCAGTGGATGACTTGACAATGATTCCTAGTTTAGGGACTTCCAAGATGGCTGCACATTGAGTAACAGCTTAATTTCAGCTTTCTCTGTGTGAAAACAGAAACACAGAAGAGAGATCCAGTAAATTCATATTTCTGGGTAAATTTCAATAACTTGCTACTAAGTGCACTGCATGATGCCAGCAAAAAAAAAAAAAAAAAAAAATTCAGAGAACTTGAAAGAAAGCAAAATCTCTAAAAAAACTTGAAAGAATGTCAGTTACAAAAGGTAAGGAAAAAACTGACAAGTAAGTATTCTGCAGCTGTTCAGCAAAAGCCAGTACAGTCTTCAGCTTTGGTGCAAGACATGACTTCCAGTAATCTAGAGGAAAAAATAAGTCAAATGTACTCAGAGTTGATTAAAATAACTAAAATATTGATGAGTTTCTCAACTCAAATAAAAAAAGGCTGGAAAACATGGAAAAAACTTTAAGCACATATTCAGATGAGGTAATAAAACTGCAAAAATCAGAGGTCAAGATGAAGAAAAGGCTGGCTGAATATGGGACTGCTGAAGAGATGTTTAATAATAATAGAATTAGAGGACAGACCACATAGGAAAAACCTGTGTTTTTCTGCTCTACTAGAGAAGCTGGAAAGAACAGGATGTATTAATTTTATGAAAGCACAAATAAGCAACTAGATTGTTATTCCACAGCAGGAGTTGTTAATTGAAAGGGCACATCAGGTGTATGCTCCAAACCTGGCCATGAGAAAGCAACCTAGGCCTTTAATAGTAAATATGCAATCCTATCAGTAGAAGGAGTTGATTCTGATAAAACTGTGTCAGAAGGACTAAATATAGGTGACAGTAGAGTGTTTGTCGAAAATGATTACTCACTGTATACCACGCAAAAGAGGAGTACATGTATTTCACTAATCAGGGAATGTCTAGGCATGAGACTCAAACTCCTGTAACAAACTATCTTCAGAATATTCTTTCCTGGAGGGGCAAAATTATTTTTCATGCAGAACATGCTAAGGAGGAAACACAAGTGTTTTGTCCAACAAAAAGTGAGCTGTTAAACAGAAGTAGATTCTTCTTCTTGTTCTTTTGGTAATAAAGACCACAGATAGATTGTGCCAGTGAAACATTTTCTAAAGTTTCAATGGAAAATGCTTAAGAGACAGAAACACAAGAGTTGACTAAAAGAACAGAGAGTACATTGGAAATGAAGCAGAGCCTGAATTTGGAGGTGGAGATAATAATAAAACCAGCAATTTGGAAATTGACAAATAAATATGGGATTACAAAGAAATAATTATATTTGTGAAACTTGACAGAACAAGAAAACATGGAAATATTGGACTTTTGACTTTGGTAAACTTGTATGAGATTATAAAGCGTATGCCCTACTTCTTGTCATTAATGTTTGCAAGTGGGATCTTTAGAAAAGGAACACTTGGAGGAAGAGGAGGGTGAGAGCTAACTGTAAGTAAAACAAAAAGTAATATTTTATAGTGTATTATATAATCTGCATGATAAAAAGTAAATATTTCTCAGTTATTTTTCAAGTGTAACAAGGATACTAAGTTAAACAGATGCCCCTGTTTTTTCCCTTCCTTTTCTTTATCCTTATTCAGGTTTAAGAAATGTAGGCACTGCAATAAAAAATAAAAAAAAAAGTATGGTTAAAAGAGTATGATACAAGAAAAACTGATGTACTTTTTCCTCATTCTTGCACAGGAGAATGACTGAATTAAGGCCTTTGGCTTGATCTAGTAGCAAGTTTTAAGAGAAAGTAAATAAAAAAGAGAACTGAATAGAATAAAGCTTTCCTCTAACAAATAAATAAATAAATGCTTGAAAAAACAATTCTATATCTCATTTTCATGCCTCTACGGAGACAATCTGGTAAAGAAAAATACAAACAGAATATTTCTTCCAATGGCTAGGAGATAATGTTCTCTGAAAGCATTCAAGTGTTTTTCCATTCTGGGATAGCAATAATGATAAGTCAAAACCAGACCGCACTCAGAAGCACAGGCTGTACCATGTATCTTAGAAGAGATAACCTTTATTTTAGGTTAACACAAGTCTGTAATTGTGGCTGTCAGTCTGGGACAATTTTTCCTATTAGGAGGGTAAAACTTCAATATTTGAAGATGTACATACTTCTGTGTGTTCATTTTAAGTTAATAAGTTGGAGTGTATTGGGATGTATTTTTTTGTTTAAGGGTTTTCAATAAAACAAAAAAGTTTTGTAAGAGATGACATGGACTCAAATGGATATGACAAGAAACAACTGCATAAAAGATCAATCTGAAAAACATTAGTGTATGCATGTAACACAAAAGCTGGAACTAGATACTTAAAAACTGTTACAAATAAAAGGTGGGAATAATAATTTTTTTAACATAATGACACTATATTTTCTTCAAATGCCAATGTTCCCACAGATATATACAAAAATAAAGAGTAGTGAACTATATTAAAAATGTAGAGTGCAAATAACTATGGTAAAATAGACACATTTGTAAAGAACTGAATGTGTGAATTTGATAAAGAACGATTTTCAGAATGGTTATTTAGCAGAATACATGGGACAAAGGAAATAGTGATAGAATAAAATAAAAAATATAATAATGGTAGATTTGTAGTATTATGGGGCTACTACAAAGGGAGGAGGATTACACTGGCAGATATTTATATTACACCTAAAACTGCTATAATGGAGCTTAAGAAAATTCTGGGAGAAATAATCAGTTTTCAACAGGGAATATTACCTATTGGTGTGGACTGGAATTTGATTGCAGTAATGAAGATATGTCTGGGTGGCCCAAAAGGGAAAATATAATAAAATAGGATAGATTTTTGAAGAAATGTATAAAAATTTGTAATGGAAGATATGACATCAGTAGCAGGAGTTCAGAGTGAATTTACATATTAATCCCGAAGATACAAAAACTGGGCTAGTCTGGACAGAACTTATATTTCACAAGAACATGTGCATTTAATTGAAAGTTTTGATATGCATCAAACTAATATCACTTGCCAGTAATAACTAAAATAAAAATTATGTTTAATGAAACAAAAATAAGACACTTGTGCTTTCCTACCTATCTGCTGAAAAGAAAGAAATGTATGGAATTGGTAGTGGAAGCTATTCAGGAGTTAGAGAAGATAGAAACTTCTTCTGAAAATATAGCTAAAGAGTAGGATAAAATTAAAGTAGAGTTTAAAAATAAGGTGGAACTAAGAGAGAGATATGGTTAAGAAGTAACAATAATTATTTAGAAGGAATGGCAAATGTTAAAATATTGGAGAATAGGAGGAATTAGATAAAGACAAAAGCCAGAAGAATATATGGATTGAACCCACTCAAAGTAATGCAGGCTGCAAATCACCACAAAGTTGTAGAATGCAGAATCCACTTTATTAACATCAGAACATAAAAATCCAAAGATGAGCACTTTCGTCCAGAAAGATCTAGACTTAAAACAAATTTACCCCATATAGTTACTTCATTTTTATACAGTTCAAACAGGAAGTTCCACACAGTTATGAACTAATCAATTATGCCATTAAAAACACAATATTTACAGTCACTAAATTTAAAAAGCAGACAAAATATACAAACTGAAAAAGTTCATGGAACACACCACCCTAAAAAACACACTATATATAAGTACTGCTTCATAAAATGACAATGTACAATAAATATTTAAATATGTTGAATGTTAAAACAACAAATGTGTAAATAAATATTAAAAACTAATATAGTAGAAAATGTTAAGAGAAATAAGTACACATTAACATAATAAATACTGAACATGTGAATTATTTAAAATGTTAAAATACATAATTAAGAAATATATTTTTTTTAATCTTTCCAATGCCTTTAGTTTTAAAATTGGGCTAATGGAAATATGCTCATTCAGGCCTGGCCAGTTCCCAGCATTCATATGTAATTGTCAGTATAATTCTCTTTTTTCAAGTAATAGTGACCATGCACCACCCCTCATTTTGGTACTGATATTATCTATAATAAATAATTGGAACTTATGGTCATTGTACTCCAAGACGTTTGCTAAGAGAATTCATTTCTTTTTTATTCCTTATGTCATATAGGTGTTCGTATATGCAATTTTTTTACTTTCTATCAGACTTGCCTATGTAAGAGCAAGAACAGGTCATACACATGGCACAGTAAATCACTTTCTCCGAGTAACAATTGTATTTCTGATTGATTCTGATTTTGATATTATTGATGTCAAAATATCGTCTTATTTTATATAACTGCAATAATTACATCTGCCACATTTGTTCATAGAACCTGACCTGCGGTTTGAGTAAGAGTTACTGCTCTCAAATATGTTTTTCATATTCTTGCCTTTCCTATATACCATAATAATTTGTGGTCCTATTAGTGGTCTGATGTTCTTATCATGTCTCAAAATAGACCAGTTTTTGTTAAGATGTTTCTTAGTATGTAACCATCTTGAGTGAATACAGTGATGAAAGAAGTCTTATAATCATTTTCACTTGCAACAATGTTAGTTTCTTGATTACTGGTGGAAGGACCACTGTCAATCATATTACAAGAAAGTAAAGGTACATAAAACCCACGCTCTCTCTCTTGTTAACCACCTCAATCATATCACTAACAAACTTACAAGGATAGCCTCTTTTTTGAAACATTATTCAAGTTGTCACATTCATCTAAAAATTCATCAATAGCAGATACCATACCAGCTGCATGCATGAACTGTCCCTTAACTATTGCTTTCTTTTGTTTGACTGGGTTTGTGCTAGAAAATGCAGTAGTGAGTTCGAATACCTGCTTTTCCTAAAGATTTTTGAAGCAAACATCTTATTTTCATAATCCTTTTCCACTAAGATGTCTAAAATGGAAATTTTGTCAAGGTATCTGGTATAGGTGAACTTTAGAAATTCTGTGGTGGTTCCAATGTAGTTTATAAAATCATCAATAGGTTCATACTAGGCTATCTGCCCTAGGGCATTTATAAGCCTAGCCAGAGTTGTGTGGCTTTCACCACCCCTTAGGTTGAAGAATACTATACCCGTTAGTTTGCCGTGCCTCTGTCCAGCAGTGATACAGAGATGATCCCCGGGGTAAACCTACGATCTCCCATCCACTGGTCAAGATTCCTCTTGAACACAGAGCCAGCGAGGTGCTCTGTCTCACATGGACCGGGATTCTGTTCCACAGCATAGGGAGTCTCTGGGTGATGAATCTGTCCCTCCAGCATGTCCTATTTATATCCGTGTTGAGGTTTAAGTCTCTTGCTCTTGTGGCTCTGGTGGATTTGGATTTTATGAGGTGGAGCATGTCCATTAATTCCGGGTTGGACATGGCCTTGTATGTCAGGCACAGGTCACCTCTGAGCAGACGGTATGCGACTGAATAGAGCTGGAGTTTCTTCAGTCGGGCAGCATATGGCATATTTTTGAGCCCCTTTATACTTTTGGTGAGGAACTTTTGGGGTCTTTCCAATTGCTGCAGGTGTCGGGTAAGATACATTCCGAATGGGGCATTGTACTCAATCATTGGTCTGATAAGTGAAGAGTACAGGGGAACAATGACCTCCCTTGATCTGGATGTGAATCCCTTCATAATCAGGTGGGCAATGTAGAAGGTCCTCCTAACCACTTTGGCAATGTGAGTGTCAAAAGAAAGGTTACTGTCAACTTGGGTCCCCAGGTCTCTGATAACCTCTTCTGTGCTTAATGGATTGCCACCTATGTGGTAACTTGGGGTTACCTTGTTTTTACCAAAGGGTATGACTATACATTTTTTGGTGTTTAGCTTAAGGCCATGGCTCTGGCACCAGTTATCCATTTCTATGAGACCTCTCTGAAGGATATCTGTGTCTGATGGATTTTCAACTATGGCGCCCAGTTTGCAGTCATCTGCAAACTTTGTCAGCCACAATCCTCCTAGGTTTGCCTGCACTTCTGAAAAGTAGATGCCGAACAAGAGGGGGCCAGGACTGAGCCCTGTGGGACACCGCTTGTGACCGGCTTGGAGTCTGACATGGCACCAGCAACTCTAACCCTGTGGGTTCTATCCTTGAGCCAGTTTGCAACCCATCTTGTGACATATGGGTTTACATTTAAGCTGGTGAGCTTTTCTATGATACCCGAGTGGGGTATTGTGTCGAAAGCTTTTGCAAGGTCAAGGTAGGCTGTGTGAACTGCCTTACCCTCATCAATGGCCTTGGTGACTGTTTCAAAAAAGTAGACCAAGTTCAAGAGGCATGATCTGCCCTTGACAAAGCCGAATTGGGTAGGATCCAATGTCTGCCCTTGACAAAGCCGAATTGGGTAGGATCCAATGTCTGTAGGTCCCCTATGTCTTTATTTATGAGTTCCATTATGATCCTCTCCATAGCTTTGCAGACCAGGCTTGTTAAGCTTATGGGGTGGTAATTACCAGGGTCCGTAGAAGCACCGCCTTTGTGGAGTGGGACCACAGTTGCCATACGCCACTCTTTGGGTATGTATCCTGTGGTAAGGCTAAGATTAAACAGCAGCCTTATGTGTGGGTTTAGTTCCTCATTGAGTTCGTGTAGCGCACAGCCAGGGACACCATCTGGTCCCATTGATGCTGTGTTTTTAGCATTAGAGAGAGCAGATCTCACCTGGGCATTTGAGATGATTAGGAGGCTACACTCTACTGGGATAGATATTTCTCCTTTTGGGGGGGGGGGGAATTTTCACTGAACCTGTCTGCCAGTATGTTTGCAATGTCTGTGGGTTCAGTGATTTTTGTATCATTTTGGACTAATTCTGAGCATGTCTGGGAGTTTCCACCCAGACTTCTAACATAGCTAAAGAAGGCCTTATGATTGTCTTTTTGAGTCCTTGGCGATTTTTCTCTCAAAGTTGGCCTTGGATGATTTTATGAGTGATCGTAGTTTTTTACTAGTATTGATCAGAGATGTCTTCCCTTTTAGGGATTTTGCTCTATCTTGTAGTAGCTTTCTCCTCTTGTTGTAAAGTTTGTTTATGGCTGGGGTCCACCAGATCGGGCACTTGCCTTTGGTGGAAAGGGTCTTGATTTTATTTGGGATTGCTTGATCCATGCAATCCTGGAGGTGCTCGTAGAAAGCATTTGTAAGGGATTCAGCAGCGTGGGTTGTGGCTTCCAATGGCTCAGGGACCCTGAAGGATACCACACCAGTCTTAAGAAGTGTGAAGTTGGCTTTTGAGAAGTTCTTCACTGTGGTCTTTTTTGTTGGGGGTGGGGGCGGGATGTGGATTTCCAGTGAGATTAGTTTATGGTCTGATTTCACCAATGAGGGATATACTTCTGGTGTGGAGCATTTTGTCCCCATGTTTGTGATGATCAGGTCTAGTATATTTTCACCTCTTGTGGGAATGGTGACAAGTTGTTCCATAGCATTTGAGTTTATGAACTCCAGGAACCTTTGGGCTAGGGTTTTGGGGCTTGAGTAATGTTCCCAGTCTATGTTTGGGTAGTTGAAGTCACCCAATATGATGGTGTTTGGAGAGACATTTATACTCTCCAGTGTCTTCAGGAAGGCTGTGTGGGGTTCCTGAGTTTGAGAGGGTGGCCTGTAACATGCTACAAACTGTAGAGCAGTTTTGCCTATGGTTAATTGCACCTGAATGGTCTCTGATGCTTCGTGAGTTGCCACCAGCCTGGAGGTGTGGGTATCCTTGATGAATATGGATACACCCCCTCCTTTTGTGGTACGGTCCGGGTTTTGGGGCCGGAACGCATGATATGAGGTAAAACCTGATAGTGCCGGGGTGCTCTCAGGAGCCTTGAACCAGGTTTCAGTCACAGCACAGAAATCGATGTTCTCCATACTGAGGAGGGCTTCGAGGGTGTGCATCTTGAGATTTAGACTTCTGGCATTGAGCAGCATTACCCTTAGTTTTTTTTCCATTATTGTTTTCTAGGGCGGTGGGTTTAGAATTTGAGCCTTGTCTAAAAAAGGCACTATGGGGTGGCAAGAGCCTTTGCCAATATCCGGAAACCCAGGGTGACAGGTGCAAGCCGTCCCTTGCGAAGCAGCGTGGCTTGTCAAGCATGTCATTCCAGGCAGACAGACATTGGATCCCCTTAGAATGACACCAGAAATTAAGCCAATTATTAAAACTGATCATTTTGTCTCTGTATTGTGGCATCATTCTTGGTGAAGGTAGGATACTGCTCAGGGTCAGGGTCATACCAGCCTGGGCTACATAATCTGAGAGCTCCTTTATGTCTCTTTTCATGTAGTCCAGGGAGGTACGTCTCAGGTCATTCACACTGGCATGGACAATGACTGAGTCATACTTGTACTTGCTGTGGAGTGACCCGAGTGCTTGTGTTATGCGGCGGATACTAGCACCTGACAGGCAGCTTACTGTGACCCTCTCCTTGTTCATTCTGGTGAGTGGGACGTCAGTGTGTCTTACTATGGAGTCACCTATGACAAGTGTGTCTGGCATTGTGTTTGGCCTTAAGGGCTGTGACTGATTTGCACACTGACTTTGTGATCTATGTGTTGCTTGTGTTATGTCATGAGGTGGCAGTTGTTTGGGTGCCTGCTTTGGAGGCCTCTGCTGTTTTGGTAGATTTTTGATCAGTGCCTCCGAGTATGTCTTTGTGTGTTTAATTAACAGGTCCATCCCACAGAACAAACATGTCATCCAAAAACCTGGTGTAAAATTTGATTTGCTCAAAATAACATGAAGGAAAAAGAAATTTCTTCTCCCATTGCCTAACTACAATATTTGCATATAGACCACCACATGCAGACCCCATAGCCACCCGTTCTTGTTGTAAGTACATTTCTTTGTTAAACAAAATGAACTTGTTTTTAAGGACAATTTCAGTCAATTGTGAAAAGACCAAGACCTGGAAGTGTGAGGTATTTTTTTCATATAAGAAGTCTGTAAACCACTCCAAACCAATTGTGTGAGGTATGACTAAAGGTCCTTAATATCAATAGTAATAAAAACAAAAGTGTCCTTGAAAAGTATCTCATCTATAGCTTGTAAGAAGCTCCATGAATCCTTGCAGATGTGTCTCACTCAATATGTTTTCTTTTAACTTGTTGTCTAGATATCTTGCAAAGGGTGGGTAATGGACCCCTGGGTCGCATGGGTGGTTGGCTAAGATTTTTATGCAATTTTGGCAGCCCAAACATGACTGATATTTTAGGGTAGGGAACAGAGAGAAAATTAAGCACATCAATAGGAAGTGAACCCTCTAAAAATTAATCTTGGAGTTCATTCCTTATATGCTGGTAAGAAGTGTTCAGTTCATTAATGGATTATTTTAAATATGCTTTCCTTCTAGAATATAAAGAATTTTTTGTTATAATCCTCATAATCCATCAAGACAACACCTCCACCTTTATCAGGTCTCATAATTCTAATAGTTTGTGAAAAGAGTTTTATTTTGTCCATTACCTTTTTCTCATTCATGTCAGAGTTCCTACTAGAAAGCTTAGAGTTACGTATATCTAACTCACATATGTTCTCAAAAAGTTGGACAATGGGATGAAGTGGGGGGTTATATGTACTTGAGATGGCTAAAGGGTTGACAAAGGAACCAGGTGCAGATTTTTTAAAAAGAATATTCAAGTTCAGCTTTTGTGTATACATTCTTAAATCCATAAGAGTATTAGAAACATTTAGGGGCTGTGGGGGTGCAAAGGTGAATCCTTTGGCAAACAAATCACAGTGTTCAGAGTTAACAGCAATGCTAGAAAAAATGATACACATTAAAGTCACCTAAAGTTTTGGTGGGAGTAAATGGTCCATATCATCTAAATTGTTTGGTGGTGAATGCAACAAGTTAGTTAAAGTCACATTTCCATCCTGTTGTTCCAGGACTGGTACCTCTTCCCCCCTCTGTTCACCATCCCTCCCCTGTTCCAGTGGTTGTTCCTGTTCATCGGTGCCATATCCCAATTGTTGTTCCCCTGGGGACCCTTGTTCCTCAGATGCTCTGAGCGTCTCAGGGGAGGGGTGGACTCTTCCATGTCTAAAAAACCTGCCCAGAGTTGCTAGTTGAAGGATTATCAGTACCAATAACATTGCTGTTACTGTTGCCAGGATTTCCATTAGAATTAGTATATTTTTTGCCCAATTCCTGGGAAGGGGAAGGTCTGGGATATGCCAGGCCATTACTATAGTCATTTCTGTCCCTATTCAGTTTCTTAGTTTTACAAAGTTTAATAGAACTTACTAAATGCTCCATACTCTTAAAAATTCTCAAATGCCAAATTTGTGTTGTTCATAATGCAAATGTTCACAAATGCTTTTATCAAAATCAGAAACAGATGCAGATAATTCATGAATTAAAACATCATTATATTCTACTATCAAATGCATATATTCTATGCCATGTCTATCAAATAAAGCAACAACTCTTTAAATAGTTCTGAATTGTACTGCAACCCATTAGGGTAGCACCATATTCTTAAAACTTTTGGCACTATATTGCCCTTAATAAATTCTCTAAAATAAGCATTGTCAAGCTGAAGTCGCTTAATTTTAGAAAGTTTGTAATAAAACTGATCAAAACGAGATGGTAAATCGTTGTTACATGTGTCCATTGTGATTCTCTCAGCTTCACCAAAGGAAAGATTTCTGCAAGGCAGTCTTTTAATGCTGGAACTGTGTCTGCCGACAAATTAATGTTCACAGACCGATTAATGCGTTGCTCACAAGGTATAGATACATTAATACTGTCCTCTCCATTAGAATCATTTAAAAAATGTCCATTAGAAGGTTGTTGAGAGTTATTTGAAAGAGAAACATCATTTAAAACATTCTGCAGGCTTGTGGAAGCCATTACAGCCCCACCAGCTGCCTGGCTGCTGCATGATGATGTCAGAAGGGGCGTGTTAAAGAAGGAATCCACTTTGAGTGACAGCGACTGTACTACTGAACTCAAAGCAAGTACAGTTTGTTGTAGAGTCTCCAAATCCGTGTTCTGGGTAGAAAGTGCAGGGTTGCCACCTTTTAAGAAGGGCAAAGTGGGGCATGGGGGTGTGGTCAACAGGATAGGGGTGTGGCCAACATGACACTGGCCACACCCTCACCACGACATCACCAGAGTTGTTAAAGGAGATGCAGTATTAGTTATGGATGCAACATTGTGACATTACAGCATACTGAAAACTCAAACCATTTAAATGAAGTGAACTATTACTGCACACACACTAATCAGTTGTAACAATAAACTTTAAAGGAATTAAAAACACACTACTCATTAAACAGACACTTGTTTATTTAAAAAGTAAAATTCATAAACCATCCATTGCTATTCAGAAAGAAAACTTAAAAAATCTACATACCGCATACAAGCCAAGTATAAAATTAAGACTGTCAATTAAAGCTAAAGCAAAGAACACAAAACTACATACCCTAGTACAAATTAATGCTAAACAAAGAAAAACACAAAATTACGAACTGCACCCTAGTACAATAAATCACTTTTTGAATTTGATTTTATGGCTTGAAGAAGGGCCCGATTTGAAATAATATTTGAGTAAGTCACATTTCATCCGGTAATTTACACTCATCATTAGTTCAGCTTTTAACAAGTCCACACTACATAGATTTCGCACATCTGTCCATTTACCTTTCACCAATGAAAAAACTCTTTCTGCAAATGCGTTTGAGGGTGGTATAGATAAAACCCTAGCAATTACCAGATAGAGTGTAGTCAGTTCAGGCCCTTCTTTGAAAAGCTTCAGCCACTTCTCTCCTGGGGTCAAGCTTGTGTTACATAACTGTTCGAGAGAGGGCCTAATTGCCAAGTAGTCCCTAAAAAGATAATCTTCATCTACATCCTGCAGACTCAGGGCAGTGGTCACATTCAGCAAGTCACTGAAGGCAAAGGGCTCATTTAAAGATAATTTAGATAGTGTAAACAAGTAGTTGCTTTCAGTATAATCAAACCACTGCTCCAGGTATTTCATTGCTGTCTCCAAGAACACAATAAAGTCTCTTTTCAGTTTGTTAGCACAAGTGCTGTCTAATGTGATCATAAGTGCCCTAAGTTTCCCTCCAAAGAAAGCACCTTCAGCTCTTGCCTGCAGTTTTTGCTTCAGAGAGACCATTACACAAAAAGTTTCCATGGCAGTAAGTGCGGATTTTTTTAATGAACTTATATGTTCATTAAAATCAACAAGAACAGCACAGAGAAAGTGCAGATAGTATTGGGGCAGTGTAGGCAATTCATTCTCACCATGCTCATTAGCTGAAAAGTACTGCCATATCTGCCGGGGGGTCTCCTCTTCTCCCTGAGAGAGGAAATAGGACTGGAGCACTGGGAGATTTTTCACTACTCTTTCAATGGCTGGGAGTAGTGACAGCCACCTTGTTGGCACATGTCTTAAGACTCTCAAATTCCATGCCACAAAACTCAAAGAAGTCTTTCAAGTCTCTGGTCCTTGTGGCAGAACCAGAAAAGTGGCTGAAAAGTCTCATTACAAATGCTTCCACATCGTATGGTAGTTGTGCTGCAGCTTTTTTGGCTGCATTGTGAATGATATGGGCAACACAGTTAGCTTTCTGGAGTGATGGGCACTTTTGTTTTAATCTGGTATACACACCAGATTTCTTCCCATAGTTCACACTAGCATTATCAGCCCCATAAGCTGAAATATGGTTCCAGGGCAAGGAATGCCTTTCCATAATGTTGGAAATTTGCTGTGAAATAGCCTGTGCCGATTCATCAGGGTCTTCATAGAAGTCCAAAAGGCCATTCACCACCCCTTCTTTAGAAAAATACCTCACAACAAGGGGAAATAATTTTATGTTCCCCTTGTTGGAAGCATCTGATGAAATTGCAAATGAAGTACCTGGTTTTTGAAGGTCATGCAGGAGGCATTCCAATGTTTGTGGCCCCAAAACATTTTCAACTATGGCTTCAGCCTTGGTTCTGCCACAAGATAGTTTCTTTGCAGTGTCTGAGTCACTGTACAACTGGCTGGCCAACTTTACTGCACAGTCCAAGCTGTTATACGAAATATTGTGCTTAACAGCATGGAAAACCTCAGAGGCTTCTGCTGCAATGATTCTAAGTTCTGGTCCCTCAAGGTTTGCATTCCTTGCCCACTTTGTCATCAGGTGAGTGGATTTAGCTTGAAGAATGGCAGTCTTATGTTGTTCAGTTGCCTCATGTCGTGCAACATCATTTCTTCCACCGTGGGTCACTAGAAATTCTCTCTTGCAGTACCTGCAGAATGCTTTGACATCAGTGCATCTCTCGATCCAGTCAAATTCTGTTTTCCAAACGTCCTGCCACTTGCACATTCTCTTGCTGCTGGTTGACTGTGATGAAGCTGCTGCTCTCTTCATGCTTGAATCTGTACTTACCTGATATGCAACATATTGACCAACACTGTTAGTAGGGTTCAGTAACATACTGCTGCACAGCACAAATGAACTGGCTTAATTATCACACAAAAAACTGTCTCAAAAAACATTGGCATGTGAAAGAGCTGGCTCGAAAAACATTGGCATGTGAAAGAGCTGGCTCGAAAACCATTGGCATGTGAAAGAGCTGGCTCGAAAACCATTGGCATGTGAAAGAGCTGGCTCGAAAACCATTGGCATGTGAAAGAGCTGGCTCGAAAACCATTGGCATGTGAAAGAGCTGGCTCAAAAACCATTGGCATGTGAAAGAGCTGGCTCGAAAACCATTGGCATGTGAAAGAGCTGGCTCGAAATCCATTGGCATGTGAAAGAACTGGCTCGAAAAAACATTGGCACATGAAGAACTGGCTCGAAAAACATTGGCACATGAAAGAACTGGCTCAAAAACATTGGCATGTGAAAGAAATGGCTAGAAAAACATTGGCATGTGAAAGAACTGGCTTGAAAAAACATTGGCATGCGAAAGAGGAATGGAGCAAAAAAGAGTTTACAAACAGTTTGAAAAAGGTCAAATAGTAAATGAGGTAATGTAGGGGGCATTTTGGCCATCGAAGACTAACATTAACACAGCTTGTAGAAAATGAAATGCATTATTTTTACCACTGAACATGCCCACCTCACCCCACAAGACAAAAAAAGTTAACCATATTCACTGAACCAAAAAACAGTAAAATGAATGAGAATGCACAGTGGATACCATAGACCTAATTTAGCTTTTGACCACAGCAGTTAAGAAATGTATGGCACTAATTTACACAGCACAATAATCTATTAATAAACATGCCCAACAGCAGCACTGGTCATAATTGGATTATAATGAAAACAGTAAATAAGTATGTTGAAGACATCACTAAAACACAAAATAAAAACTTTGCTACTTACAGATGCAAACTACCCTGTAACATGGTGTAGCACAATACATTGCATTAACTTCTGAGCATCCATCCACAAAAAAAAAATAAATGGGAAAAAAGTCCAAACATTTTAACTTTTAAACTTCTTGCAAGAGAAGTAACAAACTACAATGTACAGCAGACTCCATGGGCTCCTTTTACCTCAAAACATAGCAATTAATCCAGCACAGCAATGCAATAAACAGGCCCAAGTAAAAGTAACACACCCATATTCACATTACAAGCAAAACAGTACATTTTAACCTTATTAAAAATTCATAATAAATTAAGTGCACACATTTACAAGTATAAATGAAAACAATCTTGAAACAGCTTTGGCAAATTGGCAACGTGTACCTACTAGAATAATAAATGAATTACATTAACTGTTAACATTCCCCCTCAAAAGGTAGACTTGTACCACATAGACATGGACTTGCAGGAACAGGAAAAATTACCTAAACAGTATATCGTAACTTCCTGAAAACAGCATTATAGTGCATATTTCCATACAAAAAAAGTGCAAACTATGCTCAAACATTTCCTATCTGCATACAGACAATACCCAGAAAAAGCTACGACAATAGAAATGCATCACACTAAGTTTATATTTCACTGCCCCCCAACAGAAACAAACAACTTCTATACACAGTTCAGCCTTTTAAAAGTAATGCTTCCAAATCATACCCCCAAGCATAATAACAATTACATATACATTCAGGTTTTATATCTTTAAAAACTAGTACTCAAAAATATCAAACTAACTACTACACAGATTTAAATATTGCGTACTGCACCCACCATCTGCCTTTAAACATTAAAAAAATTAAACCACAATATACTCCCATTTTAAACTAGTACAAAAGTCTCAAAATAACCACTGCACAGATTTAAATACTACATACTACATCCTCATACCTCTAAACATTAAAAACTTAAATAAAGCACACTATTCCCATTTTAAATAACTAAAGCCACAAAATGCAATTATCTACTTACCACTCACAGTTATTGCTGGGCTGGCTGGCTCCCTTGCTGGCTTCTTTCCTGGCTGGCTGGGCTGGCTCCCTTGCTGGCTTCTTTCCTGGCTGGGCTGGCTGGCTGGCTCCCTTGCTGGCTTCTTTCCTGGCTGGCTGGGCTGGCTGGCTCCCTTGCTGGCTTCTTTCCTTGCTGGCTTCTTTCCTGGCTGGCTGGGCTGGCTGGCTGGCTCCCTTGCTGGCTTCTTTCCTGGCTGGCTGGCTGGCTGGGCTGGCTGGCTCCCTTGCTAGCTTCTTTCCTGGCTGGCTGGGCTGGCTGGCTCCCTTGCTGGCTTCTTTCCTGGCTGGCTGACTGGCTGGGCTGGCTGGCTGGCTGGCTGGCTCCCTTGCTGGCTTCTTTCCTGGCTGGCTGGCTCCCTTGCTGGCTTCTTTCCTGGCTGGCTGGTCTGGCAGGCTCCCTTGCTGCTTCTTTCCTGGCTGGCTGGGCTGGCTTCAATGCTGGCTTCGGCTGGAGAAAAAAATCAGATCTTTTGCCACAGCTGCTATAGAGCTTAGTGCTCTACAGCTGCGACCTTTATGGGGCTCTTCAGAAGAAGTTCCCGCCCCCTACAATGACTGCAGCCAATTACTGTGCTGCATTACCACCCGGACCTAGCAGAGAATCCCTCTAACTGCAGGTCCGGGTGGTGACGTATCCGCATTGCCGTGGAAAAACCGGAAGTATTTTCGGCTTTTCCACGGCAATTTAAAATGCGAAGCGCAAAGGGGAAAAAACGGGACTTTTAAAGTCCCACACTTGGTGAGCGTGGGAAGCGAGATGAGAGGACTCAAACCGTGAGTGTCCCGCTGACAACGGGATGGGGGGCAACCGTAAGAAAGTGGGCTCAATGAATCCCTGCTAGCTTCACTGGCCATCCCAAACTTAAAAAAGTCACAAAGTACAAACTGAAGCAGATAAACACAAAAGCCAGAAGAAGTAGCTGGATTGAACCCACTCAAAGTAATGCAGGCTGCAAATCACCTCACAGTTGTAGAATGCAGAATCTACTTTATTAACTTTAGAACATAAAAATCCAAGGATGAGCTGTTTCGGCCAGAAAGATTTAAATTTCATCAGACAATTTACTCCACATAGTTCCATGAACTTTTTCAGTTTGTATATTTTGTCTGCTTTTTAAATTCAGTGACTGTAAATATTGTGCTTTTAATGACATAATTGATTAGTTCATAACTGGGTGGAACTTCCTGTTTGAACTGTATAAAATGGAAGTGACTATGTGGAGTAAATTGTCTGATGAAGTCTAGCTCTTTCTGGATGAAAGCGCTCATCCTTGGATTTTTATGTTCTGAAGTTAATAAAGTGGATTCTGCATTCTACAACTGTGTGGTGATTTGCAGCCTGCATTACTTTGAGTGGCTTCAATCCAGCTACTTCTTCTGGCTTTTGTGTTTATCTGTTTCAGTTTGTTCTTTGTGACTTCTTTGAGTTTGGGATGGCCAGTGAATCTAGCAGGGATTCATTGAGCCCACTTTCTACCCAGAACACGGATTTGAAGACTCTATAACAAACTGTACTTGCTTTGAGTTCAGTATTACAGCCGCTGTCACTCAAAGTGGATTCCTTGTTGAACACGCCCCCTTCTGACATCATCATGCAGCAGCTGGTGGGGCTGTAATGGCTTCCACAAGCCTGCAGAATGTTTTGAATGATGTTTCTCTTTCAAAATAACTCTCAACGACCTTCTAATGGACATTTTTTGAATGTTTCTAATGGAAAGGACAGTATTAATGCATCTATACCTTGTGGACAACTCATTAATCAGTATGTGAATATTAATTCATCAGCAGGCACAGTTCCAACATTAAAAGACTGCCTTGCAGAAACTTTTTCCTTTGGTGAAGCTGAGAGAATCACAATAGACACTGGTAACAATGATTTACCATCTCTTTTTGATCAGTTTGATTACAAACTTTCTAAAATTAAGCAACTTCAGCTTGACAATGTTTATTTTAGAGAATGTATTAAGGACAATATAGTGCCAAAAGGTTTAAGAATGTGGTGCTACCCTAATGTGTTACAGTACATTTCAGAACTATTTAAAGAGCCAGTTGCTTTATTTGATAGACATGGCATAGAATATATGCATTTGATAGTAGAATATAATGATGTTTTAATTAAGGAATTATCTGCTTCTGTTTCTGATATTGATAAAAGCATTTGTGAACATTTGCATTATGAACAGCACAAATTTGAGCATGTGAGAATTTTTAAGAGTCAGGAGCATGTAGTAAGTTCTATTAAACTTCGTAAAACTAAGAAACTGAATAGGGACAGAAATGACTATAGTAATGGCCTGACATATCCCAGACCTCCCCCTTCCCAGGAACGGGCCAAAAAATATACTAATTATAGTGGAAATCCTGGCAACAGTAACAGCAATGTTACTGGTATGGATAATCCTTCAACCAGTAATTTTGGTCAGGTTTTTTTAGACACGGAACAGTCCCGCCCCCCCCCTCCGAGATGCTCAGAGCATCTGAGGAACAAGAGTCCGCAGGGGAACAACAATTGGGATATGGCCCCGATGAACAGGAACAACCATTGGAACAGAGGAGGGATGGTGAACAGAGGGGGGAAGAGGTACCTGTCCTGGAACAACAGGATGTAAATGTGACTTTAACTAACTTGTTACATTCACCACGAAACAATTTAGGTGATGATATGGACCATTTACTCCCACCCTGCCACATAGTTACTAACACTTTAGGTGACTTTAGTGTGTATAATTTTTTCCAGCATTCCTGTAAATTCTGAAAACTGTGATTTGTTTGCCAAAGGATTCACCTTTGTATCCCTACAGCCCCTAGATTTTTCTAATACTCTTATGGATTTAAGAATGTATACACGAAAGCTGAACTTGAATATTCTTTTAAAAATTCTGCACTTGGTTCCTTTGTCAACCCTTTAGCCATCTTAAGTACATATAACGCCCCCTTCATCCCATTGTCCAACTTTTTGAGAACATATGTGAGTTCGATATACGTAACTCTAAGCTTTCTAGTAGGAACTCTGACATGAATGAGAAAAAGGTAATGGACAAAATAAAAATCTTTTCACAAACTATTAGAATTATGAGACCTGATAAAGGTGGAGGTGTTGTCTTGATGGATTATGAGGATTATAACAAACAATGCTTTATATTCTAGAAGGAAAAGCATATTTAAAATCATCCATTAATGAACTGAACACTTCTTACCAGCATATAAGGAATGAACTCCAAGATTAATTTTTAGAGGGTTCACTTCCTATTGATGTGCTTAATTTTCTCTCTGTTCCCTACCCTAAAATATCAGTCATATTTGGGCTGCCAAAGTTGCATAAAAATCTTAGCCAATCACCCATGCTACACATTGTAGACTCCAAGACTTCAAGGGGTCCATTACCCACCCCCTTGCAAGATATCTAGTCAACAAGTTAAAATAATACATATTGAGTGAGACACATATCTGCAAGGATTCAAGGAGCTTCTTACAAGCTATAGATGAGATACCTTTCAAGGACACTTTTGTATTTATTACTATCAATACTAAGGACCTTTATTCAGTCATACCTCACACTATTGGTTTGGTGTGGTTTACAGATTTCTTATATGAAAAAGATATCTCAAACTTCCAGGTCTTGGTCTTTCCACAACTGATGGAAGTTGTCCTTAAAAACAACTTCATTTTGTTTAACAAAAGCATTTACTTACAATAAGAAGGGGTGGCTATGGGGTCTGCATGTGGTGGTCTATATGCAAATATTGTATTAAGGCAATGGGAGAAGAAATTTCTTTTTCCTTCATGTTATTTTGAGCACATCAAATTTTACACCAGGTTTTTGGATGACATGTTTGTTCTGTGGGATGGACCTGTTAATTCTATTGATGATTTTATAAACTACATTGGAACCACCACAGAATTTGTAAAGTTCACCTATACCAGATACCTTGACAAAATTTCCTTTTTAGACATCTTAGTGGAAAAGGATTATGAAAATAAGATTTTTGTTTCAAAAATCTTTAGGAAAAGCAGGTATTCGAACTCACTACTGCATTTTCTAGCACAAACCCAGTCAAACAAAAGAAAGCAATAGTTAAGGGACAGTTTGTGCGTGCAGCTGGTATGGTATCTGCTATTGATGAATTTTTAGATGAATGTGACAACTTGAATAATATGTTTCAAAAAAGAGGCTATCCTTATAAGTTTGTTAGTGATATAATGACTGAGGTGATTAACAAGAGAGAGCATGGGTTTTATGTACCTTTACTTTCTTGTAATATGATTGACATGGTCCTTCCACCAGTAATCAAGAAACTAACATTGTTGCAAGTGAAAATGATTATAAGACTTCTTTCATCACTGTATTCACTCAATATAGTTACATACTAAGAAACATCTTAACAAAAACTGGTCTATTTTGAGACATGATAAGAACATCAGACCACTAATAGGACCACAAATTATTATGGTATATAGGAAAGGCAAGAATATGAAAACATATTTGAGAGCAGTAACTCTTACTCAAACCACAGGTCAGGTACTATGAACAAATGTGGCAGATGTAATTATTGCAGTTACATAAAAGAAGGCAATATTTTTGACATTAATAATATCAAAATCAGAATCAATCAGAAATACAATTGTAACTCAGAGAAAGTGATTTACTGTGCCATGTGTACCACCTGTTCTTGCTTTTACATAGACAAGACTGATAGAAAGCTAAAAAATTGCATATACAAACACCTATATGACATAAGGAATAAAAAAGAAACTAATTCTCTTGGCAAACATGTTTTGGAGTACAATGACCATAAGTTCCAAATATTTATTATAGATAATATCAGTACCAACATGAGGGGTGGTGATGGTCGCTATTACCTGAGAAAAGAGAATTATACTGGCAATTACGTTTGAATGCTGGGAACTGGTCAGGCCTGAATGAGCATATTTCCATTAGCCCAATTTTAAAACTAAAGGCATTGGAAAGATATATATTTCTCCATTATGTATTTTAACATTTTAAATAATTTACATGTTCAGTATTTATTATGTTAATGTGTATTTATTTCTCTTAACATTTTCTACTATATCTAGTTTTTAGTATTTAATTACACATATTTATTGTTTTAACATATTCAACATATTTAAATATTTATTGTACATTGTCATTTTATGAAGCAGTGCTTATATATAGTGTGTTTTTTAGGGTGGTGTATTTCGTAAACATTTTGTTTGTATATTTTGTCTGCTTTTTAAATTCAGTGACTACAAGTATTGTGCTTTTAATAACATAATTGATTAGTTCATAACTGGGTGGAACTTCCTGTTTGAACTGTATAAAAAGGAAGTAACTATGTGGGGTAAATTGTCTGATGAAGTCTAGCTCTTTCTGGATGAAAGCGCTCATCCTTGGATTTTTATGTTCTCAAGTTAATAAAGTGGATTCAGCATTTCACAACTGTGTGGTGATTTGAAGCCTGCATTACTTTGAGTGGGTTCAATCCAGCTACTTCTTCTGGCTTTTGTGTTTGTCTGCTTCAGTTTGTACTTTATGACTTTTTTGAGAATAGGAGGAATCTCACAGAACAAAAAGGGAAGCAATTGCAGAATGCTAAGCAGAAAAGTAAGGGATTACCTCAACAATATGTATGAGTTTAGAAAGATTGCTTTTAAGCAACTGTTTTTGATAATAATACCAGAGCACAAAAACTTTTAGTGCAACTATTCAAGTAACAGAATGTAGAAAGGGTTGTTGCCAAGCTTTGGGAGCCTATAACAAGGAAGATAACAAGAGATCCTGTATAGATACCAGAAATATTCTTAAAAATGTATGTAAGTCTGTGTAAAGCAGAGAAATATGGAGGCCAAGAAAAGGCAGAAATGGAAATGTTTATGGAAGAATTAAATATGCCAAAGTCAGAGGATGATGAGGCTCAATTACTAACAAGCTAGGTGAAGATGAGATAAAAATAGTGATGTATAACCAATCTACAGGAAAGTTCATAGAAAAAAAGATGATATTCCTCTGAACGTTTTGAAGCTAGAAGGGAAAAAACGATAAAGATCTAGAAGGTTTTGTTTAACAGTATTTTAAGAGGAGGAGAAATCCCAACATCCTGGAAGAAAGCAGTGGTGGCTCTAATACCTAAAGAGGTTAAAGACTCATCAGAGCCAGATTCCTACAGGTCCATTTCAATCCTAAATCATGATTATAAACTGTTTATGTCTATGATGGCTAAAAGAATGGCAAAGGTGATGCCAAAATTGATAGATATGGATCAATGTGGTTTTGCAGAGGGGATGCAAACATATGACAACATTAATAAAACATTTATGATCCAGAGGAAAGCTTAATGTAAGAAATGCCTCTGTTGGTGGTGGGTATTAATGCAGAAAAAGCATTTGACAGAGTAAGCTGTGAGTTTATGAGCAGGGCAATGGAAGCATTTGCATTCCCTGATAAAATTATAAGGTTGATTAGGAGGATATATGAGAGACTGGGTGCAAAAATTAAAGTGGGTGTAGTATTTACCCTTTGTTATTTGCACTATATTTAGAACCATTGGCAAAGAAAATAAGAGACTCAGAAATTCAAGTCTATAATTGGCAGGCTAGTCAAGAAAAGCTGGATCTGTTTGCAGATGATATTATTTTATACTCGATAAAACCAGAAAAAGACATTCAGTGCTGTGGATATTTTGAGGCAGTTTCAGATCTTTTCAGGATACAAAATTAATAAAATTAAAATAAAGGCAATAGCTGTAAATTATGTACCCACACATGAATTGGTTCAGCAATATCCATATTTATGGGGACATGATAAAATGAAGTACTTAGGAATATGGATTAAAAAGGATTCTGGTGTGGGAAGAGACTAAACAAAATATAATGCAAAAACTGAGAAACTGGAAGCTCTATTATATGGGTATGGATAGCAAGACACAAGCAGTTTAGTCCCTTTAGTTTTATACACAGGTCAGGTATATTTTTTATCAACCAGAAGAGAAGTTGTGGCTAGCAATTAATAAAGAGCTGAAGGATTTTGTCTGGGAGGGGAAGATGGAAAGAGTCAAGTGAGATAAGCTGAATCTTCCAATTGATCAAGGCAATTTAGGATTACTCGATTTGAAGGGGTGTGTCAGAGCTACACAGTTAAGGCTCCCATACACAGTACAAGCAGAAATCTATAATTCAAAGTGGAAAGTGATGATGATGAAACAGGGACAAAGCTCAAGAAGCAAAGAAAGACTGGAATTGTGGATGCAGATCCTTAAGAAGAATAACAGTATCCATACAGATTATTAAATTCATAAAGTAGCAGAAAGTAATCTAAGAACTAAGCCAACCCAGGCACGGAGAAAGGAGATTCTGCTGATAGGGATGACTGCAATTAGGGATGCAGACAATAGGTAAGAGGGTACTGGAATTTATTGGTGAAAACTGGCAAAAGAACCAAGGTATTAGGAGCAAATAATTAGTGAGGGAAAGGTAATTGAATGGGATGAGGTCAAGAATTTATTTGGACTGTAGGCTAGAGATTGCCTTACTTATCAAGGATTGATATCAGAGTATAGGTAAAGAGAAATAAAAAGGGAGATCCTAAGTGAAAGATCAACACTGGCAGAGTTTTTAATAGAATCTAGAACAGAAGCTGCAATTAAAAAAGGAATAATTAGTAGAACATACAAAATATTGCATGATAACTATAAGAATCAATCAGAGGAGGTTAGAAAGGATTGGGAAGAGAGATTGGCTAAGCAATTCACAAAGAAACAACACTGGGATATATGTATGTCTCCTAAGTATGCAACAAAGTCTAAAAGATTTAGTATCTTTGCTTGGAAGTGTGTACATAGCTATTTTTATACCCCAGGTAGACTCCAAAGAATTTTTTCTCAGGTAGACAGCAAATGTTGGAGGTATGATGGGGAAGAAAGAAATAATTGGAAACATATTTTCTGGGAGGTTAATACGTTGGCATACTTTAAAGATACCCTGCAGACTGCTCTGTCAGAGATACTGGATGAGCAAATTGGTGTAACTAAGGAAATATTTTTTGAGCTATGATACAGAATTGGAATTGCCTAGATATAGTAAGTCCTTGCAGAGTCTAATTATGTTGGCTGCCAAAAACGCAATTACTAGAAAATGAAAATCAAAGTCTAGATCAACTTTACTAGAAGTAGTGAATATAGTTACTGGGATAAAACAACTGGAATTGGAATGTTTAGAAAAGGGTTGGAGCAAATTACATAGAAAAAATGGGAATTGTTGGATCAATACATGGAGAGAAGGAACAAGGTTGAAAAGAAGGCATGATTTGAATGAGCTGTGTAATGTCTGACTGACAATAACTGAATAGATTATAAGTGATGTATAATGTTTCTAGCTAAAATTATGTCATTATGTCTTGTGATGTATAATGTTTGCAAATAAAATTATGTCAATATGGTTTGTTTCCATTTATATAAATGTTTGATTGCCTTTGTCATACATGATAATTTAATAAAGATGTTGCTTTTCTTTTTTTTTAAATGATTCCTAGTTTACATCCATGTTTTTCAAAAGGATTTGGTTCATGGTTTGGAGATCAGAAAAGTAGATGCCATACCAAATGGGTCCCAGCACAGAGTACTGCAGAGCACTACTGGCCACCTTCAGACTCTCTGATGATGCACCTGCTATTCGCACCATGTGGGCTCTCTCCTTTAGCCAATTTGTTGTCCATCTTATCACATGGGTGTCTAGTAGTAAAGCGTTAAGCTTACTAAATATGGTAACATGAAGGATAGTGTCAAACGCCTTGGCCACATCAAGGTATACAATGTGGTGATCGTGGTCTCTGGCAACAGCTTGTATTACTTTTTTAAGGAAGTTGACCAGCTTCATTATAAAGGCTCTTTGTTTGACAAATTCAAACTGCTGTGAGTCTAGCCTAATGAGAATTTCCATGTCATAGTTTATCAATTCACTTGTATATGTTCTATGGCTTTGCAAATAAGTCTGATCAGGCTAAAGGGCCTATATTTCCTTTGATTAGTAGTTGGGACATCCTTGTGAGATGGCATCACTACTGCTGTGACCAAATCTCAGGAACAAAGCCAGTGGCTAAACTCCTTACTTTAGGGAGTAGTTCTGTTAGTGCTTGTTTAGTACTGTTTATTAGACAGTCGGTTATGTTATCAATTCCCAAGTACCATTAGTCTCGGAGAACAGATTTAGTACATGTTTTAGTAATAATGGGAGATCTGAGAGCTTCATGGATTGATCTGCTTTGGATAGTTGTGAATGGGTTGAAGTTTGCATTGAATATGTTGAAGCTATGTAAGTGATGTCTAATGTGTCTGAGTATGTCGTCTTATATGAATAAGGTCAGTGCAATATTAGACATTAGAAGGATTTGTGTTTGTCATTATTGTCAGATGCTAAACTAAGTTCATTATGTGCTTTGTTGTCCTGACAGTATTTTTCAAGTTTTTAGTCAATGTTCTGATATTGTCCTTGATTTGAGAGTGTTTCAATATGCTGAATATTTTAAGGAGTTTTCTTTAATTGTATAGTTTATTTATGTTGGTGGACCACTAGGGCTGTTTGCTTTTACATTTCCTGTTATATTTAGATCTGGTTAGGACTGCCAGTTCTATACATTTATCTAAATGGGCATATAACTTCTTTGTGAAAGTACCAGTTGTGGCCACAGCTGGGTTTATGCTGCTATTAGACAATTTTAAAACTTCATCATATAATTTGATGAGATTTGTAGATATAAGAAATCCGTGAATTCCAAAATATTCATATCTTTTAAAGGTGAAGGTCACTAGTACATGTTTGACTGCAAGATCAGTGTAAATGGTGTTAATGAGTTAAATGCGATCAGGGAAAATATGTACCAAGGCTAAAACTAATGTATCTCAGAAAGTTCCTTGTTCACAGCTACAATATGTAGATGACAGCAGGAGTGTGAGGGCTAAAGACTCTGACATTTAGAGATGTAGGATGGATTGCACCCTGCAAAAATGTCTTTAATGTGTACTAGTCACTTTTATAGTCTACTATTTCTAGTTAATTACACAGGTTTTTGTAGTTCTAGGGCTCACACTATTGAGTCTTGAACTCCCAATAGCACACCATCTGTCTAATATCCCAGTTTCTGTTCAGTTCTGGGTTACCAGTGATACCTCCGGACTTCCCATATCTACAGTGATGGGTCTTCTAAACCTCATATAATATAGCGAGAGATCTGAATGTCCAGCATGAAATATGTCATCTGTTGAGCATCTGACATTATGCATTAATTCATACTTTGGGTATCAGAAAAATCTATGATACTTTTACAAAACTTTTAACAATAAATTACTCAAAATATCAGAAATAACATTATTAAATATTGTATATGATTTTATTACCTTTCAGAATATATGTTATTATACAATGACTGGCCATTAATATTCAGAAGCGAGTACGCTGATTGGCCAGCCCAACCAGCGGGCCCGCTCTCAATCTGAGAAGATACTAACAAAAAAATTTCCAGTCGCCTGGACTTTTTCCATTAGTATATCTCCTGATTTTTTTTTTTTATTTTGCTCTGCAGACATAGCAATGGAGAAACGAAGAACTCCGTTGCTTTATTTTAAAGATCTCTCGCTATATTATATGAGTTGAAGAACTCGTATAACATAGAGAGATATCTTTAAAAAAAGCAACAAAGATCTTCCTTTCAACGGACAAAGGAAGATCTCCGTTGTTTTTCTTAAGATATCTTGCTATGTTATACGAATTGAAGAACTCGTATAACATAGCGAGATATCTTTGAAAAAGCAGTGGAGATCTTCCTTTCTTCATTGCTACCTCTGCACAGCACTGATGTACTGCATAAGCGATGGAACAAAAGTTCCTTATGCCTGTGCAGTACATCAGAAATGCTTCAGGATACCTGAAAACTTCAGAAGGGCAGTATGGAGGCATTATACAATGACATTATTTAAAAAATGGTAGTCTTTTTTTCCTTAAATAATGTCATTGTATAATAGAAATAACCCACGGCTGTATGTGGGCAATGCTGGATTTACTCACAGTTGGCTTTGTTTAGTCACTCTGGCTTTGCCCTTGTGATCAAACCACACCAACCATGGGTAAATCCAGCATTACCCACACCCAGTCATGGGTTATTGCTTAAATAATGAATGAATGCAGCTAACACTGTTTCAAAATTCTAAGCATAGAAGGAGTTGGTTTTGCTTTATCTATATCATCATGCATTTACATAGCAGTGAGCATTCTACACAGTAATTGCATTACTCTGGTTGTATAATCATTATCTTTTTTCATTACAGGAGTTATACGAATGGGTGCCCTATCTTAGCATGGTTTGCATATTTGCATTCATCCTCAGCTTTGGATTAGGACCAGGTATCTAAACAATAAGGATATGAGTTTGAAAAAAAATTGCAGATATTTAAAATGGAGAGTGAGAACAATAAAAGCATCTAACCTAGTTTTGAATACATAATTTGTACATGCAATTAACTGATTTGTGTCCTGTGATTTAGACACCATATTTCTCATTCTTTAGTACAAATGAACCTTCCTTTTTTGTGAAATGCATATCTCCATTGAATATTTTTTTTCTTAAAACAGGATTTTAACATTTTTTATAGTTAACTAATCTGGTAATATTGGACTGAGCAAAGTTTTTTTGTAATATATATTTTTATTTAGATTAACAATATATACAGTTGTACACATTTCATGCAGTCCTTCTTTTCTTTTACTTATCTGATTAATTGTCTCTCCTCTTTTAAAGCTATTCTTTTCCATCCCATTCCCACCATATCAATCTAGTCCTTCGCAATGGTTTATTGTATTATGCTCTGTGTATATACAGCTACCGCATTTGTAAGGATTAAACCTTCATCTACTCACACTACAGAAACCACCTGAAGCCCATGAACATATGAGTATATAGTGAGAAATATACCCCTCTCCAATATGCATATCCAATAACTTTCCTCCTGCTTCCTTATCTATATTAAACTTATTTGGTTGTGGATTATTAATTTTACACCTTGCCACTCTTCCTGCCTGCCATCTCAGCCCACTCTCCACTATTCATCCCACTGTAACCCTACCTTACACACCAACAGACTTTCCCAGAAATGACCAGGGTGCTCCTAATAACCATGACTTAGCCTGTCTGTACACCTGCTTAATATAGGACTCTCCCAGTCCTGGGAGGCTCTACTCCCTCTACCTGCCACACATTCATAACAAAAGCCGCACCTACCACACCCATATTAGGATGTTCCCATACAGCCTTAAAGTCACAATGCTTTTATTCACACTATTTGCACAAGATAATCATCCCATCTGTTTCAAAAAAATCAAGATCAACATGTAATTAACACTTCCTTTGAAAAAACAACAGCTCTGTCGATGAGAATGTTCACCTTTGTTCAGAATCTCCCTGTACAGCTCAATTTACCTTTACACATATACTAAATCTGTGTATCAATAAACAAAATCTCACTAATGCATACAAACTGGAAAAAAGTGTTAATTATACACAAAAAATGTAGTAAATTCAGCATTTTTTAGGGTGGCAGGTCAATGCCCTTCCTCTGGCTACCAGTGAGCAAGGCAAGTGACTTTAAGGCTTTAATCCAGACAGCTAGTTTTGTGAGATCCCTTATGACTGGGATAGTGGTTCTCCCAAATAACTCCTGAGTCAAAACACACTCTAGTAAACCCCTTCACATGAAAGCAATGAGACTGCCCACATAAACCATTACCATAAGTCCTGTCACAGCCTAAAGCCATAACTGACCCATTAGGTTTAAAAACATCCTATCAGTATAGATGTATACAAAATTTTAAGCAGTTGAACAAATCGCAAAGAGGGTACATAATGCATTGAATATAGGCCAGCTCCCTCTCCTTTCTCTGGCTGTACATTAGAGAACACAAATGTCCATAAGACTAAATCCCAGACTGTCACTGTTGAAGAGGCAGTGATAACCAAATCGTCAAATTTCCTCAATAAATGTCAAAAAGCAAACACATATGATAATTGCACAAGTTCTTTAACTTCAACATCCCATTAAAATCAGTAGCCACTCTTTGGCATTCTTTGAGGAGCATTTGTGAGGGCCACTGCACTATGGTCTTCATTAAGCAGCTTCAGATTCCAGTGTCATAGATTGGCATACCAGCTGTTGTGAACCACATTTTGATGCTGAGAAGCATCCCTGAGAGTTTCCAAACACTGTGGCTGTGGTGGCCATTATTTAGGGAAAGAGATTTCATAACTGTGAAAGAGGCTTTGTTTTGTTATTGCAGTTTTGGTGTCAGTAAGCAGTTTGCAGGTACATGAGATAAGGCCATTCACTTTTGCAAACTATAGATTGTTCTCAGATGCCAGGGTTCAGAAGCATACCTAGGTTTTTTGGCAGCTGCTCCCTGATCTAGAGCCCCCAAAAACTCTATGCTGAAGACCAAAAAGAACAAAGGACCAACAAAATAAAATACTGTAATAACTCAGAAAACCACTTGCTGCATATGACAAATGCAGCTATCAGCTTGCTACAGCTAAAATACTACACACAAAGCAGTTCAGCACTTCAGCCATGACTGCAAATACAGTACTGGTATTTCTGTCTGAATGCTGGTGCTACACAACTACACTACTGGCATCTGTTTGCCCCACCCTAGCTATGCCTCTGCTAGGGTCACATAATCTTGGTGTTTATTTGCATTAATGGAGGTGATGTGAAAGATGCACCTTGCTCCTTGTGAACACACTAAGGGATGGATTCCAAAATAGTTTATAGTCAGGGATAGGTACTGCCCTGAGCTAATGGTGTAAAATGTAACTAAAGTTCTGACTTGAGAGATAGCTTAAGCACAGTATATGAAAATGAAAAAATATGTTCTCATTATGCAAATGCCTTTACAGCTAAGTCCAAAAAAATTAAAAGGCTACACTGTGCTCTTTAACTGATAATTTATAAACTTGACATAGCATAACCTGGAAATCAGACATCCTATGTAACAAGCCCTATATAATATGACAACCAGTATCCAACAACAAAGTCCAACAGCAATCATAAAGCTGTTATTACTGTTAATAAGGCAAATCATTAACTTAAATTAGTTTCTAAAGCCAACACTAACTATAAGAAACTAATTTAAGTCAATGATTTGCCTAAGTAGCAGTAGCAGGGGCAATAACTTTTTGATTGATTATTTCTCCCAAAGAGAAACACAAAATGAATTTAGTCTCATGACTGCTGTAGAGAGGTATACATTTAAAGAAGCAGTTTTGAGATCCAGTATGAGAAGTGAATGCATGACCTGCTGACTGTACTCACAGAGATTAAAACCTTTTGAAAATTAGTCTGTAGGACCCATAGGTAAAACACCTAAATCCCTGTTTTTTGCATGTCTCTCTTGTGAAAAACTTCTTTCCCCAAAGCCAAATTACTTAAAACGTTAAATCCATCATCATACAACTTTGGTAAAAAGAGAAACATTTTACAACGGTAAAAACAGCCCTCGTATATACTGTGATCTGAGAGTAAAAAGCACTAAATACTTTCTGGGACTGTCACTTTGGGGAATAAGAATCAAGGAGATTAGACTAAATTATACAGCTCTCACTTAAAAGTATTATCAGCAGATACAGCTCGCACTTAAAAGTATTATCAGCAGCTTTACCAAGTTCTATTTATAATTAATGCACAGAAGAAAGTACACTATAGACTTAGTGAAAATGTAGTACTACACAGAAAGAATTCTCCTGGGAATTTCATTACAGGGCCTAGTGCAGGCAAAAGGCCCTACTCCCATGATGTGTTATTTTGTGGTTTAAAAACATATTAGCCACGACGAGAAAAAATCTCATTACTGGTTAATTTGCTTGTCTCCAAATCACAGCTATTATAATGACATGCAGATCATTGCTGATCTGCACATTGCGGTAGTAAACTCCTGCTCATTTAGGCATGGGCGTCCCCCCCCACAGTTAACACACACACACACACACACACACACACACACACACACACACACACACACACACACACACACACTTATTCAAACATACACCCCCCCGCGCACACACACACACACACACACACACACACACACACACACACACACACACACACACACAGCAGTCCACATACTTGTCCTCCTGATTTGCTCCATGGCTTTCCTCCAGCCCTAATCATCATAATAGCTTAAGTGCATTATAATGGCACTTAAGCTGTTAAGTGCATTATAATGGCACTTAATAGCTTAAGTGCCATTATAACACACTTTTAATTGCCTTGGTGACTAGTGTTTTCCCACCGCCCCAATCCCTATACGGATGGTGCCATTATGACAATTAACTGCTGAGTTATACCTGGTGTCTACTGTTTCTCCCCACCCTCTGATCCATGTATTAAATTCAGTGCCTTACAGCACTTAGCTGTTGAGATATCCCTGTTGTCTTGTGTTTCCCATACCTCCTGCCCCCCTATACAGATGTTAGTGCCATTAGAGTACTTAACTGTTAGTTATAACTGGTGTCTAGTGTCTCCCCTACCCATGATCCCCTATACTGATGTCTGTGCCATTATGACACTTCAAATTAGAGTAGTCCCTGGTGTCTCATGGTTCCCCACACCTCCTATTCCTGTACTGTTGTCCAAGTGGTTACAGCACTTCATGTTAGAGTACTGACTGGTGTCTTGTGGCTCCCCCCACCCCTAATCTCTGTACTGTTGTCCAAGTGGTTATGGCTCCACATGTTAGAGTAGTCCCTGGTGTCTCATGGCTCCCCCCACCCTCTATTCCTCTACTGTTGTCCAAGTGGTTACGGCACTTCATGTTAGAGTAGTCCCTGGTGCCATGTGGCTCCCCCACCCCCTATCCCTATACTGATGCCCAAGTGGTTATGGCTCTTCATGTTAGAGTACTCCCTGGTGTTTCATGGATCCCCCCACCCCTAATCTATGTACCATTGTCCAAGAAGTTATGACTCTTCATGTTAGAGTAGTCTCTAGTGTCTCATGTCTCCCCCACCCCCTAACCCTGTATTGCTGTTCAAGTGGTTACTGCACTTCATGTTAGAGTAGTTCATGGTGTCTTGTGGCTTCCCTCACATTGTGATCATTGTACCACATTATGTTAGGTAGTTGAGCACTGTCTTTTCGCTGTGTTCAATACCACAATGTGGGGAGGCCATCCATTATGAAATACATGGCAGAGATTTTTTGAATCACTAGGCACGTAGAAGCCTTCCTGGAGGTGGTTCCAAGGGAGAGAAAACAGCTAATTAGCATATATCTATCCCCTGAACTGCCTCATTAGCATTTAGCATGACTGCAGATCTTGCCCTATGTGTTGCTGCATCTCTTTATGCTAGAACACCACGCAGTACCTTGTTAAGGCCCTTACTGAATAACAAAACATGACCATGATGTTTACATAGAGGTGTACATATTATGGTACCTTCATGAATTATACCCTGTGTCTTTCATGGTTAATTCCAAAGAGATAATCTTTATAATTCATGGATGTATATTTGTTGTATTTTATGAAATAAAATGTTGCCAAGCTGTAACTGTTTTAAGAATATATTGGCATTTTATATATGACAAAAATGTCTAGACTGTTTTCATACTATACAAAACATTTTAATTTTATACAGCATGTTTTTTCATTGCATACTTTGTTTGCATGCTTGTTTATATGCTTCTTTTCATTAGGGTGGACATATTAAAAATAACAAAGAGAAGTGAAATTAAACAATGAATTTATAAGCAATACTATTATAAAACAGCACTTTTAACAACAGTGACAACAGTGACACATGTTTTGCTTAATTGTAGTATTTTTTGAGTGGTAATCTGACCAAGCTGGGATTCAAAAAGATGTAATGCATTGTGTAATATTTTTTTTTCTAGCAGGATTGCTCAGTGCATTATGTGGGAACAGTTCAAAGGCCACTTTAGTGCTACAACAATAAGAAGACTATAGTCTACAGCGATACAACAATATCTTTGGAAAAATCTATGTGAAAATGTGTCATTCTGGGGCAAAGCTAATGAAAATTAGCCTTGTGTGCTCCCCAGAGTCTTCCACTTAGATTGGAATAGCAAAGTAAAGCAATTTAAACAAAATGCTCTTATGTTATTTGGGGAGATGAATAATAAACTTGTTCACTGTCTTTTAACAGTGTGCATTTTGACAGCTAGGTAAGTTAGGTATGAAGGGGGATGGGAGATTAGTCGAAGTAGTACAATTCAAGCTTCACAAAAGACTGCAGTTTAGCCATTCTAAAAAGAAGCAGCAGTAAAAAGTACTTTGAAAGTCTGTTCTGTGGCATTTGCACTGTTTGTGTTTTAAGTAGCCACTGAATGGCATGAAATGTTACTTAAAACTAACTGACTGAAAGACAGCAGTGTATACATGTAAAATCAATGCAGTGACAAGTGCTTTAGGAAGCAGGAGGCCTGCATGATTTATTTTTTTACAGACAAGCACTGCATTGTGGGATAACTAGAGGCAGACTAAACATCAGGGTTACTTCAAGATGTTAGACCCCATATGGTCAGACTCAGAATGTACATATAATAATATTTAAAACGTGTAACTAGTCCCAGAGTGATGTTAAAATGTAAGAAACACCAAACCAATTATGAAATAAGCATGTTTTTCTTTTTTGAGTCTGTGGGCGTGGTTCTCCTTTAAGACAATATGCTTATTACCAGGATCTGGCATGTAGCTTATAGGATTAAGGCTATGAACTGTTACTGAGCTTTTTCTTGTAGTGCAGTGTTTGATTCATCCAGTGTCTGTCTATTGAGTGATTGTAAGCATGCTGCTTAATCAGATATTGCTGTTGGACATTTGGGCTAGGCTCTTCAGTGGTCTCCTAGACCACACACTGACTAACTCTCTATGAATGTGTAGCAAAATTATTACTATTTTTGTGGGACTTGAATTCAGCATCCTTAACAATTATTGCTTGTATTTGGAAGAGTACACTTTCTATACATGGCATTTACTTTTTTATTTCCCTGTAGTGCAGTAGGCTTATAAACTTATGGCTTTGAAGCTTTAGGCAAGAAGTGCTGCCACATAGTGATTAAGATCTTTACTTCACATCTATAGTGTCTGGGGTTCAGTCCTGAGCTTTGGTTACACTCAGTTTACAGTTTACATGCTTTTGTGGTGTCTGTGTGGAGTTCCTTAATTTACTGTGATTTTTTTCTATCTCCAGAAAATATGCTGCTTGATAATCTACTCTAAAGTCCAGATGGGTGCATATATCTATATCTGTATCTGTATCTGTATCTGTATCTGTATCTGTATCTGTCTCTATCTCTATCTCTATCTCTATCTCTATCCATCTATAATCTATATCTATATCTATATCTATCCATCTATAATCTATATCTATCCATCTATCATCTATATCTATATCTATCCATCTATCATCTATCATCTATATCTATATGTCTGTCTACACACACACACACACACACACACACACACACACACACACACACACACACACACACACTCACACATACACTGCATTTATCCTTGCCTTTATGGCCATTTTATGGGTATAAATGGTCCATGTTGAATTTCACTTAACCCATTTAACTAACAAATGAATAAAATAAATGCTAGTTAAGATAACTGATTATTTACTTAAAAAGATAATTGAGTATTTACTTAAAATATTCTTTGTATACAGGTGTGACATGACTTTTTACAAATGACTACCTTGCAAAATTATAAATAGACATTTGTAGAAACTAAAGTCTGATGTTTTTGTCAGTATTTCCTTGCAGAATACCTATTTTTATCAGTTCATATAACTTTTGGTAAAGATTTTTGCAACTAGAATGATATAAAACATAGCAATAGCTTTCTATTCTTTATTTGCAGTAGTGGTTATTTTTTACTGTTAAATGATACTAGAAGTAATCACAAAAATACTCATAAAAGGAGAGAGATCTGTTCAGTGTTTAAAAGGAAAGATATTTGTGAGACATAGGTCAGGATTCAATAAACTCTGTACAGGTTCCGCCAGAGCCTACACAGAGTGTATTCGTGTATGGGATACTGCTCACTGAACGGCATTGTGCAACCTTGCACCATAAATACTTTCTTGAGTGGTGTAAGCCAGGGAACCTTGTTGGCTAGGCTTATGTAGGCCCTTGGGCTGATAGCCTAGTACCTACCTATGAACCTATGATGCATGGTGCATGTAAGCAAGATTTTGTGGCTTGCACCAGTGTTGCTGGCCATGAAACCTGTGCACTGAATGCGCACCATTCCCGACAACCTTTAGTGCAAGTAATATAGTCAAACACTAAACTAATGGCGGGACAAAGGGCCAGCATGCATTTTCTGAAGGATATGAAGTATGGAACAGAAATGTATGTCATTATATATTGACTTCAATCTTCAGTGCATTCACAGTAAACCACATATTTTACAAGAAACAGGCCAAAAATATGATGCAAATATCTGGACATTCTACAAAATTCTGGATAGTCTTCCTTTTGTGTTTTAATTAATTAATTTATTTTTTTGGCCGGTGTTTGCATGATGTGCCACTTGGCATAAACATGTTTAGCTGTCCTTACCTGGTTTGCACAAAGAGCAGCACTGCACAAACTGGAGGAATGGACCACCCAGGTTGTAGATAGGACCCAGACAGCCACATATATAAACTGGAGGCATTCAATTAATAATATTGTGCATTGCTCAAACATGGTAAGTGGCATTGCCCTACGATTAACAGCGAGAACATTAAAATAACTCCTAAGATAACAGATAGCATCTTACTAACCCCCTAACAGCATGTGTCAAGTCTAGGTGTGGAGTACAGATGGTCCAGGTTTCTAATACAGGATGTTCTAATTTTGTTAACTGTTTTGAGCTTGCAGATTATAGCAATGAAGTGCAACATACACAGCTGTTTTTCTCAAACTTCTTGTGGTAATAGCTGAAACTGTAAAAGAACTGGGATCTATATTACAACGTTGAACTCACAAGAGTCTGAATGTTGTACTATTGAACCCAAATGTTCAAAACACAAAAATAGCAAAGCCACGGAACACTGATTATTTTTCCCGTAGGCCATTTTCATGGCTTTGCTATTTCCTTCACTGTGGTATGATCTCGGAGTTGGTATTTTTTAGTAGGAGGGTGTGGGGGCACAGCCACCCACGTTGGGAGGTGTGGGGAGTGAAGCCCTCCACATTAGTTTAAGTTTAAAGTGTACATGTTTTTTTTTTTTTGTACCAGAACAGCAATTTTTTTTCCCTGGGAAAAAAATTGCTGTTCTGTGTTTTCGTACGTTTTAGGTTTTTAACTTAACAGTTCAATATTACATAGTTTGAACTCCTGTGAGTTAGACTCAAAGAACTGTATACATTGAACATTTGACTAAATAATCTAGAAATTACATTGTTCACCACTGTTGTGCATTGCTTACCACATTGTGCCAGCCAATGCGCACCCTCACCTACTGTGTTTGCATGATGATAAGCGATGTGCAACATTTTCAAATGTTGCAAAACCAAAATGTGAGTACTCTCAGGAAGGACAAGACATGCAATAGGCAGAAAAACAGCAGCATATAAAATGCAATTAGCAGGAAATGTTCATTATACATTGAGCTTGAACTACAGCAGGCATGTCAGTAGTTGCTGGATAGGGTGTGTGCTTTCGGGCACAGAGGTTGGGTGTACAGGAGTCCAAAATTTTTTTGGAATCCTAGTTAAGGAGCATGGGACCCAGTTGCTGAAGTGGGACTATTCAGGCTCAGAATATAATTATAATGTAATACAGTATAATGGAATAGTATCACAAAGGCTTTAGCCAGTGCTACAGGTATGCCCCACATTGGTAAATAATACAGCCATGACTTCGATGACCTCCAGAGGAGGACGAGGAAGCTGGATATCCTTGACCTTTGGATCAGGGAATTTCAGACAGGGGCCACCCCATAGATATGTAAGTATTAATTTCAGTGAGTAATTGTAAGAGTTAAAGGCTGAATATAGTTAAGATGGGTATTCATGATGGCGTTCTGTTCTGTTTTTGTCACAGCTGCTGCAGAGTGAGTCTCAAATATTTGGACCCATGCCACATGTTTAATAAGGATGCAAGAAGCATGTGGTATGTATGCATCAGAGCAGTAATGTCTAAATAGTATTTTAATAATAATAACTTGTATAGTAATTTTGTAGCATTAAGAGTTAAGGACCACTTAGATGGTTTTAATACAATTGTATCAAATTGAGCATGCATATCTCAACTGTAAAAGAAACAATGCATGCCTTAGCCTGTAGTAGAAAGCAATGGTGCCATATTCTCAAGTAACAGTAAGCATGCATCTCTAAATTTTAAAAGGAAAGTATGCATACAATAGTTTCTAGGACAAAAGAACAGTACAGTATTTGAGAGTAGTATTTGGTTGTGGGTTCAAAAACCACATTGCTGTTGGGGGCATGGCCAATATGTGCTTAGACTAGCAGCAGTTTTCTTCAGCTCTGTCAGTTTAAAACTTGTATGACAGGAATTTAACAGTAAATCTTATCAGAGAAAGTTATTTTCTTCAGTAATCAATTCTACACAACTAGATCTTGGACTACATATAAAAATTCTGAAGAAATTCTGAGATTTTCCTGTCAAGAATACCTTGGATACTTTATCTATCTTCACTGGCAGCAGAATGGCTACAGCTAAAACAGTGCATCAAGAGTCTTCTCTAAAAAAGGACTTACATTTTTTACTCACTAATGTACAAGAACTGCCTACCAAATTGGATACAATGGATTTAAAGATAGATAATTTTAAAAAAGACTGCACTAAACAAATGGAAAAGATACATGAAGATCTGCAACTTCAAAAATCACAAATTTCAGGTATTGAAATAGCACTTAATGACATTGACAGTAGAGTACATAAAGTTAAAAGTAATACAGACTTCTTAATGAAACAAAATACATACTTGCAATCCAAAGTAGATGATCTAGAGAACCGATCAAGAAGGAATAACATCAGAATTTTTGGCTTACCAGAAAATATAGAGGGGAAACAATCACTCAAAATTCCTAACAACATGGATACAAGAATTACTAGATTTTCCGGAAGCTTTATCCTATGGCATCAAGAGGGTGCATAGATCATTTGCTTCATCTAAAATTAGTAAGAATAACTCTACTAAGTCTGTAATTGTGAAATTTGTATCTTCCTATGACAAACAACTAGTGCTAAAAACTGCTTGGGCAAAAGCTCCCAGTAAGCTAAATGACAATACTGTTCATTTTGATAATGATTATTCTCCTACAGCGATAGGAAAAAAAACTTTTCCTACCCTTAATTAAAGAGCTAAAAAGGGCACAAATAAAAACCCATCAACTATTTCCGGCCAGGCTTAAAATCTTTTTACAAGATGGTGTAAAAATATGTGAAGATCTGGATTCAGCTCTTACTTTTATTAAATCCAATAACATAATTGAAAAGCTTGAAGACATGGAATGAGATAGTGCAAGTCTTAAAAGATTAGGAGAAAATGACAGCTGGAAATCAGGTGAAAAGAAAAAGAAGTTTAAGAAATAAAGAAATACACTTTTAAAATGAGACTTTGTATCTAAACATAAGGACTTTTAAAGTAATCTTATGGTCACAACAGCATGTAAGTGTAATATTTTCCCCTTTTTTATAATCCAATTATTAATAATCTCTGTGTGTACCTGTCTTATATGCTAATAATATAAATATGATAACTTTGGTTATATTTTAGTTCTCTTCCCCTTTTTTTTGTTCTCCTCTCTTTCTCACTCCCTTTTTTTTTTTTTTTTTTCTTTTAACACTTTGAATGTATTTATATACATAGTTAATGCCATTGATGATATTCAATTGGTTTGAATGAATGGGAGAGGGAAGAGAAAAATAAGTGAAGGATGTTTATAGAGGAATGGAAGGGCTTGAATGTAGCTTCCATAGAGATATATAAATTGTTGGAAATCTCTAAGCTATAATGTATAATGAAGGCTTGGAGAAATATATACTAATATAATATTGTTGGTGAACTAACAGGGTCATTTTTTTAATGATATAATGCATTAGTGATTGAATGCAAAAACTAGATAAGCTCCGAAAAATGCACTTAAATTGTAACATGTAACCTCCATACCCTCCGGACCCTCTGTACTTCTAACCAACAATTACTTGATATCTACCACCCGAAAAGGTCAGTAGGCAAACTACTCTAACAAACACTCCCTTGCCCATGCTTGGAACAAACTTCCCCTTGACTTACGTTCAATCTCCCACACCTCACACTTTAACAATGAACTAAAAGCTTATTTTCGCAATTCCAGAACCTGCCCTTGCCATGACCCTACATAGTCTTCCTTCCCTTTATGTACCCTCAAAAGGACCATACTTAGTACCTCATTACACCTCTATCTCCAATGTGTCTACTATGCATTTGCACAATTTTATACAAACAAAAAATGTTAATTGTTGACCTATTGAACTATATCAATGTAAAATTGTTACTTAGCTTCTTTTTAATGCAACTTTAACTTTATACATGTATCCCAACATATGTGAATCATTTTGCTATAACTGCTATTATATCAATATTGTTTAAAATTGTACTTGTTTTAAAATGTATTACTGGAGCTTTTCTCCTCGGGTCTCCACTGAAAATGGGCCACAAGCCCAGTTGGACAAACCCGGTTAACAAATGTCAATAAATAAATAAATAAATAAATAAATAATTCAGTCCCAACAAGATTCACGCTTTTTCTAGCATATTTTTTCACTTACCGGTTTTCAAAGTCTTCCACGCGGACACACGAGGCTAGAAAACAGCAGAGGCAGGCACTAACTGTTCCCACTTTCATCCTAAATTACTTTTTCCCCCTCAAACCAGTTCGAGAGGCTCTGATCAACCAGATGAAGAAACAGCCTGATGACATAATCCTCGTCAGTGCAACTGCTGTTTCTGTGAACTTTGAACCTCTGGGAAAGTCATGCAGGCGTCCTAGAATGTTAAAATGCAGTTTCACTGCAAAAAGCATCTGACACACAGATGAAATGTTTATACATATTAAAAAATGGTGCCCCGTATATAAAATACACTGAATGCATTAATGGTCATTGTTTGAAGTGTTCCCTGCATACACTTGTGTGTGTGTGTGTGTGTGTGTGTGTGTGTGTGTGTGTGTGTGTGTGTGTGTGTGTGTGTGTGTGTGTGTGTGTGTGTGTGTGTGTGCGTGTCTGTGTATAGATATATATATATATATATATATATATATATATATATATATATATATATATGTAATAGATAACGCTCTGTTGCTGTTTTGTAGAGAATGTATGCTACTTAGGGAAAGAGGCAACTTGAATGTTAGACATACAGGAATGCTGGGTTAACTGTAAAGTATTGCCAGATTTATTTGTATGTCATAAAATACATTTATATATCTTGCTTGGTAAAGTTTGTATATAGTTGAAAGTAGTTACATTCCTGAACTACCTTATTTGCTGGAGCATTATTTTTTTCTTTCTTCTTTCTGCACTATTGACTATAATTTAAATAGATAGTATTACATCCTATTTGGGCTTAAGTTAATCAGTTTTAAAAACAAAATACACACTATGAGACATTATTTGATTATAAATCTGTATATATGCATTACATATACAATATTGCTAAAGGTTATATAAGAAATATTAGTGTATATATATATATATATATATATATATATATACATATATATATATATATATACAACCCTATTTGATATACTATGTTTGTTTAGCAGTTCTATGTATTGTTTAGGTTATTCTTCCTATCTGATGTAACTGTATAACAAATTAAACCAGAATACACAGACATATCAATAGAATATACTATATTAAAAGCAAAAGTATATTCAATTTGATTTAATGAATAATTTAAAAAGCAGTAAAGACTATGTAAATATAAAAAATTGCAGATGAAATTATTATTTGACAGTAGCTGAGTTATTGTTGCTATTTGAAGGGAAGATAATTTGTATGCTACTCAAGTTAGGAGTTTACAACTCCAGGAAGGGTCTGGGTAGACTTGTTATACTGAAGTTTTGTTATAATGCTCTGTTACAATGTTTTATGACGTTCACAAAAACAACAAATTTTAATATTCTGCAGTTTATTTTTGATTTGATAAATATGTTTTCTAGCACTTATGGTTACCAGAATGGAATACAATTGAATCTCCATGTATTTAAATCACACCACACAACATAAATGTTTATCTTAAAGGATATTTCAATAAATATTTATGTTCTAAACAATCCCTGTAAAAGAGGAAGTCTGCTTAAATATCTCGAAATACATAAATCACATCTTGTCTTCTTTCAAGAAACACATCTAATATCTAAAGATATTGATAAGCTAAACTCCAGATGTTATTCAATTTTAACAAGTTCAGAACATAGCAAGAAGAAAAGAGGAGTAGCAATATTATGGAGCAAAACATTCCCCATGCCTAAAATACTGGATGTATACAAAGATAACAAAGGAATATTTTGTTCAGTCACAGTAGAACTAAATAAAAAATATATACTTTAATAAACATATATTGGATTTCAGGTATTGGTTCAAACACTGCCAAGCAGCATTTAAATAGGATTGTTAGTCTAGCCAATGGTAATTCAATAATAGCAGGTGATTTTAATTGTATATTAAATGACGCAGTTACTAACACCAGTTAAAAGAAAAATCTCAACTTCAGCTAAATTGCTATTGGACTTTATGCAATCATTTATATTAAAAGATATAAATAGCTTTGCAGATTCAGACTCACTCCCATACACTTATTACTCTCACAGATATAAAACAAACTATAGAATAGATAGAATCCTAATATCAAAAGAATTAACAGATGACTTAATAAAAGTAAAGGTTATTTCATGCCCCTTGTCTGATCACAACTCAATAACTTTTGAATTACTAACCAACACAACTCACACCATTATAATTAAAAGAATACCAGCATACATAACTTAACTGAAGGAATTTAAAGGATTTTTGCTTTTAGAGATACAAGACTTTATCACATTAAATAATACTAATAATATATCAGAAATTTATATATGGGATGCCTTAAAAGCCTTTCTATATGGGAGAATTCTCTTGTGGTATAATAAAAGAAAATCTTGGTACAAAGAACTATTAGATATACAATGTAAATTAGACAAGCTAAAACTTAACTCAGACAGTAATATTGATAGAATAAACAAAGAGAAAGAGATAAGTAAACTAAATACAAAATACCTAGAGATATTAAACCACAAAACAAATATCAGAACAGAGAAATTTAAATGTATAACCTTCTCAATAAATTCTAGATCTTTAAAAATCTTAGCAAGTAAAACTAAAAGACTTAAAAAACATCAACCATATTAAGGAGATTTATTCCCCCAAAAAAGAAAAACATGTGTCTAATATACACAATATCTTATTAGAATTCAAAGAATTATTTCATAAGATAAATCAGAACTCCCAGTTAGTAGATTCAAAAGATATGATTAAGGCATTTATAACAGTGTACAAAATATAGATTATCACGAGATCAAACTAACAACATATATAAACCTATTTTTTACAAGATATACAAAATCAGATAAAAAAACTCAAATTACACAAAGCCCCTGGGAATGATGGCATTATCCCAGAAATATATAAATTATTATCAAAATCTGCTTTAAATATTCTTCATAAAGTATTTAACATTTCCCAAAACAACACTATCATACCCCCTTATTGGAAATATACCTTTATCTCACCAATAATCAAATCAAATAGAGATCCCGCTAAGTGCTCTTCATACAGACCTATCTCTTTATTAAATATCGATTACAAAATGTTTATGTCCATATATGCAGAGAGATTAAAAAAGTTTTTTGCCACTGCTGCGGTGGTGCAGCGGTTAGCATTGCTGCCTCACAGCAAGAGGTTCTCTGGTTCAATCCTCGGCTGGGGTGCCTTCTTTGCAGAGTCTACATGTCCTCCCTGTGGTCACGTGGGTTTCCTCCGGGTTCTCTGGTTTCCTCCCACATCCCAAAGACATGCTATAGGTGGATTGGACACTCTAAATTGGCCCTAGGTGTGAGTGCGTGTGTGTGTGTGTGTGTGTGTGTGTGTGTGTGTGTGTGTGTGTGTGTGTGTGTGTGTGTGTGTGTGTGTGTGTGCCTTCTGTGGAAGGTTGGGCACCGGGCTGGCAACTCGACACTGTAAAACTCCACTGCCAATCATGAATGGACAGGTGATCCGCTGTGGTGATCCCTAACCAGGAAAAGCCGAAAGTAGAAGAAGCAAGTGATGATCAAACAGGTTTTATTGTAAATAGAACTACCTATGACAATATAAAAAGAACAATTACTTTGATAGATTTGGCAAAAACCTCAAACAAAACTTTAACCTTAATAGGTTTAGATATCAATTGTGCCTTTGACTCGGTTAACTGGGGCTACTTTTTTATATTGCTAGAAGAATTTAATTTCTTGGATAATTTTGTAAATCTTATAACAAACCTATATAAAAGGAGTCAGGCATATATCAAAATTGGCATTGCCATATCCAAAAAAATTCTTATTACAAGATGGACTAAACAGGGATGTCCTTTATCCCCTTTTATTTACATTGATTATGGAACCATGGGCCAATTTAGTAAGAGATGATGAAAAAATTGAAGGTTATAAGTTAAATTCAGATATTTCATCTAAAATTCAATTAATTCCTGGTGATAATTTGGTAACTTTGGGAGAAAATTACAAATCTATTTATGCCATATTTAAAATATTAATAATTTTCAAAAAGTATCAGGCTTAACTCTTAATAACAATAAAACTCAGATCATCCCAATTAATCTAAAACAAAACACAATTCAGCAAAAGTATAAAAAACTTATACCTCATAGGTTCATAGGTTCATAAGTAGGTACTAGGCTATCGGCCCTGGGGCCTATACAAGCCCAGCCAAAAAGGTACCCTGGCTTTTGCCACCCAAGAAAATTATTTTCCTGTGCCACTGTTGAGCAGAGCCACAGAGGTGATCCCCAGGGTTCATTTCCTATTTCCCATCCAATCATCAAGATTTTTCTAGAAGAGTGCTAATGAGGTGCTTTGTTTGATATAGATAGGTAATTTATTCCAGAGTATGGGAAGTCTCTGGGACAGGAATCTGTCCCTCTCGCATGTTATGTTTATTGTGGTGACAAGGTTTAGGTCCCTTGAGCATATAGCTTGGAGGGATTGGGGTTTCTTTAAGTGGAGCATGTCCAACAGTTCTGGGTTTGACATAGCTTTGTATGTTAGGCAGAGATCACCTCTGAGTAGGCAATATGCGACCTCAGAATAATCAGATAACATATTTAGGAATAGTGATTACCAATAATATAAAATATATCATCCAATTAAACTTTAATAATTGCTTAATTAAAATTGAAGATTCTATAAAAAAATGGAATAGTTTACTCTTTTCCTTGGATTAAAGGCTTTTAATCATAAAAATGACTGTCCTTCCCAAAATACTTTATATTATTCAACCGCTCTCATTAATTCCCTCTAAAACAATTACAAAATTTAATTCCTTGATATAGAAATTTATATGGCATCCTAATCAATCCAGAATAGCCTTATAATACCATATGAATGACTGGACAAATGGTGGCATAAGATTTCCTAATTTGGAATTATATACTTTATCCTCAATCATTAACACAGTTTCTTTTCTAATCAACAATACATATTCTTCTAAATGAAAACAATACTTAATCTCATTAGCTTGGGACTTTTCTAACAAACATCTTCTTCTTCTTTTTTCAGCTTTTCCCAGTTAGGGGTTGCCACAGGGGATCACTTGTCTGCTTATGATTGGCAGTGGAGTTTTACAGTGTTGAGTTGCTAGCCCGGCACCTAACCTTCCACAGAAGGCACACACATGCAAGCACTCACACCTAGGGACAATTTAGAGTGTCCAATTCACCTAAAGCATGTCTTTGGGATGTGGGAGGAAACCAGAGCACCCGGAGTAAACCCATGCGACCACAGGGAGGACATGCAGACTCCACACAGAAGAACATCCAAAAAACACTAATAATAAATAATCCTATTTTGTGGAGATTAAAAGATATCTTTACAATGCATTCATATAAGTTACATAAATCAAATTATTTGCTACTCATTTTAAAAACAATTAGGAACTTTATTTTTAAATTCACTAATTATAAAGCATGGATTTTCCTAATTTTCCCAATTGCATTCACTCAAGGCATATTAACCACAACAGATAATACAAAAATGCTATTATTCAAAGAGTAAAGTCTTATTTATTGGTCACAATTAATAGAAAAAGAATAAAGTCTGTTGAGGACCTAAGACTTGAATATGACATAGACTCAAACTATTGGCTATGCATACAGGAATGTAGATAATATATCATAAACAATTTGGATTCAATGCCCTTATATTTAATATATCCATAATCTAAAATAATTTTATTCCTGACTACACTTATTCAAAATATAAACACTGTCAAAAACAAATTAACACATATCTACAAAATACTTAGAAATGATACAAGTTTTCACACTGAGAAATATTGGGAGTATTTCAATACAATTAATAACTATGCTCCTAATGATCAAGACAAACAAAATATATTAGAATTAGACTATTACACTACATCTTACCTGAAGTGGAAATTATACACCTGGAAATGTATGCACAGATCCTTTATTATACTGCACATTCTAAATAAATTCAATAAGAACATTAATAATTGTCGGAGATGCAAAGGAGTATTGAAAGCTGACTGGTCTCATATGTTCTGTGACTGCTTACTTCTAAAAAATATTGGGAAGATATAAATAGTTTTCTTCGAGATTTATTTACAGATATTTTTTTATTTCTAAATCTTTCATTATATTTAATACCCCAATATGTGAAAGTGTTAAAAATCCAAATATACATTAATATATACATTAATATGGGCCATATTGGCAGTAGCAAGAAAAATAATAACAATTAACTGGAAATCAGAAACTTACCCTATGTTTCACGAATTCAAAATACTTCTTACTGAAGTCTGCAGTCTGGAACTTTTGACCATTAAGTCAAGAACTAATAGAAACATGTCTAGAATTAATATGTGGAAAAATCTATCAGACTTGCTAGAAAAATACTGATTGTATATGAACAGATCTATAATTGTTTGATATTTATGAGAACATCATTTGTAGATAGTTATGTTGTTAGTTAGACATAGAATGATTGTTTTATTTTCTTTTTTCTATATTGTAAAAAAATGGAACATTTTATGTAATTCATTTCTTTGTTCAAATTTTAATAAACATTTTTTTGTCAAAAAAAAAACACACTGCCCAAATTTACAGTACTGTTAGGTTTTCATCATTATTGAAATGTAACTTCATACCTCTATACCAGTGGCAGAAATGACGTTCTGTAAACTGCAGTCAGTATAATTAGAACATGCATATGTGCAATATATGCACACATCAAGGATTGGTAGCTACAGTCTGTACTATAATGTACCTCTGTTATAAACTGGGTAGTCTTAAAAGTAAGGAAGAAACGTCTTAGCAGTTTGTACTGTTAAACGTAAAGGTAACAGAATAGAGTCAAATAATTGTATCGGTGCTTTGTATGTCACATATGAAGTTACTAGTGTTCTGCCTTTTTTCTCACCCAAGCCTTTACTCATTTTTTTATTTTATTTTTTTTTATTTATTTTTTTGTTTGTCCCACAGCATAGCAGGGTAGAGTTGTCCCACAGGATTCACCTGCCGCACTCCACAAGTTACAGCACTGTTGCCCAGCATGTCTGGGGCAGAACCTGGAAGCACCCCCTCTGCAACCCCTGCACTTTCCGGCCCTTCAGATGGTTTTGCCCTCATGGATAGGCCTGTGGCTTCCCTGGGAACAGTGGCAGAGGTGGTGAGTTTATCACCCATGACAAACTTCCAGGGATGGTGCATAGGACTGTGGATAGCACTGTGGGTGCACACCTATGCTAGATGGATTGCCTCATGCAAAGCACTCATAGGAGGTGCAGACATCAAGCACTGCAGTCAGCAGTGTAGTGAGGTGACAGTGATGACAATCCACTGGGTGAAGACTAGATTCTCACTGGCAACTTCCTCGAAGTGCATGGGACCAAGATTTCCCACCCTCTCCCCAACTATGGTGTTCATCCACCTCATGTGTCCTTCACTATCCTTGTCTCTCGTTTGTCTTGTCTGTCTGCAGTTACCTGCTCACCTGTTCAACTTACATTACCCAGGCATTCCTACATCCCTTCTCAACATTACTTTCTGTCTCCAAAAAAAAAAAAAAAAAAAAAAAAAATCATCTCATACATAGCTCCCTATTTCACATGCTTAGTTCATAGGTTAGTACTAGGCTAACTGCCCTTGTGGGCCATTTTAAACCTAGCCACTTATCCCCTGTGAGATTCAAACCCTGTACCTTGTGTTTGTAAGGCTAACACCTTAACCATTAGGCCACCCTCCCAACCTCCTCCTTCATGACACACATGATTTGCTCCAATTCCCTATATAACAGATTATGTTATGGTCACCCCTCTCTCTGGAGGTGACTGACAAAATTCAGCAAAATTTGTGCATATATGTTTATGTTTTATTCTGGAAGAAATGGTAACTATTGTTCTTACCCACATCCTTCCTGCATATTCCTGCCTTTCTTTCACTTTGCTCTTCCCCATGTTTGCTCCCCATTTCACCACTTTCAAATATTTCCATTTCTTTTCTTTAAAGAATTATTTGGCGATGGTACACACTAAGACTCCAAACAATTTGGACTCCTGAACACCCCATCTTTGAGCACAGAATCTGAAAAAAACTTTCCAGGCATGCCTGCCATGGCTATCACAGATCAGGACCAATGTATAATTATGTTTTCCCACCAATTGCAGGCATTGCACTTACTGGGAGTGCACACTTCCTGGATTTGTAACATTTGAAAGTGTTGCACAGTGCTTACCATCATGCAAACACATTGCACAACAGTCTGCGCTGCCGGGATATGTGCTTGCTTGATGACCAGTATTATCAATTGGATGTATTTGGTGTATGTATCTGGCTGTCTGGGTCCTGTCTGCTAGCTGGATAGTCCATTTGTCCAGTTTGTGCACTGCCACTGTAAGTATAAACAAAATGCTCATAGCCAAAGCCATTTGTGCTGAGCAGTTCATTGTGCAAACAGTGACCCCCTTCAAAAAATAAAAAAGTATAAAACTTAGAGAATTAGTTGACACGTGGAAAATCAGTCTATGACATACACAGTAGAAACTGTTAGTACACATGATTTATGACTACATAGGTCTGGATCCCAACTCTCATTGCAATGCACCATCAGAAAACAGGAGGGGGAACTTATCCATATTTGTCCCACAAAGAACTTTGCAGCAAATACATGACATAATTCCTCACACAATCAAGTGCAACTGAATGACACTGATATCAAGGTATGACCTGTTATTTGCAAATGTGTTCTATGTAACATATTTGGATGTAGTGCACTTAGTGATCACACAATCTGCTATGATTATTCCTTGCAAATATACAGGTGTGTTCTACTTTTCTGTTTTTATTGGCCATTCGTCAGTTATCTGACCAGTACTCAGAGACATGCAGTGTGCAAGCCAGTCTATATCACTTACCTTAAAATGTGTGAGGATATTCACTGGTAACACTATGATATGCAGTTGCCATCAAATTAATGGAAGGTTGGATGCCACAAACAGGTATAGATTGCTGTTTTGGGGTGGGCACAAAGGTGAGTTCCTGTCATGGAAGATGCAAGAGTATAATTTTCTTGCAAGGAAGGTGGTGGACCCAGGCTAAGCTACTGTTATTTCACAAACAAGGCTATGTTGTTCCTGTTGCTCTCCTTGTTTTGCACCCTCCTGGTTTAATCTTGTGAGGGTGCTGAAGCTAGAAACTGCTATGTGTCTTGTTACTTTTGATATCCATATAATGCATATGGTGGAATATATTAATGAATAATGTGAAGCAAAGTCTTTTACACTGTTATCTGCATGAATTAGTTAGAAGTGTACTTATGGCATGGCCATGTTTGTCAAGCCATTTCAGAGGTATAAGCAGTTGACAATACATGAAAATAGTAAGCTGTGTGATACATATGTACAAATGTTTCAGTGACAGGTCCTTTAAATCATGTTTAGCATTTCAAATGTGTTTTATTAGCAAAATGGTTCATGTGCTCAATCTTTAGTGGATGGGGGGAACAAAGAAAAGTTACTGTTATGTCACAAACTAGAATGGACTGTTATTTTGGAGGGGAGCATATCTGAGTTACTTCTATGGTACATACAAGGATATGTTGGTCTTGCTACTTTCCTTGTTTTGCATCCTGCCTGTTGTTAGTATTTTACATCTGTAGTATATTTTATGTTTTTCTTGTGGGTACTACTGACTGCCTATCCTAAATATTTCATCTGGCAGCACATTACTTTGTAGTTATGTGATAGTTATGTGTATTATCATTCTGTTGTCTTTTAGAACCAAAAATGTCATTGATGCACAGACCAACCCCCCTTCAGTGAGGCAGAAAATACAATAATTGTGGATGTGCTCTATCAACATGTTACTTTTTTCTTAGAAGGGGTCATCCCAATATGCCAGAGAGGCTGAGACTTTGGCAAGCCAATCATTGCAAACATAAATGCCATGGGTGGCCACAGCCATACTTATGAGCAGGTGTGTAATAGGGCCACTGACATGCTAACATCTGCATGGAGGTGTGCAGCTGCTGTTGCCCAAGACCAGAGGGTAACCATCAGTACTCCTGCTGCAGAACCACCTCTCACCCCCAGTGAGGAATTCCTCGTGAATCATCTACAACAGGAAACCTCATAGCAGAGTGGCTCACAATAGGTCATTGATGTGGGTAACCCTCCTTCTCAGTCCCAGGAAGAGCATCCAAGTAGGCTTTGTTATGTGACCATTTGAATTCTGTTGTATAGTAAAAGAATTGAACTAAAAGTTACTTCTGTGTCACATGTCTTTTTTTTTGGGGGGGGTTGAAGACTGAGTCAGTGATAAGCCCAATTTGGAGTTGTCAGCCATGTTCTTGTTGAACTAACACGTCATGCATATTGAGAGAAGAACATGTGGTACCCCCTGTCTTATTGTTAAATGTGATGATGTTGGCATTACCTCTTCTTAACCTATTTCAGGACCATCAGGAAGTCAGCAATGTATGTGTCCTGCAGATGGTAAGCCAAATCAAGTTATTTCAGTACTGCCGATCAACTTCTAGAAATATAATGGGCAGGATTCATGAAGCCTCCGTGTAAGAGATACAAGGCTTACACGGAGGCTGCAGTTAAACGGTGTGACGTCAGCATGTCATGCATATGCATGAGGGCATGCTGAATCACACCTAAGGCTAACACGGTCCATGGAAGACAGTAGGGGGCGTGTCCGTAGGCCGAGCCCTGCAAGCGGACACACCCCCAGAAGAGTAAAAGTGCCCAAAGTAAACACCCACAACAGAGTCCATGGAAATGTGAATAAACACAACACAACACATGCCCCCACAGACTATGAACATAAAATATATAAAAGAACATGTTTTATATATTTTTTTAATTGTAAAGATGTTTGCCCGTGAGTGCGCTCGTTTGCGCAGGCGTGCCCGGCGCTTAGCCACAGTTAGCAGTAAGTGGAAAAGCATATAAGAACTAAATATGCAACATAAGCCAAAAAGCAATAGCGTAGCGGTAGAGACATCGGCTGAAGAACAGGCAGTCATGGTTTGAGCCCCCACAACATCAATTTTTATTTTTAGTGAAATAAGCACGAAACAAGTCCCTGACATATATGTACACATATAAAATTATATTTTATGTAAAATGTAATGAAATGGGCCATTTATTTTGAAGAAATGTGAGATAAAATAATAAAAAATGCCAGATGTGCCTATAGCTGAGCTACAGTTTAACAAGTTGAGTGCATCTGCCCGTAGGTGAGCAGTGGTTTAACAGGTGTAAAATGAGTGCCCAAAGGTGAGCCGTGGTTCAACAGGTGCAAAATGAGTGCCCGTAGGTGAGCAGTGGTTTAACACGCTGAAACTGTGTGCCCCTATCTGAGCTGAGCGTAAGCTGCGTGCTGACAGCCAAATGAAGCATAAACCAGCGTACCCCGTTTGCGTGGAGCTGCGCGCTGCGCCAACAAGCTAACCAACGGGCAACGTTGAACAAGCTGTAACAAAACTGCCTTTACACAGACACACCCCCTAGCCTGTCTAGACAGTCATAAAATATAAAAAGCAGTGGCCAGGTTCGAACCCAGGATACCATGCACCATAGTTAAGGTACTGAACCACTAAGCCATGACAGCTGTACTTAGAAATGCAGTAATAGCAAATATATAGGAATGAATAGAAAGTGGAGCATGACAAAGCAGGTTTTGTGAAGTTGATACAATTCCTAAATGGCCAATCACAGATAAGTGCGGGAAAAATGGCATATATAAGCCCCATAGGCGGGAATACACAGCATAAACGATTGTAAAACTAACTTGCAGCCAGAATGTCAGGAGTAGGTGAGGGTAGTTGCTTTCGAGCATAGAGGTGGGGCATTGAGGAGTCCAGATATATGGTCTGGCTCCTAGTCCACAATTATAGGCCCAACTCATGCAGGGCCAGGTCCTGTGGGGAGCATATAGGGCTGAGGTGTGGGACCGGTTGGCTCATGATCTCACCAGTGCCACAGGGATTCCAAGGACTGGTGAGCAGGTCCGTCACCACCATGCGGACCTAAAGAGATGTAAGCAGGACCAATTGAACCTTTGGATCCAGGAGGCCCGGCAAATGCCCATCGCCCCACTACTGAGTAAGTTACATTTAATTATGTATGTAAGAAATTAAACTAGCTGATATTATGGAGATGTGTATTCCAATATTACTTCATTTATATTACAGCTGCATGTGTCAGTTCTGTGAACCGCAGAGCCTATGGCGTTAGGCTGGTGCGGTTGCACCACCAGGCAGGTCAGTAATCCTCTCCCAGTAACTGTAAAGAAATATAAAAGTATGACAGTTAGCAAAAGAGTGCAGTGTAGTCACTAAGTAATAAAATGTGCAAGTAACAGTGTAAGAGTGTTTGCAAGTATTGCTTGATTACAAAAGTGTATTGCAGTCTGTAATCCAAACAGAAAAATGAAAATGTCTGAAATAAAGTCTGAAATAAAGATGCCCCACCTGTAATATAATAGTACGCAACCTGCAGCAGGCTGAAAAGTACAGCTGCAGAGGATGAGCAAATCACATGTGTGAAATATATCCCTGTTGAAATACTGAAACATGACAGAAGTGAGACTGCTGGAAAGGATTGTAATAACTACAGGTAAAACATGTCAATAAAGCCTAGAAGTAAGTACCATCCTGAATAGTAAAATGAAAACAAGTGAGAGAGTGTGAGAAAGAGTTATGAATCCACCAATAAAGTAGTAATAACCCCTGAATAAAGTATACTGCAGTCAGTACAGAATGAAATGAATGTGACAAGCAGAACCAAACAGTGAAATGTGTTCAAAGTGTTGCTGCAGCTGGAATGTGTATCCCAAAATCTGGATATGTTGCTCTCAGTCTGCATTATGCAGATAGTATGATTGTCTGAAATGCCAAACATCCACAGTTGTCTATAGCTATATAAAGCAAATGTAGCAGGATGATGTAGCTGAACAAAGCCAGATATGAATGTGTATGAATAACAATAAAATGTATATTGATGTAGCAGTAACAGTCCTATCACCAAATTGAAGTAGTTATCATATAGGAAACTGTAGTTAGAACAGTAGTGTGTATATCTCTGCAGCTATTAGAAATGTAAAGCATATGTATTGGTATTCAAAGGTGTTAATAATATTTTCTTCACCCCACCCTATAACCACATATAATCCATTCCACGTGAAATTGGTATGTGCAATCACAATTAACACCCTTGGACATTTGTCCTGTTGGGTTATAAATATTTGCATGTATGTTGATGCATCTGCCCTGTTCATACATCCAAACCTGATGGCCTATTGCCATCAATCAACCCTGCATGTTGTTGGACTGTGTATTTCTGTTCAAATTATGCATGTGTTATGCTCGCTGTTCAATGGTGTGAATATCTGGGTGTTTGGTTAATGGGAATACTAATGCATGCTGTTACAACTAATTGCGAATGGTATTGTATGTTACTAACCCAAACTGTCATGACATAATGCAAAACATAGGACGACAGGGAAGGCGGGTTCCAGCGGACCCACCTCTCCCACCTCAGCTGGCGAGTGCACCTGGCACTAGTGCCCAGTCTGGACCCTCCTCCGGTGGCCCTGTGCCACCTGCGGGTGGAAGCGCTGCAGGGGATGGGGCCCGTCCCCCCTCTGCAAGTGTGGCCAGAGGAGAACCACCACTCACCCTCCGTAGCATCTGGACTGTGGTGCGTAGGGAGATCTGGGACTCTGTTCTTGGGCCCCTACACCAGCTTGAGGCACAGGTGGCACAACTTATGGGCATGCCTGTTGCCTGGCCTACACAGCCCCCAGCACAGCCCCATCCTGGGCAGTGAAGGAACAGTGGCAACTGCCCATGGGTGGGGATATCAGTTCCACTGTTGCCATCTGTGGGCTCATGGGTTCTGGATATCCAAACATCCGTCCCCGTCAATTGTGTAACCCCCCCACACGTGTCATACACCGCCCCTGTATGCGTCTTGTCTGTTGACCTACCCAACCTACCTCCCCAGCTATACCGACTTCCTTTTCCTGACATACCAGTCTCACCTGGAAAAAAAAAAAAAAAAAGGGCACTCTGTACCCACAAAAAAATTACGCTCCATACATAGCTGCCCATTCCGCACACATGTCTGCTGGACATGGAAACTATCAATTACAGTTGGCTGTACAACAAGTATTATTGTTGTCCTGACACCTCTCTCAGGGGTGGAAGGTTTCAAATGTCACACCAAATTACAAACATATGCACAGCTGTTGCTGATGAAGAAATGAGCAGCTATGGGCCTTACCTACATCCCTCCTGCAAAACCCAAGCTTGTTTTCCTACTGTCTTACTCTCTTTGTGACCCCTTTTTCACCACTTTCCTGTCTCCCCATTTAATTTCTTTCAAAGAAAATAGCACGGGTGTGCGCCAGAGTAAGCACTGTTAAGCGGTTGTAAGCGGGTGCGCGCAGAGTTGAACGCCAGTGCGCATGCGGGAGCTCCGCGCAAACCAGCGCTAACCTGGTTACAACTGCTTAAAAGTGCCTTAGTCACTCTGATTGACAGGTCCTGTAGTCAGTTCAAAAGCAAAATAAAATCCCACTGTCAGTCCCGAACCCAGGACCTTGGAAATAGTAGTCTGCATGACCTACCACTAAGCCATAACTGTTATACAAGAACATTGTGCTAAAATAAATATATCATGTAATAGTAGGAATTAATGTAAAGGGAATATAGGATGTATAGTACACAAAGCATGTCATGTATACTTACTGTCAAATCTAGTGGATTTCTATAATAGTAGTGTGCGAACAGAAACAGCCATGCTAGTTAGTAGCTAGTAGGTAATAATGTCAGTTAATGTACATATATAAATGTATGTATATTTACATATGTATATATATATATATATATATATATATATATATATATATATATAGTTGTAGGTGTCAGTGTGCATACACACTTAGTACAGGAAACAGGAGAGAGGAATGGAGAAATGTGAATCTACAACACAGCCTGAATCATGAGAGAGATACTAACCTTTACACTCACAGATCAGTGTCCACAGTATACCAGCATGGTCCCCGCCCTTACAATCTGAAAGGGCAATGCCTATCTCACATACCCTTTTATAACACTGTCCTGAAATCAACGTGAGAACTGCAATCAGTACACAACTGGCTGCATGCAATTAGCAAATGCTGGCTTACAATTGGTGCAGAGGCCATCACATGGACTTATGCAGATACCTACAAAAGCATCCTGTACTCACACTCCACACATGCAATACTTTCATTGCACCGTCTGGAGGCAGACAGAGAGAGAGAGAGAGAGAAGAAAAAATAAATAAATAAAATAAGAACACAAACAACACACGTTACACAAACTAAGTTGTAGCTATCAGCAGTGTCAGTACCAAGCTGGGCTAGCAGCAGCAGGAAGCTGTAGTAACGGTAATGCAACCAGCTGCGACAAACACAGGTAATGTAAAGTAACAAGTTAATAGTCTACATACTGTGAACCCTCCATATGTGTCATAGGTCTGTAGCTATAGGTATGTCCATGTGATATGTTGTGTGCACGTAGTTCCACCCAAAGGGGATGACTATACATTACATGTCATTCAGTGTTAGGCCATGATCCTGGCACCAATTGTCCATTTCAGTGAGGCCTGTCTGTAGGATGTGTGTGTCAGCTGGTGTAATGACTATGGCACTTAGTTCGCAGTCATCTGGGAACTTTGTCATCCACAACCCACACATGTTTGCTTTCACATCTGAGAAGTAAATGCCAAACAAGAGGGGTCGTAAGGACAGAGCCCTGTGGGATACCACATGTGACTGGCAGTAAGTCTGACATGGCTCCCGCAATATCGATATTATGGATTCTGTATGTCAACCAGTGTGCAACCCATCATGTGACACATGTAGTAACATGTAAGCTAATGAGCTTGTCTATGATGTCTGAGTGGAGTACTGTGTTGAAGGCCTTAGGCAAGTCCAGGTAGGCTGTATGGACTGCATTGCCCTCATCAATGGCTGTAGTGACTGTTTTGAAAAGTCAACCAGGTTCAAAAGGCAGGATCAGCCCATCAAAAAGGCAAACTGGGTGTGATCAAGTGTCTGCAGGTACCCAATATCGCTGTATATGCGTCCCATACTGAATCATTCCATAGCTTTGCAGTCCAGGCTGGTTAAGCTTATGGGGCAGTAGTTCCCAGGGTCAGTAGAGGTGCCTCCTTAGTGGAGTGGGACCACTGTTGCTGTATGCCAGAGTTCAGGTACATATCCCGTAGTACGGCCAAGGTTAAATATCAGTCTTATGTGTGGTTGTATGTCCTCTTGGAGTTCACGTAGCACACATCCAGGGATACCATCAGGTCACATTGATGCTGTGTGTTCTGCTTTGCTGAGGGCGGCCCTCACCTGGACATCTGAGATGATAGGGAGGTTACATTCAGCTGTGATAAGTATTTCTAAGTGTGGGGGAGAAGGAGGGGGGATATGTGCACTGAACCTGTCTGCCAGAATGTTGCCAATATCTGTGTGTTCAGTGAATGTTTAGTAGGTGTGTAGTAACTCAGAGCATATTTGAGGCATTTGGTCCATATGTCTAACATAACTGAAGAAGGCCTTGTGGTTATCTATAGTGTTCGTGGCCATTTCCCTCCCAGAATAGGCCATGGATGTTGTTATGAGAGACCGTAGCTTATTACCAGTGCTGACCACAGATGCCTTCCCTTTATGTGAATCTGCTCTGTCCTGCAGTAGCCTCCTTCTATCGTTATACAATCTGCCTTTGGCTGGGGTCCACCAGACAGGATGCCTAACCTTTGTGCATAGGGTCTGGGTTAGAAATGTGTGTGCATGTTCCATGCATTCTTTGGGATGTCCGTGGGAAGCATTCGAAAAGGGGTCAGCAGTGTGGGTTGTGGCTTCCACTGGCCCAGTGGGCTGCATGGATACCATGTCAGTCCTAAGAAGTGAATATATATCAAAGTAGTCTACTGTGCTGGTGGTGGTGGTGGTGGGATATGTATATCCAGAGTAATTTGTGTCCAGATTACACTAGTGGATGGCATTCCTTGGTATGAACCCCCAGAGTGAGGTTGTGCATTGGACCTGTCTCAGTGTGCTGACCGATGGGGCATGCTACTATGTTGTATGGAATGTGGCAGGTATTGTTGCACAGGTGTTGGCTGAGCACTGATATCTGGCCATGTACTTGTGTATCCACCAAGAGACACACACGTGCTACATATGGGAGTAGTAGTATATCACTACAGTTGAGTATCATGTATAGTATGTGTGCCATATATTGCTGACATAGTCTGCTGATATCCTGTTTGTGTTCTCTTCCAGGGACATGGCGCGTCAGCGAAATCCTGCCTACTCTGCTGCAGAAGATGAAGAGATACACCAGAGCCTGGTGCGGGATTATGACATACTGTTTTCCCGCACCAGCCAGAATCAGCAGGAGAGGGCTGCACTGTGGCAAGACCTTGTCCGTAGGGTAAATGACATTGGCATGCATAATAGGACATATGAGCAGGTACGACATCACTGCAGTGATTTAATCAGAAATGTCCGTCAGCGTGCATTGGATATCCACAGGCAACAGGTCGCCACAGGAGGTGGGGTGGCCACACATCCTCCCCCTCACCAGACTGGAGGGGCTACTCCTAAGTGTTGTGGCACCAGCCCCGGAACATCAACAGCAACACACCTGCATCATGATGGAGGCTGGATCCACACAGCAACACCACATGGAGCATGCAGGTAATATGCCATATGTACACTTGACTGTTCTGTACACTGTTAGTTTATGTATGTGTAAGGTGTGTCCGTGGTATGTAGCTGTCAACATAGTATGTAATTGTGCAGGTGTGATATTGCCAATATCAGCAGCTGACATGTGAAAGCAACTGGTGTACTACTGCACTGTATCATACGCAGTATCAATGGCACAATTGTGCTCACTGACATTAATCTCCTCATTTCTGCAGGTCCCTCCAGTGTTACAGCAAGGCAGCCCTTCCATGCTGGTGAGTGTGTTTTAACAATATCTATAATAGTCCTGATAGTGCTAGTAATACTAGTGTAACTCAGTAGTGCTCTGTGTGTATACTGCGGGGTGTGCATGTGTGCATGTGTGCCTGTGTCCATGTGTGCATGTGTGCATGTGTGCCTGTGTCCACATGGGCATGTGTGCATGTGTGCCTGTGTCCACATGTGCATGTGTGCATATGTACACCTGTCCACATGTGCATGTGTCCACGTGTGCATGTGTGCTTGTGTCCACATGTGCATGTGTGCATGTGTGCCTGTGTCCACGTGTGCATGTGTGCATGTGTGCCTGTGTCCACGTGTTCATGTGTGCATGTGCCCACGTGTGCATGTGTGCATTATTGCATCACTGGTAACATTGTGTAGACATTGTAAAAAGTGTTTCCTGTCTTCCTCCCACAGGTTCTGGTGTCCTGCAGAAGGGAACCTGAATCTGGTGCCACAGGTACTGATAATGATGATATCTGTATAATGGCACAGGAAGGTGTGTCAGGGTCCATCATTGGTCAGCGAATTGACAGTACACAGCTGTCAACCCCATCATTGCGCGCAGTCATCCTGCCAGTACATTTTATGTCACCATTGTCCCTAGGTGATGGACAGGATACAGTGGGCATTGACCAGGGTAATGTGGTATCTGTGGCGCATGCTTCCCCACACAGCAGCCATGGGCAGGGTCCTGCGATGGTACCACACAGACAGTTGCCCATGGGTTCTCGTGGGAGCATCCGTGGGCGTACTGCCTCTGGCAGACGTGCCCAAAGAGGTCTGTCAACCTCAGCTATGTTTCAGGCTGTCATGCAGATGCAGTTGTGCATGGAAAGGCACACCAGTCAGGGTCTGAGGGAGCTGAGAGCATGTCACACAGCCATGACTGACAGTATGCGTGACATCGCGGATGCTATCCATAATTTCACCGATGTCATAGACAGACATTGTGGGGACATATTACAGCAGTTCCACAACCACATGTCCATGAGCCAGGGCAATGGTGGATGGTTGCAGCGTTGACGTGGCCGTATGCCAGCAACAGCAGCAGCTGGCAGTCGGCGCGGACGACAACAGGCCCGCGGATGCCCCCATAGTGCCAGCAGCAGCCCCAGCAATGCTGGGTCTGTGCTGTCATCAGAACGCCCCAGGAGACTACATGCACATGGCTCTATACAGTCCCAACAGGGACCTGTGTCCAGTCAACACACTCCCGCTTCTGATGACAGTACCCAGTCTGGCTTAGTACCGGATATGGTCCGTAGCACCCCTGCCAGGCACAGGTACTGTGTCTGTGCCCACAGACACTGATCTGTATGACCTGCCAGGTGCAGTCTGTGGCTGTCCACAAACTCCAGTATATGGCAGCCATGAGGTGGAACTGTGTGCATGCATACATACATGCGGAATGTTAACACCTAGGGCTACCACATACATGCACACACTGCACCAACAGTGCCCCACCCTGTACTGCTGTCCCTCACCAACGCACATACACACACATGTCAATTGGTGATATTAGTGGCAGACTCAGGCATACCTAATTCACACCCTGTGCATATGATGAAACTGTGCCACCTCCTGCAATCTCCAACATCAGTGCAGGAACTGGTAAACACGTTGCTGATGCACAGGGTGACTACATAGAAGTGTATTACTAGTATCATGTTGGTAACAGTACAGTGTGCTGATATGACTGTGTGTATATCCCAGCATGCCTGATGCAGTAACTGTATGACTGTCCTGAATTGTTATCTACACCCATAGTAAGTACCATAGTGTAACAGCTGCACATTATTGCATACCAGTGGTAAGGATGTCAACAGATAGCCACATACATAGGTAGCACAGGGGAGAAGCTAATGCAAGTAGTGATATGCAATGATGGACATATACAGTAATGGTGGCATGTTGCCCACAACGACTATGCAATGTGGATGTTTGTGCATGTTGATATGTGTGCAGTACCAATGTAATACAAATCACAATTAACTATGACATAATATCAGTTCTACCATGGACATCTGAGCTGTGCATTCCTGGGTACATGTTGATAGTGCTTACATATTTGCACTGTTACCTACTGTAAGTGTTACCCCTTCTGTGTTGTACAATGGACTACTTCCAGCCCTGCTTACTGTAGCTTTGTTTGCATGCATGTTTGTTTCGGGTTCCCTGGAACACTGCTTCCACCTGCAATGCAGAGTTACAGAGCTTCTGTGGACTCCTAGTGACATCTGCATAGCGTACTATATGTATGTCAATTTTCCACATGACAGAACGTCACTGTCTGTCCTGTTGCATGTACGTTGCCTGTGACACATTGCACATGACTTACCTGGCATTTACCCACCTGTGCAGTCATATATGCCAGTGCTATGAAATCAGTAGCAGTACACCCACACATACTCACCTTCAGTATGTTGTTCCCCATTGGCCCTATGTGTTGGTAATCACCATGGCAATCACACTACTATGGTAGCATGTGCAAAGGTAACCTGAGAATCACCTCTATGGTCCAGTTGTGGTTTATGTGAGTCATGTGGCAATGTCACAGCTGCCACATGTATGCAGTCAACCCTATCCCCTGGCCAGGAACGTACAACACATGTGTGGGATGCCATCACATAGCCAATCTGGGGACTGAGCACTCTGAACCCAGTACTGCGATACCCTGTCAGGTGGCATGACATACTACAGTGACTACAATACCAGACTGACATAGACCTGCACTGACAGCAATCCGAACACACTGGGGCATACTTGGAGACTCAGAATAGCATCCTGCCTGAGCATCACACACCTCCGCAGCTGGCACACAGGCATACGTTATGTCGGAACAGAGCACATGCCACACATGGCACACACATCCCGTGTGCCACACACTCACAGCCTGTAGAGCTACATAACACACCTGCTACAGATGTGTCAGGTACCTCTCTCGGCCGCTGCAGTGGGGTCCTGCTCAACAGGCTGTACATGGTGAAGGTCACAGTGATATGCCTGTGGGGCACTATGGTCCACCACAAAATGCATGCATACAGGCCAGTCAGAGGCATGGACACATATGACTCAGTCATTGACCATGCCACTATGGATGACCTGAGACATACCTCCCTGGACTACATGATAGGGAACATAGAAGGGATCTCTCAGCATGTGGCACAGGCCAGTATGAGCCTGATCTTGGTTGCCATCATACCCTCACCAGGTATGCTACCACAATATGTAGGAAGGGTGTTCTATGTCTACATTCTGCTCAATCTCCAATGTCATTCATAGGGTATCCAATGGCTGTCAATGTGTGCCTACATGCTAGGGAAACCACAATGATTTGCGAGGGGCAGTTTGCACGTGACACCCATGGGCCATTGTATATTGGCGAAGCCCCTTGATACACACATAGTGCCTTTTGCTGCAGGACACGGATTACATAGCCACCTCCGCAGGTATCACACAGGATAGGACACTAACAGTGATGCTACACAACACCAGCAGTGTACACCGCAAGATGCATGCACTGGACACTGTCCTCAGCACGGTGAACTGCAATATCTATGCAGTACCAGATTCCTGATTCACGGCTCACAGGTGCAACCCATCACTGCCAGGTTATACCTCATACCATGCCTGTCATCCCCTACACATGTAACACACATGGACAGGGGGATGGTATCTCAAGGCACCACAGATACACACACCTCCAGGTTGTTGGCACAGCACAAAGCATCAGGGCCTATCCATGAGCAGCTAACAGTGTGTTGGACTGCCTTCTGGTTCATAGACTGGCACACACAACCCTCCCATACACAGGAAACCCACCTATCCTCCCTAACAAAACTGGCAATATGACAGTCTCAAGAAATGTCTTTATATGGCTGGACTGTATCCAACCAAACATTGTGTGTGAGCATTACTGTAGCTACAACACACTAGCTGAAAGGTTCCCAGCATGTAGTCACTGAATTGCAGTGGAACAACATGTTACCACTCCCACAACAGGTGGGAACATGCAGCACCTGTTCATCGACTACATGTAGACTATATGGCCCAGACCAGATGTGTATCCCCTGCTGTAGGTATTATACCATATACAACCCACACTGTATAGACACATACCACGTGTGGCCTCTGCACAGTAAGACACAGTCATATTGTTATGCATTGTGAATATCATTTATCCACTTGAGGCACGTGTCAGACATGGTAACTACTGAAGGTCACAGGTATATATGTGTATGTGTCACACACATACATCATGTGTGCATTGCCATTGCTGGTTTAGGCAATGGCATGCATTGTTATGAACAACAACCCACACATGGTCATATTGTGTGACACAACCACACGTGGCAGTTGTGGGTTTGCAAAACATACCTATCTGTGCTCTGACAGTGGTAATAGACCCAGTAGCAGAGCACAATATTGGCATTACTGGGCAAGTAGCCCTGTTTGGCTGTACTGATAGTGTGGTGACATCCCCTGTGTTTACTGGGGGAATATGCAGCATCTGGTATTGTAGTATTTGCCAAAAGGATCTGTTCTCTCACACTTGCAATTATACACACCCTACTACCCCCCCAACACACACACACACATACTTGCTATTTGCAGGATTCACACCCCTACCTAATATGTCACGACACGTGAGAGGGACACATTAGCGAAGCGCACTATTCGGATTACTAGGAAGTTCCTCTTCTCCAGCTGTACTTATAGGGTGCTGACATCATCAGTGTTTGGAAAGGGTAATGTGCATCATGTAGTGTGATCTCCTGATTGCCAAAAAGCACATGTTTTTTATACAGAATTGCACACACACAAACTCCCCTCATCCAAACACACACACTTGCAGGTTTCGAACCCCTACCTAACTATGTTATGACACTTGAGAGAGACGCATTAGCAGAGTACGCTATTCAGATTACTGGGAGGTGTCCCTTCTCCAGCTGTACTTATAGGGTGCTGACATCATCAGTGTTTGGAAAGGGTAATGTGCATCATGTAGTGTGTTCTCCTGATTGCCAAATAGCACATGTCTGTCATACAGAAATGCACACACACAAACTCCCCTCATCCAAACACACACACTTGCTATTTGCAGGTTTCAAACCCCTACCTAATTATGTTATGACACTTGAGAGAGATGCATTAGCAGAGTGTGCTATTCGGATTACTGGGAGGTTTCCCTTCTCCAGCTGTACTTATAGGGTGCTGACATCATCAGCTTAGATAGGGGAATGTGCATCCTGTAGAGTGTTTTCCCAGTTGCCAAAAGGGACATTTCCCTCACACAGACTTGCACACACACTAACCCCCCTCCACACACACTGAGCAGTTGCAGGATTCAAACCCCTACCTAACTATGTTATGACACTTGTGACAGACACATTAGCAGAGCGCACTATTTGCATTACTGGGAGGTTTCCCTTCTCCTGCTGTACTTATAGGGTGCTGACATCATCAGCTTAGATAGGGGAATGTGCATCCTGTAGAGTGTTTTCCCAGTTGCCAAAAGGGACATTTCCCTCACACAGACTTGCACACACACTAACCCCCTTCCACACACACTGAGCAGTTGCAGGATTCAAACCCCTACCTAACTATGTTATGACACTCGTGACAGACACATTAGCAGAGCGCACTATTTGCATTACTGGGAGGTTTCCCTTCTCCTGCTGTACTTATAGGGTGCTGACATCATCAGCTTAGATAGGGGAATGTGCATCCTGTAGAGTGTTTTCCCAGTTGCCAAAAGGGACATTTCCCTCACACAGACTTGCACACACACACTAACCCCCCTCCGCACGCACTGGGCAGTTGCAGGATTCAAACCCCTACCTAACTAGGTTATGACACTCGTGACAGACGCATTAGCAGTACGTGCTATTCGCATTACTGGGAGGTTTTCCTTCTCCTGCTGTACTTATAGGGTGCTGACATCATCAGTGCTTTGAAAGGGGAATGTGCATCCTGTAGAGTGTTTTCCCAGTTGCCAAAAGGGACACTTCCCTCACACAGACTTGCACACACATCAACCCCGCTCACCCACACACACACACACACACACACACACACACACTGAGCATTTGCATGGTTCAAACTCCTACCTAACTATATTATGGCACTTGAGGGAGACGCATTAGCAGAGCATGCTATCCGGATTACTGGGCATCTGTTCTGCACCTGCAGTATTTTTAGGGTGCTGACATCTTTATTTCTACAGAGGTATGTACATCTAGTACTACCTGTCTGGTGGGGGATAGCATATATATGCATTTGCAGCCACCTACTTCAGGGTCAGATATGCACATCGCACTGGCAGGTTATGTTCTATACCATGCTTCGTGACCACAGGACCTGTAACATACAACACAACCAGTCCAGAACACCACTCCCACATCCAGGACACACACTTTGCTTCCCTGGGAACAGTGCCGGGATATGCAGGTGTTCACATACACCATTCTAGTTGTTAACATCAGGTACAGGCATGTTGTGTGTGGGAACTACTCAGGTCTCTACAACATTACCCTACAGCCACTACAATTTGTGGGTCCATGTGCTATGGCAGAACCACTCACCACAGCCACATGGGGGAATACATATTGCACCTGTCCATCTGCAACATGGATACTCACTGTTCCACACCAGAGGTAGACCACCATTGTTGATATCTGACCATACACACCTTTCCCTGGACATCCATATCCCATCCCCACCCCCAGGCAAGGTTGTCACTGCAAACAAACTGTATTTAGCACAAGCAGACTCTACACTTGTGGAGACTGGGGTGGACGACTTCAAGGGACCCATGCTGGGGGACTATACTGGCCACTCTGCATAATCCTTGAAAATTGCATTCTATGAGCATGTGTAAGGTTTGCATTGATCATGCTATCCCACATATACCCATGACTGCTCCACAACAGGACACCTGTCAGGTGTACACCAGCCATATATGAGCTGTCCAACAGACAGAGTGAGCTAATACATTGCAAAGCTGTAGCCCACAGAGGGAGGACATCTGTGAACAGTACTGGCACGACACTTCAATCCCACATAATCATCACAACACAGTGTTGACAGTGGAATTGTCCAGACAATGCAGATAGGGCTCCCCTCAGTCTGCTATTGACGCCCACTTACTGTTAAAGGTCCTCAGCAACCCTCTTCCAGCACACACCAACAACATGGATGTGGCTTAGCAAATTCAAACCCTGGGATCTCCACTGTGCCCCTGCTTGACAGAGGCACAGCACACTAGCCTCACACATTGCCTTATGTGACCTACTTTACAGTGGCACAGTAGCCTACTGTACTGGGGATGCAGATGCCAAGCACACTCTAGCTAAGCTGTCATTCCCTAGGGCAAACAGCCTAGTATTGACCTCTACACCCATATGTTTAATTGTCAGATGCACAATATTTGTTGCTGTTAGACTGTTTGCAGGTCTTTATTGCCATAGCATTCCCTGTTCCTATGAACAACTTGTGTATCTGTGGAAGATGTTTGAATATGAGGGCGATCCACTATATCACTTATGTCTCCGTAGTCATTTACTGTGTGCACTGGGCAGATTGCTGTGTTGTGGTTGGTTCCTGGAGTGGCACGTACAAATACCAGATATGTGTGACCAACTGCTAAACGGAGATATGGCCTAAGTGTGTGAGCATGCCCAGTTCAGCCTTTCCATGGCATGTTGTCTGACATATGCCTCATTTATCAAAGTGTGCGAGCATGCCCAGTGTGAGCTTTCCATATGTTGAACTCTGCAGTCCACCACATATTTGGGTGAGTGTGAACTTCAACAATATCTCATGTTTATGGTTGTGTGTTGGGTGTCATGTTGTGTATTTACTGGCCAACTGCTTCGTGTCTGACCACAACAGGGATTATACTGTGCCTGCAGGGATTGCATGGGATACTTTGCAGACAGTTGTCAACATCCTTTCATAATGACCTAACACTGTAGTCCCGTATAGTGTACTGGTTCAGTACTTTCACTGTGGTGGACAGTATCCTGGGCTTTAGTCCTATCACTGCTTGATATCTTCATAGTGAGCACAACAGACTGTGTAGGGGCCAGTTGTGCACATATGACCATGTTGCATTATGTTCAGATATGGACTACCTACACCAGGCTTGTCCAACATTGGTAGTGCATTCCACAACATAGGTGGACATTGGCAAACACTAGCGATGTTCCCTAGGCCATTTCTGATGTTAGTCAGAGAGTGTGTTTGTCCTTCGACACACATTGTAACTGGAGTTTGCCATGACATATGTCATGGTTAGTATACTGTGCCTCCGTCTACCTGTGACATAACAGTGATACCCAGGGTAAACCTACCATCTCCCATCCACTCATCAGGATTCCTCTTGAGGGGTGTCAATAGGTGACTCTCTGGCTAACCTGTACTGGGAGTTTACTCATGAGTGGGGGTGGCTTCTGTGTTATGGATCATTCAGTACAGCTTGCCCTATGTATGTCAGTGCTGGGGTTCAGGTCTCTCATGTGCATAGCTCACTGCCATTCAGATTGTACAAGGTGCAGCATGTTCATTGATTCCAGCTTGGACATGGCTTCATACATCAGGCACAACTTGCCTCTGGGTGGGCAGTATGGCAGTGTGTGGAGCTGCAGTTTGTTTAATCAGGCAACACATAGCATCTGTTCATGCTCTTTGCTACTCCTGGTGAGGTACTGTTGTGGACTTTACAGTTGATGGAGGTGTCTGCTAAGGTACATCCCACAGGGGCTATTGTAGTCAATTGTGACGCTGATGAAGGATGCCTGCAGAGCCACAGTGACCTCCCCTTATCTAGATCTGACAACCTTCATGATTGGGTGGGTATATGGTATGTTTCTGTGAACACTACAGTCACATGTTTGTCCAATGCAGGATATCTATCACCTTGTGTTCCCAGGTCTCTCATTACATGTTAGGTACATAATGGGTTAACACCTGTGTGGTAATTGGTGGGCACTTACTGTATATCTATGGTGGTTGTCTATACACATTTATGCAATTAGCTTGCTGACATGGCTATGGCACCAGTTGTCTGTTTCTATGTGGCCCTTTTGTGGGTTGCTTGTGTCAGCTGGGGGTCAGATATGTTGGGCAGTTTGTACTCCTATGCATACATGTTCAGTCACAGTCCTACCATGTTGGCCTGTACCTATGGGACATATATACAGAACGGGGGAGGTCCCAGGACCAAGCCTTGTGGGATGCCACTTATATCTGCTTTGTAGTCTGACATGGATGCAGCATGTCTGACCATGTCAGTTCTGTCCTTGGTCTGATTTGCAACCCCTCTACTGACATAGGGGTTTATATTTAAGCTGGTGAACATATCCATACTGAACACGTAGGGTATTGTCTGGAAGCATTTGCACAGTCCAGCTACACTGTGTGGACCACATTGCCCTCATTGATGACCTTAATGACTGTTTCAAATGGGTCAAACATGTTTAGGGGTAGGATCTGCACTTATGACAGCCACACTGGGTAGGGTCCGGTGTCAGTAGGTCCCCAATAGCTTTATGTCTGCGGTACATGCTGATCCTTTCCATAGCTGTGCAGAACAAGCTTGTCAGGATCCTGGGGTGGTAGTTTGCTGTATCCATTCAGGCAACACCCTTGTTGTGAAGGACCACTGTTGTTGTACACTGCTCTTTGGGTACATATCCTGTGGTAAGGCTGACATTGAGCAGTAATGTGATTTGGCATTCCATTCTTCTTGGAGTTCATGTTGGCCTCAGCCCAGGACACCATCTCATGCCTTTGCTGCTGTGTGTTTTGCTTTGTAGAAGATGGCTGTTACCTCAGCATCTGCAATGTCAGGGGGCCAGCAGTTTGCTGGGATAGATATTTTGCATTCTGGGGGGGGGGGATTTTGCACTGCACCTGTCAGGTTGTATGTTGGCAATATGTGTGTGTGTTTGGTATGTTGTTTGTAATATCTGTGTGATTCGGAGCATATCTGTGAATTCCCAACATGGTTCCTACCATCAGTTGAGTAAGCCTTGTGATTATCCTTAGTGTCCTGTACAATTTGTATCTTCATAAGTTCATAGGTTCATACTAGGCTATCCACCCTAGGACATTAGTAAGCCTAGCCAGAGTATGTGTGTCTTTCGCCACCCCTTGCTATGTGAATATTATGGCCATTTATGATTTTCTTTACTGTGCCTCTGTCTGGACGTGACACAGTGAAGACCCCCAGTGTACATCTACAATCATCCATCCACTTGGCAATATTCCTCTTGAGGGGCGTCAGTGAGGGGCTCTGCCTAACATGGAGTGGGATCCTGTTCCAGGGTGTGGGGAGCCTCTGGGTTATGTATCTTTCCCTCCAGCACATCCTATTTCATTATGTGTTGAGGTTGACATCTGTCACTCTCACAGCTCCAATGGCTTTGATTTCCTGGGGTGGAGCATGTCCATTACTCCTGTGTTGGACATGGCCTTGTACAACAGACATACAATGCCTCTGTGTAGGCAGTCTGTGACTGCATTCAGCTGGGGTGTCTACAGCCAGGCGGCATATGACATATATCTGACACCCTTTATCCTCTTGGTGAGGTACCTTTGAGGTCTTCCTAACCGCTGCAGGTGTCAGGTACGGTACATCCCATATGAGTCATTGTACTAGATTATGGGTCTGATAAGAGAACGGTACAGGGGCACAGTGACCTCTGTTGATGTAGATGTGAATCCTTTCATGATACAGTGTCCAATATAGACAGTCTTCCTAGCCACATTGGCATTGTGAGTATCACATGACAGGTTACTGTTGACTTGTGTCCCTAGGTCCCTGAATACTCCTTGCATACATAATGGTTTACCACCTATGTGGTAATTTGTGAGTACCTTGTTTGGTACTGTACAGTGTCTTCAGGATGTCTGGGTGGGATTCCTGTGTGTGAGAGTGTGGTCTGCTGCATGCTACAGACTGTACAGCAGTTTTGACTACAGTTAGGTGCACATGGGTGGTCTCCACTGCTTCGTGCATTGTCAGTTACCTGGCCATATGGGTGTCTGTGCTGCATATGGATACTCCCCCTCCTTTGATGTTTTGGTCCAGGTGTTGGGGCCATAACGCATGATATGAGGTATAACCTGGTAGTGCTGGTGTACTGTCAGTAGGCTTGCAGCAGGCTTCTGTCACTGCACAGACATTGATGTTCTCCATACTGGGAAGTGCCTCAGGAGCATGCATATTGCAGTTTACACATGTGGCATTGGTCAGCATTACCCTTATGTTTCTTACCACTTATGTTTTCTAGGGTGGTGGGTTAGTGTTTTCAGCCTTGCCTACGTACGGCTCTATGGAGGTGGCAAAGGCCTTATCCAGTATCCAGACACCCAGGGGTAACAGGTGCAAGCCAGCCCTGGAACAGCAGCATGGCTTGTCATGCATGACATCTCAGGCAGACAGACATTAGATCCTCTTGGACTGACAGCTGTAATTGTGCCACCTGTTAAAGCTGATCATTCTGTGTGTGTACTGTGGCATCATTCTTGGTGAGGGTTGGATGCTGCAAACGGCCAGTGTCATACCGGCCTGGAGTATATACTCAGAGAGCTCATCCATGTCTCTTTTCATGTAGTCCAGGGAGGTACATCTCAGGTCATTCACACCAGCATGGACAATGAGTGCATCATATTTCTGCTTGCTTTGGGGTGACCTGCGTACTTGTGTTATGTGGCATATTGTGGCAGCCTACAGCAGCTTACTGTATCCTTTCCCTTGTTCAGTCTGGTGAGTGGGACAGCAGTGTGTCTGCCTATACAGACACCTATTACAACTGTATCAGGCATGTTGTTTCTCCTTCTGGCCTGTGACTGTTTGGCGCACCAGCTTTGTGTACTATGTGTTGCATGTGCTATGTTTGGAGGTTGTGGTTGCTTGGGGTCTGCTTTGGAGGCCTCTGTTGGTGTGGTGTGTTTGTAATTAGGGCCTCTGGGAATGTTTTTCTGTGTTTATGTGTTTGGTTTACAGTTGTGATAGGTCTATGTAGGACTGGGTTTGTGGTATGTGTGGTTACCTTCTCCTCCTGACTAGTTTTGACAGTACTGAGTTGGGGGAGCTCAGCCTCCGGTTTGGATAAATGGTTGCATCTCTCACATATATTTGTATTTATTGGGGGGAGTTGAGGGTTGTCTGTGTACTTGGGGCAGGTGTAACATTGCCTCAGGATTCACAGATTCTACTTGTTGTGGCTGGCCTTAGTGGATTGTATGTGTGGACATATTTTATTGCCATACTACTGATCAGTGATTACTTCCCTTTTTCTGTTTGCTCTATCATGTAGTAGCTTCCTCATTCTCTTGCATGGTTTGGTAATGGCTGGAGTCCAGCATGCCAGATGCCTGCATGTATGGCATTGTGTCTTGTTGTTATTTGTGATTGCATAATCCAAGCATTCCTGGCTGTGTTCATGGAATGCCAGTATAACAGGTTCTGCGGTGTGTCCCATATTCTGCACCTGCACAGGGCCTTTAGTGGATTCCACATCAGTTTGGAGGGGTGCAACTTATGCTTTACACATGTTTTTCACTGTGGTTTTCTGGCCAGGGACTGTAGTCAAGATGTGTATAACCGGTGTGATTACTCTATGGTCTGGTCTTACCAGTGAGGGATACACTTCTCATCTTGCCATCCAGTACGTATGTTGCTGATTATCACATCCAGTATGCTTACCCCTCTTGTGGGAGTGGTACTTTGTTCCTGGGCATTTTGGTTTATGGATTCTGGGAACTTTTTTCCTACTGTGTTGGTGCTAGTATAATGCTCCCAGTGTATGTCTGGGTATTTTCAGTCAACCAATATAATGTGGTTTGGGGAGCTTGATATATTCCTGTATTCCAACATAGGCCAGGTGCAGTTCCTGGTGTTAGGACAGTAGTCTGCAGCAGGCTATATACTGGGAGGCGGTTTTAGCCACTGGTACTTGACCATGGCTAATCCATGCTGCTTCTTGTTGTGGTACCAACATGGGGGTGTGGTTATCTTTGACAATTATTGCTAGTCACCCTCCTTTTATAGCTTGTTCCATGTGTTGAGGCTGTACAGCACAGTATGAGGTGAAACCTGGTAGTGTTAGGGTGCTGATGTGAGCCTTGACCCAGTTTTCTATTACAGGACAGATATCAACATTCTCCATACTGTGTGCATTTACACTGCACGCATCTTGCTGTTTAGACTTCTGGCATTGGGTAGCATTACATCTAGGTTCCTATCCCTTGTGGTACCTATGGAGGTGGGTTTGTGTTTTGAGACTTACCTATTCAGGGCACGCTGTGGGTACTGACAGCCTTTGCCAGTATCCATGGGGCCTGGACTGATAGGTGCACGCCACCCCTAGCAGGTGGTGTATCATGTCATGCTCAGCATGTCTTCCCAGGCTGAAACACATTGGCTCCCCTTTGACTAACTGCATTACTTCAGCCAATTATTGCAATTGATCATCCCATCATCATTTTGTGGCTTCATGCTTGGTGAGGGTGGATGTTAGTCAGGGTCCTCAAGTATGCATATAGTACATGGTGTTACATTACTTAACACATGGCATTCTTGCCTCGGGTGGTGCTGCAGGGCTGCCTCTGTCAGATGCACATATTACACTCCCTGTACATGTTTGTGAGCAGGTCATGTCATTTTAGGCATCCCTGTTATTATTTGAGTGAGTCAGAGAGGGGTATCATTCCCAGGGTTCCTACTGAGCCAGTATATGTGCTATGCGTTGCCTCTTTGCCAAGGCCAGGACATACTGGGCATGCCTCCTTCTGCCTACTGGGGCAGGCTCAGCTTGTTCCTCCTCCAAGTCACGCTCTGCCTCTGATGGCCTTGGCAATGGTGGGGGGCTGTTTTGCCCAGCCCTATGCTGGTCCTGCTGCAGCTGTTTTCGCAAGATCATATTATGTAGCATAGCACATACCATGACAATTTGGGTACATGTAGTTGGTGAGTACTGCAAGGCTCCACCAGATGTGTCCAGACACCGGAACCGTGACTTGAGCAGCCCAAACACACGCTCTATTACATTACGTGTTTGTGCGTGTGCCTCATTATGGCGTTCCTGTTCAGGTGTGTGTGCATTTCTGATGGGTGTCATCAGCCACGGCTCCAGTGCATAACCTGCATCCCCCACTAGGTGTCCGTGTGGGATGTCCCCACTGACAAATGTCTGGTACAGCTGCGTCAAATGCCAGATGTGGGAATCATGGTAGCTCCCAGGGCAGCCAGCACACGCATTCATTATTATGCCCTGGGCATCACACACGACCTGGCAGTTGATGGAGGGGAAGCCTTTGCGGTTAATGTAGGCCCTACCCCGCTCACCGGCTGGTGCTTTGATGCATATGTGCGTGCAGTCTATTGCACCCACTACCTCAGGGTATTCTGCTATTTGCTGGAAGAGACGCATATTGCTGGCCAATACCTCACGGGCATTGGGGAAATATACATGATCACCGACATGTGCTGACATGGCATCCAGGAACTGGTGCAGTACCCTGGAGGCTGATGCCTGTGATATCCCCATCATATCACCAGTTGGTCTCTGGAAGGTACCTGTTGCTAGTATTCTTAGGCCAACAAATACCTTGGTTTCCACTGGGATGGGTTCCCCTCTGTTGGTTCTGTGTGTGAGGCATGGCCTGCACAGCTCGACTATTTGCTGCAGGAGCTCTCTGTCCACTCTATAATGCTCTACTATCTCCAGCTCATGTAACCCATGGTAGGTGACCCTGGGCCTGTACACTCTTCTCCGTCTCCTCACTGTGGGTTGCCTGGCACCATCTGCATTGTCACCACCCTCAGCAAGTCGCCTATGTCTCATTATGACAGCTATGGCAGCCCCTAGCATTTCTGCTCTGAGTTCAGCTTTTTCAGTTTTCACTTCTAATAGCTTACTCCTGTCTTGCAGTGTCTCTTGAGAGAAACATCCTGCACTGCTGTTTGCAGAGTTTTAAGTGCTGGGCTGGGCTACTATTCTGCCTGTGTAATTGCCTGCTTCTAATTGTTTTCACCTGCTAGCTCCAGCAGTATTCCCTGCTAGCTTCCTACTAATTCTGTTGCTTCCTTTTCCCTTTCTGTTTCCTCGGGGGGAGCAGCGTGCCTACCAGCAGAAACACGCTCACTGTGGCTTACACATGCCTACACATGCTTACATGGTTCAGGATCTGCCAACACGCTCCCACATGCTCTGTCTGCCTTACACGAGTGCACACTGCCCTACACACGCTTCATGGCCCGCACACATGTGCATGCATGCCCAGCAAGAAACTTTGGTGTAAGTAACAGTGCACACCTTTCATTTCTTGAATTTCCCATGCTTATCTTGTGGCACTCCTCTTTCCATGATCTGTGTCTGTCATCTGTCATGTAACACTAACCTCCAATGAACTGCATTTCTTTCTACCATTCCCCCCTGTGATGTCACCTATCTCCTACTCTAGTCCTCCCCCTTATGTATCTCTTACACTACTCAGACTGTGCTCATTTGCTATGTGACTGTGGGATTCAGTATCCTAACCCTCATTTACATCAGATTGCCTACTAATGCTTAGTTACATGTCTTAGACTCAGCTTCCCCCCTTAGCAACCACTACACGGTGGCCATGTTGTTTTTGGTCTGCTGGTCCCTCCATTGTCATTCCATGTATTGCATAAGGTTTATAACCTTCATTTTTATGTTTTATACAGTGCAGCCCGTTAGCGCGGGGCTGCGCTGCGTTTAAACATCGCCGAAAAAAGAAATTATATTTTTTTAATATTTGCATCAGGTTACCTTGCCAATGGCCACATATTTGGCCATTGGCATGCTGTCTGACACATATGCACCCTTTATTTGGAGCTGACATGGCTCCTTTGTGATTTTTGCAGAAACGTACTCAGTTGTCAACTGAGTACATTTCTGCAGCTAAAACGGCTCTTACACGGGCTTCTTTCTGTTTCGTGGATCGCTACTCTACCTCATTTGCATGCCTTTCGGCTGCAAGTGAGGTATTTAGCATATCCACGCCCAGTCCATGTAAGAGACGTTTTAGCTGGTCTCTTACATGGAGTTTCGGGCTGCTCCTGGATCGCGAGGCTTGCATGGAGTGTTACATGTCTCTTACACTCCGTGCAAGCCTTCCTGAATCCTGCCCAATGTGTCATTTTAGGCCTGTTGTGTGTATTGGAGGACTGTCTGTAATAGTAGCAGCACTGTTAGTTGTTTAGCATATATTGCACCTTAGTAGTGCAGGTATTAATATATGCCTGCCTTTTTCCCTTTTTTTATTACAGGTGAACATAGCAGTGGAAATGTGGGCCTTGTGCCATCTGTTGTCAGTGTCTCATCAAACACTGATGATGATGGTAGCAAAATGGAGGCACAGTTGGGGGGTGCAGAGGTTGAATGTGACACAGAGGTTGACATGGAGCCACCCCCTTATTGTACCCCAGATACAGCCAGTAGACCTATACCTACCCAGTCCTCTGAAGCCACAGGTGGAGGGCGATGACATTGAGCAGGGAAGTGTGGCTACTGTGGCTTCATTGCCTGTTGAGTTTGGCCATAACCAAAGTATTGGAGAGGTGCCATGTGGGAGGGGTGATAGGAGTACTCAGAGGAAGCCTGCTGTCCCCCCTCCAACTGGTTCTTGTATCTCTTCTGTGTCACACAATGTATGCTTAAGGCCATCCTGGAGGTGCAGGCATGTTCATAAAGGGGCCACAGACAAATGCTCAGGGTTGTGGACGTGGCACAATCTGACATGCATGACTTGCTCCATTGTGTCACTGATTCCCTGGCTCGGCTGAATGACATATTGGAATGAGGGGTATCTGTGATGGACCGAGGAGTGTCTGTCATGGAACAAGCAGTATCTGTGATGGAACATCTGCTGGGAGGGGAACTGTGTCCTCATGAGTGTGGGTCAGCCACATCTGCTGATAGCTAACGTGGCCATTCCCAATCACGCTTCCTTATTGGCAATACTTCTGCTGGTCCATCGGTGAGTGTGCTGTCCACACCCAGATGTGACAGGCCATGGGGTCATGGTCCTGGCCATTCCCTAAAAAGAGAGCACATCCAGCAGACATCGGTCATGCTCAGGTCAGTCACAGCACTCCATCTGACCTTGGGCATGGAGGTACTAGTGCAACTCCTGGTAGTGCCAGTTCTCATAGTCAGGAGTGGCAATGATGAACTGCTACCTCTACCATGCACATCTCACACCTGTCCAACATATGAAGACATAGAGCTAGCACTGAGCTTGGCTGTGCTCATGTAGAGTCTTATACCACTTCCACATGGAGGATCTCTACAGACCCACACACAGCCTGCCTGCTTCCCTTTCACACACACACACACACACACACACACACACACACACACACACACACACACACACACACACACACACACACACTCTCACTGACCTTTAGTGTCAAGCCTAGGCTTCCTGTCCCCCCTCCCCAGCACCCTGTGAAAATAATGATAACTCTGCCATTTCCCTGTTTTCTCTCTTTTGGATTTAGGGATACATATGCTTTGTATATGATGCACAGGGTGCATAGCTACATTAAAGCCTAGTATATCTGCATGGTGTATTGTTGAACTGATCATTTTACCTGTCAGTTATATTTGTCTTGCCAAATGATACAGTGGATAGCATCATCATGTCAATACTTTCTAGTATATTCTCTTGTAAGGGTTATGAAGTCAGGTACTGCAATTTGTGTCATTACTTTATAACCTTTCTCTTTAATGTTTTCCACTACATACATTCTGTGCATATCATAAGACATGTCATCACATTCAAATCTCAGGATTGTATGACAACACTGTAGCCAGACTCATCAGAACAGTAATACGGTATTGTGCTCTCTTTTGCATGAACCTCACCAGACACATGCAGCAGCTGGACAGACCACAGGGCTTTCTCATCAAGATAACACAGTTCCTACTAACCATTACATGATGTATGTGGCTAGATTAAAAGACATCACTGTCATCTGTCTAGTATTGTATTACATTGTAACTATTATTCTAAGCTTATTACTTTTGGTTTAAGCACTCAGGATTCAAGCCAGCTTTCTTACATTATGAAGGTTTGTCGTCTACACTCTTGTGGGCGGAGATGGTAGCCTCTGCCCTTCTGAGCTGGGAATTGCTGGTTGAATGCTTACTGTGGCTGTTCTTCTCTGTGTTATGGTTTAAGTACTTGGCCTCCAAACCAGTTATTTTACACTAGGAAGGTTTGTGGTGTAGACTCTTGTAGCAGGGGAGGATACTCTACACCAATCTAAGCTGTGAGTTGCTGGTTGAAGGCTTATTGTGTCTGTAATTGTCAAGTTGTCTTAGTTCTGGTTTAAGCACTTGGGTTCCAGACCACTTAATTTATACTAGGAAGGTTTGTTGTCTGCACTCTTATTGCAGTATTCTACTGAATTGCTGCTTTATTTAAACTGTTTATTCTTCTATTGTGATTGCGATTTTCTGCACTTTGGACTTCTAGTACTTCTGGATTTTATACCACACACTCGATTCAGGCTTGCTGAATCTAGACTGTTTGGTATCATTGGAGCACTAAAACCTGCCCTCTTACATTAAGAAGTCCCCCCTGCACCCTTGTGGCAGAATTGTGCAGCCAAGAGCCCATCTGAGTTGGGGATTGCAGGAATAAGATTCACTCTTGGTCTTTCCCTTTGTTTACTTTTTTTAAAATAATTTAACTTTGCTTATATTCCATTGTCATGTTTGGATGGGTTTGCACTCAGATCTTGCACTGCTGCCCTGTGAGCAACTCAGTTCTGCATTGTGAAACATGCACATTTTTTAACCCTAGCCCTCCATAGAACAGACACATTTTGTTAGCCTTACAGCAAACCCTGATCCATCCTGCACATTCCCCACTAGATACTACAGTATATACTTTCCATAATGGGTGGACAGCTTCTCACCATTTCTGCAGACAGCCTGATTTACATGAGCATCCTGAGACAACAGAACAATTGCCTCTTGTATACTAACAACGAGTTATTGTTAAAACAAAGTAATACAACATGTGAGAGCTGCATCTATACTATGAATTTGGAATCAATTCTCCCACATAACAACAAACCACATATCAAAGATGTTGTCAGCACATACAATTCACTTCTTGGACAAAACAAGCTCACAACCCATAAACCCACATACATGGAGGTACTCACTAAAAACCTAAATAAAGATCAGAGACCTCCCAAGTGCAAACCTACTGCAAACAGTGCAGACCCAATAAAATGCACTACACATAATAATACACACACCAGTGTCTCAGCCATTAAGCCCCTCAGGCAAAACCCTTCAAAACCAAATGTCTTGCTCATAAGTGACTCCATAGTGAGATGCACAGATGCCCCCCTTGCCAGGCTGGACAAGGGAAGGTCACAGTCATCTGCCTGTCAGGTGTCAAGGTCCATCAGATCATGCATGCACTCAAGTCTCTGAATGACAAGCAGTGTTATGACTCTGTCATAGTCCAGGTTGCAGTGAATGACTGAATACATACCTCATTGTACTATATGAAGGTGCTTCCCCTCCCCCATTAGTGGCCTTTTTAGGCAATGTCAGAACAACTGATGTCCCAATGTGACAGAGATAAACTGAAGGTTATGCTGCTTAATACAAGGAGTAAATTAGAAACTGCACTCACTGGAAGAACTCCTTACCTTGGAAGTTGCCTATGTCTGTGCAGTCACATAGACATGGTTCAAGACCACAGACAGCCCCCTGGCCATGCAAAGATACAATGCCTTCCACACATTCAGATCTCAAAAGGAGCATGAAATAACCAAAGACAGAGGTGAATACATCTTCATTAAAGACAAATACACCACAAAACTGGTCAAAGAGTATGACTCCATAATGCTACTCCAAGTCCAACTAAGTGTATGTAAACCTATTTCCATATCATTTTTGGCTACAGTCTCCCACCAGTACTACTCTGCCTACTTGTACCTGCTTGAGTCACTCACTATGTAGCCAAATACCTTGGTAATGTGTGATTTCAACTATCCTTCCATTGATTTGGAGTCATATATGTGCAGAAACCTGTTCACCCTAAGGATCCTGGACTTTAATACACATGCTGTGTAACAGATAGTCTGCACTCCCTCAAGGGGCTCAAATGACCTAGACTTAGAATTTACCAACATAGTGGTTCTTGGCACTAACTCCTGTGTGTTGGCCTCCCTAGTCAGGTTGTATCAGAATTCTGTCTCATTCACATTCACAGTCATATCCAACACTCCCACAAGAGCAGAAAGGATGAAACATTTATCCAAAGCAAACTGTAATCTAACCAATGGCATAAAGAGTTCCAAACTCCCTGCTACCACTGTCAACAATGACTGCTATACAGAGGTGTACACATATGGCCTATATAAACACCTTTATCAATGTATAGAGTCAGCTGAATGTGAATAAATCAAAACAGAGACCTCACAGAAAACAAGCCACCATGGTGGGCAGCATGCATATATAGGTTAGATAACAAGTGGAAGAAATTAATGTCTAAGAACAAGACGAAACTGACTCAGCAGAGGAAAGACACCCTCCACAGCTTGAACAAGGAAATTAGCTATATTGTAAAGTCCTCTAAAACCACATATGAACCTGAACTAGGATCCCTAACTAAAGAAAATCAGGAGGCATTCTTTAGCTACGTCAGAATTTTAAAAGTGAAGGGTCAGATTTGTGCCAAACTAGTTGTGGACGGTCCCACTCAAACTGACCCTGAGGACATTGCCAACCTGCTACCAGACAATTTTGGGCAAACTTCACCCCCCTGACTCCACCAGACATACCATAAAACATACCTGTCACCAATCTTCTACCTAGTACCTGAAAAGAGCAGTTCATAACCTCACTCTCCAGGAGCAGAAAAACAGCCACTATGGAACTGGATAACATCACAGGCTACCTACTAAATGGTCTGAAACAGGACTTAGCAGAACCAGTTGGCATTGTCTTTAACCACATTGTATGTACTGGCTTTGTCCCAGCAGTGTAGAACACAGCAACAGTAATTCCCTTGCACAAAAGAGGTCCATCAATTGACCCTGCGAACTATAGAAACCTATGCCTCACCAGTTATATCTCCCAGGCCATGGAGAAAATAATCATGGACCTTATCAACAAAAACATAGTTGACCTTTAAACTGTTGTCCAGATACAAATTGGCTTTGTTAAGGGTAGAGCATGCTTATTAAAACCTAGTGGATGACCTTGAGAGTGTCACCAAAGCCCTGGATGAAGGCAGAACAGTGCATACAGCCTGTCTTTATTTAGTCAAGGCTTTAAACACAAAACCCATCTCAGGCATCCTTGATAAATTCATGCGTGTGAGAATTAACCCATATGTCACTAGATGGTTAGTGAACTGGATCACAGACAGAACACATAGTCCAATTTGGGGATTCCACCTCTAGCAGCAAACCAGTTACCACTAGTGTACCACAGTGATTTGTGTTGGGCTCCCTATGGTTTGGAATGTATTTCTAAGATGACCAAGGGAAAATAGATGGCCTATGGCTTACCATATTCACTGCTGACTGCATACTGGGTGCAACCATTGAGATCCCCCAATGATGTTGACATAACACAAAAAGGCCTTACACAAACAAAAGATTGGTGCTAAAGCCACAGACTCAAAATAAATGTTAAATCAATGTGTTATCATCCCTTACAACTAAAGATGAGTCCATGCACATTACAATATTAACAGCGCTCACCTTAGCTGAAACCCTGTGGTGAAAAATTTGGGAACACAGGTTGACAGCACCCTTAACTATGGTCACCATATGTCCACAGTGGTAAAGAAAACCTTCTATGTTGCACATCTCATAAGTAAGGGCATCATATCCAGAGCTAAGGATGTTATAACACCTCTGTACTTATCCCTTATCAGGCCACTAATAGAGTACAATGTTCCCTTGTGTATGTTCCTCACCAAACACCTGCAGCAGCTGGAGAGACCTCAGAGGTTTCTCACCAAGACAATTCATGGCCTGCAACACATGGCCTGCATGGACAGACTGAAGGCCCCCTTCACTCTACTCTGTATCTTATAGATTGTTGAGAGGTAACTTTTGCCTGGCCTATAGAGCAGTGTCAGACTCTGGCCTAATAGAAATGCTGCACATCCACAAGGCACATAGGACACAATTCACTCACTGTAGGGATCTTAACCTAGCCTGCAACATTAACAGGACGTGCTGTAGTGACAAATGTGTCTCCCAAAGATTGTCAGTTCTCTGGAAAATAATCCCAATTCACATAAAACAGAGCTCCTCAATGAACCTATTTAAGTGCAACTTAGCCAATTGGATGAGAGAACGTAAATTAACCCTGGGTGTGTCACCCATGTCCCTCTTGGATAAGGGCAGATGGTGATGATCATGCACTTGCACTGTAAATATAGACCAAACAAGTAGGTCGATAAGGGAACAATGGTATAACATGGCTAGACTTATAAAGTCTCTAGGGCCATTAGCCTAGTAACCTCCTATGAACCTAAGGTGACATCTGCCTGGGCTCCAGGTCAATGTCTGATCCTGCCCTGGTGGGATGGTTGTATATGCAATAATCTGAAATAGCTTTGTCTGTTGAGCATGTGGTGGTACATCAGCATTGTCTGTTCAACATGTGGTGGTACATCAGCATTGTCTGTTGAGCATATGGTGATAACAGTGTCCCATGTGCTGGTGTAAAAGGATCTCTGTAATGTCAAGTAACATCACACACATACACACACACACACACACACACACACACACATGCACACAGTTGGCTACAGTGAGAATAGAACCCCTACACGCAATCACCATGGCACAAGTCTGACTTTTATATATTTGCAGGTCAATTTATAGTAGATGACATCAGCAGGCCATATGGGAGTCAAGAGGTTGGAAGAGCTGCATGACATGGATGTGTAGGCTTCTGCAAGTATGAAAAGACTAGCAAACCATGCCAATGGACAAGTAACTGTAGGATAGCACATCTACTCTGCTGAGTAGAGACATACACACAATCAGTTGACTGCAGTGAGAACAGAATCCTTGCCTAAGTACACAGGCTACAAAACACAATACCCTATGCAAGAGCCACTGTACAAGTCTGACTTTTACATGGCTGTAGGTCAACTTATAGTGGATGACATCACCAGTGCATGTTGGAGAGAAGAAGGTGGGAGGCCTACCTAACACAGATGTGTAGGCAGGTGAAAGTATCAAAATACTATCACTATGGGATTGGGGTAGTAACTGTAGGATACACTTGCTCTTCTGGCTAGACACAAACACACACACACACACACACACACACACACACACACACACACACACACACACACACACACACACACACACACACACTTGACTGCAATGAGAACAGAACCCCTACCTATGTAAGGACACAGACTATAGAACACAATACTCTATGCAAGTGCCACTGCACAAGTCTGACTTTTATATATCTGCAGGTCAACGTATACTGCATGACATCAGCAGTACATGTTGGAAAGAAGAAGGTGGGAGGCAGGTGCATGTATCAAAATACTGGCAAGCCATGCCATTGGAGAGGTAGTTGTAGGATAGCAAGTCTACTCTGCTGAGTAGACACACACACACACACACACACACACACACACACACACACACACACACACACACACACACACACACACACACACAGTTGACTGCAGTGAGAACAGAGCCCCTACCTATCTAAGGAAATCAGACTATAGAACACAGTAGTCTACACAAGCACCATGGCACAAGTCTGACTTTTACATGTCTGAAGGTCCACTTATACTGGATGACATCAGCAGTGCATGTTGGAGAGAAGGTGGTAGACCTGCCTGAAATGGATGTGTAGGGAGGTGCAAGTGTCAACATACTGTCAGTTTATGGGATTAGGGCAGTAACTGCAGGATACACAGTCGCTTTTCTAGCTGGACATACACACACACACACACACACACACACACACACACACACACACACACACACACACACACACACACACACACATAGTTGACTGCAGTGAGAACAGTACCCCTCCCCATCTAAGTATACAGACTGCAGAACTCAGTACTTTATGCAAGATCAAACCACAAGTCTGACTTTTACATCGCTGAAAGTTACCTTATGGTAGATGACATCAGCAGGCCATGTAAGGGACAACAGATTGGGATGCCTGCACAGGCATATCAATTCATAAGTCCATATGAGGCCAGTAACCTAAATTTAGAGTGTGTCCTAGATGTTTAGAAGCCTAGCTGTGTAAAAACACAATTACCCTTATTGAGCATAGTGGATGTTTGAGTTTAGCAGAGCAAGGTTATTAGCACCACCAACTGGCCTTGTCCATGACGGAGCACACAACATGTATATATTACACTTTGTAGTGTGGTTGATATATGTGTGTAAAAATACTGAGCCCCCCCCCCCAGGATTGTATTGCTTGGGAGCAGCGGACAACACATGTATTGTGAATATATGACATATACTGAGAGTGTGGCCTGAATTTGCAGTGTTTCCACATGTGGTTTCATAAAACAAAGAGTAAAAAGGTCACACAGATAACCAACTGGTTAAAAAAACACAAAAAGATACAAAAAGAAAGAACAGAAAAAGAAAAATCTAGCAAAGCTAGACTTCTAACTGTGTAATACCTTAAACCTCTTGCAGGGTTTAAGGTATCATACAGTTAGAAGTCTAGCGTTGCTAGATTTTGATTGTAACCACAATTTGTACATTGTCATATATTTAACAGAAAGGAAAACTTCATAGCTGCAAATTTGATACATTATGGGGTCAATGTATAATGTTTAATGTATAATATACATTATGAGGTCAGTGTAAACAAACTTAATTTTCTACATAATTTTATATTACTCTAATTCATTTTACAGTATAAAGAGTTTCATGCTATTATTGTTTTCCTCCTGTGTGATACTCTTTGCAAGGGTATATAGGATCTTGTAATCTGAGGTTCTGCTTCAAAAAGCACAGAATTAGAATTTCCAGTCTCCCCTTGACCACTTCAGCAATTAAAAGTATGATGTCACAGAGACCATGTGTGGGTTATCTACGGCAAAGGAAATTGCTTACTTACCTCTGATGCCTTCATAAGGCTAACGCTTCTCTGGCTCACCTTGGTAAAATATCACATGCAGAGGGTAATTGGCTCACATCCTTTGTGGCCTGTCTTAAGCATGGCAGTTGTCACAAAGGGTTAAGTCAGTGAGTTGTATATCCTGTGTTACAGAATTTGATTTGCTCAGTCCTTATTTGCCTTCTGTGTGATTTTGAGCAAGTCCCTTAACCAGACAGTATTTGGGGCAACTGGGAATTTGGGCTAGGCTCCTCAATGTACCCCCTTGACAGCATGCCAAGCAGCTGCCTATAAAAACAGGTCAAGTTCATTTTATTTTCCAGACAAGAAATTACTTTCTGGATCACTAGAAACAATTTTTAAAAAAACTGAAAAGCTCTAAGTTATTACACATCAGCTCCATAGACTTTGCCATATACCCACCATTTTCCCATCATCTCAAGTTTATCAAGCTAATCACCCTAGATATCCACATCCTGCCCCCCCCATTAGGGAAACCACTGTAAAAAAAATTCTCCATTGATATAACTGTTGCCCCCTCCTGTAGTCTTAAGTATATTAATTAACATGAAGGTTGAGCACTGTGGAATTGTCAAACAGATCAGTCTGATGACAATTTTATTATCCTGTTCAGAAGCAAGAGTGTATTTTTGCTCTAAATTTCACTGCACATTCAACTCCACAGATCTTAGTTAAAGCTGTTAAAGATCATATCTCAAAAAAAAAAAACAAAGCCAAAATAATGTCTTTTTATCCACAAGGATCTTTAAAAATCAGAGCTTTGATTCTATTATCTTCACAGCATAACACCTATCAATTTATTCTTATCATCATTCTATGATTACATTAGCTAGTTCTGTTAAACTGTTTAGATTGACCATCAATAATAAGATCACATTAAATAAGTATATATATATATATATATATATATATATATATATATATACACACACACACATAGAGATTGATAGTTTATAGAAATCTGGTGCAAAATAAAGCCATATTTAATTGCAATCAAATATATGCACATAAGGCACTAAGGAATCACAGACTATAGGGAAATATCATTTGTCACTGCAGAGATTTATTACTTGCTGTTATTTAGAATATCCCATGTAACACAATTATATTTCCAAGATATGACATGAGCACTCTTTTTTTTCCTTGTTTTTCTGTAGCAGATTGCTTTCTGTGGAAGACTGTATTGCAGAAGGGGCCAGGGAATTTACCCTTACCTTACTGTTGTGTGATCTCGGAGTTGGTATCTATAACTATCAGGTAGTTTGGGGTGCTATTTGATCATTTTTAGATTTTTCATTTTAGATGCACTCTAAAATGATTGCTCTTACACACACACACACACATACCATTTTTAGATCTCTAGTGTAAACATATATAGAAGGATTTGATAAGTTATGTGATAAATTATGTTAGAGGGATACTTATATTAAATTGTACTTTGATGTCAAGAGAAGCTAAAAACTTCACATTAGTTAAAAGTACTAGAAATCTAAACTGTATTATTATAATACAAGATTCATACTGATTTGTCAAAGGCAGTTTCAGAGAACGCAAAAAACTCAAAAGCAATTTGCTGAAACCACTTTCACCGAACAGAAAAAATATTTTTTGCATTGTTGGGTTTTTTTTGTTTTTTTTTTTTTTTTGTAAAGTCTCCCTGCACTCACCATGTGTGGGAACATCCCCAATACTACATATAAATTATATGCACCACCTCTGACGTCACTCAGCAGTGGAGAAAAATGGTAATGATTTTAGTGAACTGCCTTCAGTTCCTTTGTGTTCATTGAAACTACCTTCAGTGAGATGACATGCTCCCATAACACATATGTGGAGTGAGTCAGTTATGCTAGGACTTCCCTGACCTGGCCAAGTTTGAACCAAAAAGAAAAGGACTTCATCCTCATCGTCAAATAATACCTATCAGGAAGGTATTCCAGCATATCTGCCATCCTTTGCAGGTAGTATAGCTGTTATATATATATGTGTGTATATATATATATATATATATAAAATATCAACAATTAAAATCAATATCAGAACAAAGTTTTTGACTATTTTCCTTTGTTGCATCATATGACTGAGCATGCACAGCGTCATACACTACAACACTCAACCAGATCAAAATGATACAAATTTGGAGTGCAAGTTAAATAATACTGAAAAAAGCTGAAAAAGGAAAGGTTGTAATGCGTGGAGCCAGCAACATGGTGTAGACAGATAAAGCCATAACTATGATGCAGGTGACCCAATTTCAATTAGTGGTTTGGGTGCTTGTAGAAACTGGCAAGGGATGGTGGGAGTGTGGCCACTGCCAGCTCGGTCATGGGAGGGAGGTGGCTGGTTCAATATATGAGTGACATATAGTGGGAGCATGTTTTCCACTGTGGCAGTATTCAGCATAGTCTGGCAAAACATCAAGTGGAGGGAGTACACCAAGCTGCCCTGCTCCCTATCATCTGACTCTCACCACTGCAGAATAGAATGTAACAATAAGGCTTCTCAAAAAAGAACAAATGGGACAGGAAATGCCTGTTTCCTGCCTTCAGATCATGTTCTGCAGAGAGAAAAAAAAGTACATTGAAAGGGAATACTGTATGCAATATAATTATGATCAGAACCTGTTGTTTTAAAGTCTACTCCTTAAATCAGGTAGACTTTTAATTAAAAACAATGTTTTGATGATAATAACTGTCCTTTTTTTTCAAGACTTCTGACTAAGCTTGATTAGGTTCAATGTAACTTGCAACCTTGAAGATTAAGTGCATGCATAATTTTCAGGACAGATTCTTTACCTCTCTGTCCTTTCCCATACCCTAAGCCCAAAGTGACTACATTGAATAGCCCTTTGAATCCATAGTGAGCAGTTTAGGAAAAGTCACTATCAAACTCTGTATCAAGTGCTTTTGTCAGAATCGTGAAGAACTTGTTTTGAAAGCTTTGACATCCCTGTATCTGAATCCTTGGGTGTGCTTTTGAGGCATAGATAAATAGTTCCAACCTCTTCAGCTTCAGGGATGCCAAATATTGTATATATTTTCACAGCATTACTACAATGTATTATTTGAATGTTTTATTTTGTATATAAATTTTAAGCTGTATTAAGGTGTAGGGTGAACATATATTGCTATGTCACTTTTCTTGTGCAAAGTGGGAATACTGTGATCTGTTTGCTTTCATTTATAATATAATTGTACTGTTCATACTTATGACCTTGAATGTATTTTGAATGCATTTGATGTCTCTTGGCCTGTGCTGTAAAGAAAAAGGGACCAGTGTCAGTGTATCCTCCTAGTTAGCACATGTTAAATAAATAAATAAAAGTAATATGGTCATAGGTTATTTACAGTGAATTGTATACATGCAACTCAATGGGTAAGTTTGGCAAGATTAGGGCATCTGAGGCCAGAATTAGTAGAAGAAACAGGTTGAGTTATGGCATTACATGCATGATGTGAAATAGTACTGTTATGAAAACAAAATCATAAATCTAAGTTGCTTTACATCTCTTATAGCAAAGTGTATTGTTTATAAGGGTCATATGTTTACATAGTTCTGGTTTGGACTCTGTCCATTAACAGTTTATATATTTACTCAGAAGCATGATTTCTCTATTGATGTACCAACTTGCATGTCTCTGTGAGAAAGCACATAGGGATATTATCAATATATTTTCCAGCACAGAAGTTCTACTTTTGCAATCGGCAGTTCACTTTTGTTACTTTGAAACACATACCATGGACTTGGAATGTGCTCTTAGACATTGATCTATTACATGACAGATACAGTAAAGTCCTTGACTGACTAAATTATGATATACTGACTAACAAATTATTGTTTAGTGACTAATCTATTATTATTTTCTCTTTTTAGGTGGCATTACAAACATTGTAACAGGAGAGTTTTTCACGCAGCCAGCCCGACCTGCTGCTTACATGACAGCTGGCTTTATGAACTGGCTAAGCTTTTTCATCATCGGACTTATTTTTCCTTTCATAGTGGTATGTTTTTGGAAGGATACAGTCTTGATCTACAGATGCAGTTCTAAAATATTAAAATTTTAAACCATTTATTTTTTAATATTGTACCTTAATGAACTTTGAGACTTGCTTTGCATTTGGAATCAAATTTGTGCCCGTTGCAGCTGGAATGGAAACACACCTTAACAAAATGGACTGACATATTGCATAAAATGTGTTAAAGGTATTTCTATAATGCATCTTGGCAAGTTAACATTGTTTCAACATATTCTTTGGCCCACAAGACTATTTAAGGCTAGGAAATTTGTTTGCATTCCTTTGTTTCTGTGATTTCCTCAAACTTTATATCAACAATGCAAGATCGCTTACTATATCTTCAGATTGTCCTTATCCTGTCTGCCCACCTCCTAGTCTCCATCATTCTTTCCATAATCTCTTGACAAGTTCATAGTTTCATAGGTTCATAGGATGATACCAGGCAGGTGGTTTGAAGTGCCATGTGTAGACAAGCCATGCACTTTGTGAAGTATTACTGATAGGTTTATCTCCTTTTCTGATAAGTACCATAATATATATCCCTTAGGTAAATTTATATGAACCGATCCAGTCATCAAGATTTAACTTGATGGTGATGGGGGGGTGTTGCACTGTTTCATATTTAATGGATTGCGGCTGGCACAGTGTTTAAAGTGTTTACGTCCCAGACAAGAGGAGCAGGGTTTAACTCTTGCCTAGGGAAATTGGCTAGACTTAAAATGGCCTACAAGGGTAGCTAACCCAGTATTTACCTATGAACCTATTAAGAGACGTTTGGTCCACACATCTAGGATTCTTTGGGTAATGAAACTTTCTCTTCATGAAGCCTGTGGTTATATTACATTGTAAGATGAGCATTTTGAGGTGAGTGTTCCTAACATTACCAAGATTTCTGAGGTGAATAAGTGCCAGTAAAACAGGGTCTTTCATAGTACAAAAGGCAATACAGAAATCTCTCCATAGGAGTCTGCATAAGATGAAAAAAAGTGTAAGATTCATGTATCTATTTGGATGGCTAAGGGAGCCTAGCACTTTAATTCTCTAGGTTAGGAAACTCTGAAGTCTTTCAATATGGAAATAGATACACACTATTCATGCCTGGCTCTCTGGCACATAGGGAAGGAGCCTTGACTGTGACCCAGATGACCAGGGTTCAGTCAGTGGCTCTGGTACTGGAACAATCTGGCAAAGAGGGGGAGGAATAAAGAGATATACTCTCTTGAATCTCCAAAGGAAACGAAGGAGTTGACACACACCTGGAGGCACACAGGGTGGTATAATCACCCTTTTGGGTTTTACTCAGACTGATGTTCATGCTATAGGGAGAAAGGTAGCTTGAAGGCAACTCTTCTTGCAGAAATGAAAGGATGTTTTTCACAGATAGTCCGTTGCATGTCCCTCCTTGGTACTGTGCTAGGAGCATGCCCATGAGGAGCAAGAAGAAAAAAATAAAAAGTCTTGAACTACTCCCTGATGGCTGCCTGAATTATGATCCTCATTGGTCAGCTATTGCTTGGTGATGAGAGTGATAATCAGTTGACAAGACATATTCAAATGTCAGAACATGAGGAACAAATCAATAATGGCAACTAATGATCAAGTTATTAGATGTGTGTGTACAATCAAACAGCCCATTAGAAATCCATCAGGTAATATACAGGTTAATATTTAATTTGGTAAGTTTATCAACAATACCTGCAAGGGGGATTGTACTGATTGCCATAACAAGGTTAAAACATGGCATGGACAGAAATACCCCTGTTAATGGCATCAACCACACCATAAAATAAATCAAACAAATAAAACAAATAAGATTACCTTTCACAATACCAGACTGACTAGGACTGAGTGATTGTAAGGTACTAATTTTGCTGTTACTCATCATCTTTGTTACACCAACTTAGGCCTTCCTCTTTTTATCATCTTTTCATGTCCAAACCAATGCAATCTTGCCTCTCTGGCTTCTTTCTGTCACAAATCAGAACTACCTCTCATTCACACATATATTCTGTCTCCTCTTCTCTCTAGAGCATATCTCCATTGTCTGTCAACCTCTCCATTACTCCTTGATGTAACCCATCACTCCCACACTACCACTCTTACATACTTCTCTGACATTCCTGACTTCCTCAAATATACCACAACTCCTCTCTAGGCACCCTGTCATATGCTTTAAGTCTACAAAACACAATGCAACTTTCTGGCATGAAACCATACTGCTAATCACTTCTGTAGTTACTACATTAAACAATCAAACACCTCCATGCTTCCACAGGTATGTCATCTGTCCTCCTTGCTAATCCATTGCTATCCCTCCATCTGCTCAACACACTCCTTTATCACCTTTACCTGCCCTTTCATACAACTCTCATCTCCTTATACAATCCCATTTCTTCTTTGCCAACCTCTTTCTCTGTATACTCTCCTGTACTTCCGAATTTTGCTGTTACTGAGACTGACAAAGTCTGCTTCATGATTTTAGAGATAATACTGGTGAGGCTAATGGAACAAAAATTTCCAGGGTCAGTTGCATCATTGCTCTTATACAGAGGCACAAAACTGCTGTGCTGCACATACACCGGAAAGGCCAGGATTAAGAAGCTTAAGGAAGGTTTCAGCAATAACAACAAACTTTGTGTTAACAACAAGGCAGCCTTATACATTGTCCTGGCCTATGGAATTGTTATTTTAAGTTTTGAAAATAACTTCCAGGATTTGGTCCATAGAGATGATGGAAGTAGCAGTATTATGAAATTCAAAAAATATGAGCTACATTTCTCAGAAAATGTGTTATGGTTTCAGAGTCAGAATAGGTAATGCCATTCACTCTGAGTTTGGTAAAGTATTGGGATTCTGTTGAATGCTCTTAATATAGTTAAAACATTCTTGTGTTTGCCTTTTGAAAAATTAGCTACCTTCAGTTTGTACTCATCTTTTCTCATCCCAAAGATGTGTTTAACTGCCCTGCAGACCAACAGATAATCCTGTGTTTGATTGATGGTGAAAATGTTTTTTTGTATACAAAGCATATACTTTTCTCCTTCTCCTTTTATGAATTTTGTTTAGCAAAGAGTTCTGTAATGAGGTTTTGCCACCATACATATGCCTAATAGATATTAGCCTAATACCCACTTGGTGGTGTGAACATTGGCTCTAGATGATTGTCACTGTTGAAGTGACACCCTGAACCCATGTGCAGAAAATGGGAAAAAGGGGTTGTGGATTGATAGATGGATGGCTATGTCTAATAGGTATTGACAGATCTATACATTAGTTGAAATTGCTATACTAGGTTTGCTTTACAGCCATCCATGAATCCAATTAAATTTCTAGAAAGAGCGAGTAACATCAGTAGGTGTGCTGGCACAGGCAATATTAATATATACAAGGTCAATTATTCTGTTGTAAAACTTGACCAGCTTTATTTAGGGAGCTGGTATTAATGAGATCTAGGAAATGTTGTGCATAGTTATTGCTTGTTGTTTAAGACTCCCATTTGTTGGATGGACAATTAAAGCCACCTACAATAATGATGGATCCAATCTGTCACAGAACATACTATTGTCCTCAGGTTTCATTGAAAGAGATCTGTAGTTGTCACTGATATGGTAACTGAATTATTGAAATGTGAGTAAAGTGTCAAGGAGCATGAATTCAGAATCTTGAAGTATTTAGTTTGGGTTAGTATTTGAATGAATACAAACAGAAGCCTCCAGTTGCTTTGAAAAGTGCTAATCACTATATATTGCTCTAAATGGAGTGTTATCATAACATTGAAACTAGGTTTCTCTAACAACACATTTATGAATGTGCCAGGACATCAGGAAAGTATACAAACCAGGCAATTTATGTTCAGACTCCTAGCATTTCTCCAAACCACCTTAATGTAGGCCAGATTAAAATTTGCTGGGCTGGAATGTCTACAATTAACCTTTGTTTAATGAAGGGACTGCATGAAAGAAAATGCCTTAGGTAATATGTGGCAGTCCTGTGGAGAAAGATGAAGGCCATCCTTGCCAAAGAAGGACAGCCTGTAAATCACCACCTGCCGCACTGACACATTCAAGATCTCTCTGGAAATTACTCTAGCTAATAAGCCAGTTGTTGAATCAATTATTTTTGTTTGAAATTATGGTATCCTTCTTGGAGAAGCACAGTACTGCTCAAGACACGTGCTTTACATGTTTCAGACAGACCCATTTATAGCTCATCTTTATCTCGCTGCATCTTCCCCTGGGGTAGGATTTCTAAGGTCATTCAATGAAGGCAACAATGATAGCATACTCATACTTGCAGTGAAGGTATTTAAGGGCTCTTGCCACATCTTGAAACCTGGTGCCAGACAGTAGGACAGTTGACCATGACGTTATCTCTGTACATCCTGGAGAGAGGAGTACCAGTATGCCTAACTATACAGTTAGCTATTACTAATAAATTACCATGTGTGGTTACATCCTTAGGAGCCATTATGGGGGCAGGTGTGGAACCAACATGACTCTGTAGGTGAAGGTACAAGTGAAGATGTGTCAGGAGTGTGTAGTGTTATGCATTCAAGGTTTTAAGCAATGTTATTTGGTTCATCACAGAAGCTTAGATCCTCTCTTGATTTTGTCATCCCAGGTCTTCATAACACACATCTGGAAACTACCGCTGCTTTCAAATTCTTGGGAAGTTGGCTTGATTACTTTCAATTGCACATCTACAATTTATTTATTTATTTTTTTATTTAACCTTTGTTTACCGGGAAAGTCCAACTGGGACAGATCTCATTTTTCAGCAGAGGCCCGGGGAGAAATGCTCTTACAATGTTAAACAAAATTCACCAGACTTTGTTTAGGCTTCTCTCCAGCGTGTAGGCAGGCTATAGGGAAAGGTATTGTAATGGCTCAACTAGTGCACACTCTATATTTAATTTTTTCTGTCTCAAAAAAAAAAACTATCACTCCCTTCAAAGAGTAGCCAAACATTATCATGTTATCACCTTTTTCCCAGAGAACTGAGCATCATTGTTCTATTCTGGAAGACACTAAATGGCTTTACACCATCAGTTATCTGTCGGTACACTGCTATTTAAACTGTTAAATATAAACTCCTTCACATATCTTCCAGGTTATTTTACAATTAGAGAAAGGATATAGTCAAGCTCCTTCTCTCCATAATACTTTCTCCTCAAACAAATTCAATAATCATAACAATATTTGATAACCTACTCCACCTAAAATAAGTGACTGCATTACTCTTCTTAAATTCCAGAAAAAGCACAATATCCATCCCTTTTAAGATGCTGAATGCTATTGCTTTTCTGATATTACGTGACTTTCTTTACATATAGCCTTCACGTTTTAATCTTTCTGTGTGCATAATACATATGACATCTAATTTTAGTGGCAGTTACATATTTTAGTTATTTATTTGTTTTCACCTCTCTCTTCTCTCCCTTTTCTACCTCTGTCTTTCCATTTCTTTTTGTTACAAGTTTCCTTTCTTCCCACTTTCTCTTTCTCCTCTTTCTCATTCATTGTATTCTCCTTTTACATTTACACTCTATTATTCTTTATCCCTTTTTTCTTCTCCTGATTTCCTTATTTTCTTGTTTCCGCTATCACTTTTTTACATTATTTCATTATTATTTTCTTAGTTGTTTCACTATCTGTGTCATTGGATACACACATGTTGATATTCCATTATTTGTTCTATGGTTTATGTTTCTTTATTTTTTTAATAATTTGATTACTTTTGTCCTAAATCTGAAAATGAACTTATTATCATAAAATGTGACGTTGTTCTTCTTCCATGATGTTAAACCTCAGAGTGGTTCACCAAGGCAGACAAGTAACCTCTTAATGTTTCCCTGCACAGATTAGGGTGGACAGTGCTGGCATCTTTGACTGACACCATTGATGATGTGTACACATGAATTTTGTAATTTTCTAGTATACAGTCAGAGCTTTTGCTATCAACATGTAAATGTGTACAATACAAAATTCAATAATACCGTGCACTGTGAACAAGTAAAAAGTACTTTTGTAATGTCATTCATCTGTTAACATGGTATAAGGAGAGTACCAATGATCCACTCATTGAGGGCAGCTTGTGATATCCTACCTGTATTCCAGAGACCTGGATTTCAGGACAAACAAAACAAAACTTTCATTAGGATACAAGCAAGTCTGATCCACAGCTAACCATAGATGGCTTATCGATCCCTCCTCTCCACAGGAATAAGGCACATGGTGCAGTTTTTAGAAATAAATATTTTATTTATTATTCACAGATGGATGTGCATTCTTGTAGTCAAATGTTAATATTTATCCAGAGGACGTTTATTCTATAAAAGAGAGATTTTCTGGGATATCTATCCGTCTGTCTGTCTGTCTATCTGTGAATATCACTAGTAAGTCCTATTTATGTGTTGGTGGAAGTTAATATCTCTTGAATGCATGTTTTGGGTGTTATTAGTCTTGCAGATGTCCGGGAGGTCTCGTAGCACTGGATTTTTTGAGGTTCTGTTGACTAGACAAATGTCAATATACAAGAGTCTGTCAGATACAGAAAAGAGCACTTTAAGGTGGTCTGGGTCACTCAGAGAAGACATATGCTTGATTATCTTAGTGAGGAAATACTACCTACCATCTCTGAAGCTGGTTATATACTTAATCAAGTTCATACAGACAGGGCCCTTAAACTCTGTTATGAACCTGATGAGGGAGGAGTAGAGAGGGATGATAACTTCTTTAGAACTGGAAGAAATGCCCCTGGTGATTAGTCTGGCTAAGTAAAAGGATTTTCTCACAACAGTGGATACATGGTGATCAAAGGATAGTTTATTGTCAATGAAAGTGCACAGGTCTCTAATGACTGAATCAGCTTTCAAAGGGGTGTCACCTATGTAGTAGTTACATCAGTGCTCTGTTTTGCCAAAGGACACAATACTGTTTTTCTTGGCAATTAGCTTTAGGCTGTGGTCCTGCACCACTTACCAGTTTTATTCCCTCTCGAAAAATCTGGAAGTCAGATGGGGAGTTAACGAAAGCTCCAAGTTTGCAGTGATCTGCAGTCTTGGTCAACCATAGGCCATTGATGTCACCCTTGAAATCAGAGAAGTAAATCTGAAAGAGAAGTAGTCTTAAAGCAGATCCCATGGACATTGCTAGCAACTACTCTTTTGAAGAGGGTGTGCCTCCAACACTAATAGACTGGATTTTGTCCATTAGCCAGCTTGCTATCCAAATTAAATTTCTGCATGTTCACTTTTATTCATTTTCAGTACTGTATGTTGTATTTATTTGTTTATTTATTTATTGTACATTGTTATTGTATTTTATTTTGATCCAGATTGGGTATGTTTAGACTGTATTGTGGGCAGGATATGGACAGGCATGGACAGATCTGCTACTGCATCTCTCAGGGATCACTCTTGTTCACTATTGCCAGTTTGCTCAAAAATAAATTCAAGCAACTTCTTTCTGGCTGGATTCTCAGAGGAATATATTCAGATTATCATTTCTCTTTCACGCCATACTTCTCGTAACCACTGTTCCAGACATAAAACTCCCACATCAGTAAGAGACCAGCTTATTTAATTTTCAGGGCTACAGACCTCATTTTTATACATTAAACTAACCACGTAATTGCTTGCTACCAAAAGTATTAAAAAAAACTCTCTATTTAATACAGACACATTAAAATACCTGTCTTTTCTTGATGAACAATGCAACATCTGAAAGTCAGATGGGGAGTTTCTCAAAAAAAAAAAAAAAAAAAAGCTCAGCACTTGTCACTTCTATATTATACAAAGTCTCTCACTTTCGAAACCCCCCCAGGAGTACCAACTTCCTTACTAAGTCCTCTCTTATTCAGTCTCATACCTAACTTCTTAATTTTTCTAGCATGTCGAAGAGCCAGATGCTGGCATCCTCTCCTGCCCAGTTGGTGAATCTGGGAATATTGAGGCAATGTTACAATTGACTCATGTACACAGACAACCCTCTCCTCCTCCCACATAACACAAATACTTGCGAGAGATGCAGCTATTTAGCCAAACTGGAGGCTGAGCTCTCTCAACTCAGGACTGGCAAGACCAGACAGGAGGAGAAGGCAACTACACACACCACAAAACCAGCCTCACATAATGCTACCACACCACTGAATCAAACACATAAACACACAATGACATACTCGGAGGCTCTGAGTAAAAATTTACCTAAACAGCAGAGGCCTCCAAAGCAGATACCCAAACAACTGCTACCTCAAGACACCCCACAAGCAACACATAAACCACAAAATCAGTGTGCAAAGCAGTCACAACCCTTAAGGCCAAATACAACACCAAACATACTTGTCATAGGTGACTCCATAGTCAGACACACTGACGTCCCACTCACCAGGCTGAACAAGGAGAGGGTCACAGTAAGCTGCCTATCGGGCTAGAATCCGCCACATAACACAAGCACTCGGGTCACTCCACGGCAAGTACAAATATGACACAGTCATTGTCCATGCTGGTGTGAACAACCTGAGACGTACCTCCCTGGGCTACATGAAAAGAGACATAGAGGAGCTCTCTGATTATGTAGCCCAGGCAGGTATGACCCTGACCCTGAGCAGTATCCTTCCTTCACCAAGAATGATGCCACAATATAAAGACAAGACGATCAGCTTTAACAATTGGCTTAATGTCTGGTGTCATTCAAAGGGGATCCAGTGTCTGTCTGCCTGGGATGACATGCTTGACAAGCCATGCTGCTTCGCAAGGGACGGCTTGCACCTGTCACCCCTGGGATTCCGGATATTGGCTAAGGCTCTTGCCACCCCCATAGTGCCTTTTTTAGGAAAGGCTCAAATTCTAAACCTACCACCCTAGAAAACAAAAATGGGAAGAAACTGAGGGTAATGCTGCTCAATGCCAGAAGTCTAAATCTCAAAATGCATGCACTCGAGGCCCTTCTCAGTATGGAGAACATCGATGTCTGTGCTGCAACTGAAACCTGGTTCAAGGCTCCTGAGAGCAACCGGCACTATTAGGTTTTACCTCATATCATGCATTCCGGCCCCAAAACCTGGACCACACCACAAAAGGAGGGGGTGTATCCATATTCATAAAGGATACCCACACCTCCAGGTTGGTGGCAACGCACGAAGCTTCGGAAACTATCCAGGTGCAACTAACCATAGGCAAAACTGCTCTACAAATTGTAGCATGCTACAGGCCACCCTCTCAAACTCAGGAACCCCACACAGCCTTCCTGAAGACACTGGAGGTATAAATGTATCTCCAAACACCATCATATTGGGTGACTTCAACTACCCGAATATAGACTGGGAACATTACTCAAGCCTAACTTTCTAGCCCAATGGTTCCTGGAGTTCATAAATTCAAATGCCATGGAACAGCTAGTCACTGTTCCCATGAGAGGAGAAAATATACTAGATCTCATTATCACAAACATGGGGACAAAATGCTCCACACGAAGTATATCCCTCATTGGTGAGATCCGATCATAAACTAATCTCACTGGAAATCCACATCCCGCCCCACCCCAAACAAAAAAGACCACAGTGAAGAACTTCTCTAAAGCAAACTTCACACTACTCAAGACTGGTGTGGTATCCTTCAAGGCCCCTGAGCCAGTGGAAACCACAACCCAAACTGCGGAAGCCCTTACAAATGCCTTCTATGAACACCTCCAGGACTGCATGGATCAGGCAATCCCAAATAAAACCAAGACTCTTTTCACAAAGGGCAAATGTCCAGTCTGGTGGACCCCAGCCATTAACAAACTTTACAATAAGAGGAGAAAGCTATTACATGATAGAACAAAATCCATAAAAGGGAAGTCACCCTGATCATTATTAGTAAAAAATCGAGCACTCATAAAATCAACTAAGGCCAATTTCAAGAGAAAAATTGCCATGGATTCAAAGGACAATCATAAGGCCTTTTTCAGCTATGTTAGGAACCTGGGTGGAAACTCCCAGATATGCTCAGAATTAGTCCAAAATGATACAAAAATCACTGAACCCACAGACATTGCCAACATACTGGCAGACAGGTTCAGTGCAAACTTCACCCCCTCTCCCTCCCTAAAGGAGAGATAACTATCCCAGCTGAGTGTAGCCTCCCAGACATCTCAAATGTGCAGGTGAAAGCTGCTCTCTCTAAAGCTAAAAACACAGCATCAATGGGACCGGATGGTGTCCCCGGCTGTGTGCTACACAAGCTAAATGAGGAATTAAACCTGCACATAAGGCAGCTGTTTAATCTCAGCCTTACCACAGGATACGTGCCCAAGGAGTGGCGTATGGCAACTGCGGTCCCACTCCACAAAGGCGGTGCCTCTACGGACCCTGGTAATTACCGCCCCATAAGCTTAACAAGTCTAGTCTGCAAAGCTATGGAGAGGATCATAATGGAGCTCATAAACAAAGATATAGGGGACTTGCAGACATTGGACCCGACCCAGTTTGGCTTCGTCAAGGGCAGATCATGCCTTTTGAACTTGGTCGACTTCTTTGAAACAGTCACCAAGGCCATTGATGAGGAAAGGCAGTCCATACAGCCTACCTTGACCTTGCAAGGCTTTCGACACAATACCCCACTCGGGTATTGTAGAAAAACTTACCAGCTTAAATGTAAACCCATATGTCACAAGATGGGTTGCAAACTGGCTTAAGGACAGAACCCACAGGGTTAGAGTTGCTGGCGCTATGTCAGACTCCAAGCGGTCACAAGTGGTGTCCCACAGGGCTCGGTCCTTGGCCCCTATTGTTCGGCATCTACTTCTCAGAAGTACAGGCCAACATGGGAGGACTTTGGCTGACAAAGTTTGCAGACGACTGCAAACTGGGCGCCATAGTGGAAAGTGCATCGGACACAGATATCCTTCAGAAGGGACTCACGGAAACAGATAGCTGGTGCCAGAGCCATGGCCTGAAGTTAAACACCAAAAAATGTATAGTCATACCCTTCGGGAAAAACAAGGTAAGCCCATGCTACCATATAGGTGGCAATCCACTAAGCACAGAAGAGGTTATCAGGGACCTGGGGACCCAGGCTGACAGTGGCCTTTCTTTTGACACTCACATTGCTAAAGTGGTTAGAAAGACCTTCTACATTGCCCACCTGATCATGAAGGGATTCACATCCAGATCTAGTGAGGTCATTGTTCCCCTGTACTCTTCACTTATCAGACCAATGATCGAGTACAATTCCTCATTCGGGATGTATCTCACCCGACATCTGCAGCAATTGGAGAGACCCCAAACGTTCCTCACCAAAAGGATAAAGGGACTCCAAAATCTGTCATATGCTGCCAGATTGAAGAAACTCCAGCTCTATTCAGTCGCATACCATCTGCTCAGAGGTGACATGTGCCTGACATACAAGGCCATGTCCAACCCGGAATTAATGGACATGCTCGACCTCAAAAA
>NC_056733.1:334625495-334718965 GCF_019279795.1 Protopterus annectens | reverse complement strand
ATAGGGAATGTCCATTTTTAAAGTTCTTTTATGGAGTGGCATCTGTTCCACAGATAAACAAAATTGAAGAAATAAGGCTAAAAGTCAATTTAAAGGCAGAGTTCATTTTATTTATCATTTAATGCTAAATCAGTATTGACACAGATTTGCATTCTGAAAATGCCTTGCATCTCTCTCTCTCTTCTGTGAAATAGTATGAAACGTGGAGTATGCAATTGTACATAATTTTTAGCTTAGAATGCTGCAGGTATGCTCATATTACTATTTGGTAGCGTTTGCATCAACACTGCTGGGTGGAATAATAAAGAATTACTTTATTACACAAACTGGTACAAGTCCCTTATATCAACCAGTGCTACAAAACTGCAGCAGCAGTTAGAACTTGTGATTCATAAATGTCCCAACCTCAGCACAGTTTAAAGTATAGCACTGCAAAACTTAGCAGAGTACAAATGAGAATTCATCAGTGTTAAACAGAAAGCAAATACAATGTTGGGCCTCTGAAAGAGACTACTGCATGCCCAGGCTACAAATGGATGAGCTTAACACCGCTTTGTGGACTGTGCAATGTGGATAATGAGATAGAATTTTAAGGCATTTTTTTAGTGGTGTTGCACTCAAATCTGCACCTACCACTATAGGGTTTCTGTCTTAACATTCTTGTCGTAGATTTTTTATTTTTTTTGCAGCAACTATTTTAGTAAACATCTAGCAAACGTAATAAAAAGAGACATTTTAGTGACAAGTCATTTTAAAAGATAAATAAATTGAAATAACCCCATAGCTTTTAACTGTGCATATTTTTCCTTCATATTTTTGGTCTGTTCCTCATAAAAAAAAATACAGGGGGATTCAATAAAGCCTACATGGTCATTTTTCACTGTGTGCATCATAGCACGATGCTCACATGGGAGCGGAAAGTTTTAGATTTAGTAAGCGCCATGTACAGGCGCTCATCTCCACCCACACAGGATAAACACCATGGTATGCTATTTGTAGCATAAACAGCTAAATTACATGCTAATTAATCAATCTAATATGGTGGAGCTATTCAACAAGCTATAAAGCAACCATGTAGACTCAGTGCTGATGCTCCCTGTGAATTCCAAAACTTTTGGATACAGACATGGAAAGGAGTCTACACAGACAGAATAAAAAGTAAAAAGTGTGAGATTTGTACAGAACTGACCTTAACATGTGACAGCATTAAATACAGACTGGTTGCAAGAAAAAGAGAGCAACAATAGCAACATAATCCTTTTTTGTACCATAACATAAATGCAGCTTTGCTCCCCTACCCCCAAATGAACAGTACACTTGTAAATAATGCAGACAGATAAAAGTATAAAAGTGTGTGCTAATCAAAATAAAGATAAAAAAACATTAAACAGACTATTCATAGTTACAGGTCATCATATGCAGTATGTAGCTGACAAAATGCAGACATATCATCTAAAAATCAGTACTACTCTGTGCAGATGTATCCCAAAGTAATATCCTCTCTTCTGTGTTCAATATATAAACAATTTGGCTCCTTTTCATTTTCCCTAGCTACACAGTTGCTGTCTGTTGTAGATTCAGGGCTGTCAGCACAGTGAAGATGCAAATGATGTCTGAACTTATTAGAATTCCTGAATCCCAAATCCTTGGCTCCATGAGGCAGATGTAGACATAGTACAGACACTCCCTCAGTGTCTATGTTTAATGGATGGCAACTGTGAATGCTTACATCAGGAGGGTGTGTCAGGTTAGACTTACAAAGTGTTACATGTACATCTGTCTCTTCATTTGTTGGTAAATTGTGTTTTCTCTGTCGTTTTCTTATTATTATTTTATTATTTTTTGGCCTTTGTTTGAGCGATGCAGCTCTTAGTGCAATCATGGCAAATGGAGGAATTAATGGAAGGTTTGGCTGTGCTTATCTTGTTTGCATGGCATTGTGAAGTGGGCAAAAGGGAGACCTTCAGAATGATTAGTAAATAAGGGAATATCATGTAAGTATTTCAGTGGCAGTATTGCTAAAGTATGACAGTACTGAGTCTATGAAATACACCTGCTACTTAACTGACTCTGTGGCAGCGGGTAATGCAGTGATTTGTTCCTTTTTGGGGGCAGATGGTACTGGGTTCGAATACAGCTGTATCTAATACTTTTAGCTACTTTTGCATTATTGTTGCTACATGTTGGTGCATGATAAGAAATGAGGAAGATAGGACATTGGTGAAATAGGGAGCAAGCAGGGGGAAGAACAAAGGGAAAGCAATCCAGGAGTGTGTAGGAGGGAGTTACAAAAAAACTATAGCTATCCATTTCTTCAATATTAAAAACTGATCATATGTGCAGAATATTAGCTGAATTTGGACTGTCACTTCCAGAGAGAGGGGTGACCACAACACAATCATTTTGTATAGCCAATTGGGCCAAATCAAGTGTGTCAAGAACATGTGTGTGCAAAATGGGCAGCTAAATATGGGGCTTTTTTTTTTTTGAGGGAGAGAGAGAGTAAAATGTTAGGGAAGGGACTCAGGTATGTCTGGGTCAGGTAGGTTGGGTAGGTGAGGAAGCAATCTCTGACAGACAAGACAAGACACAGGGATGGTCATGGACACAAGAGGTGTGGACAATATGGTTGAGGTGAGGGTGGGGACATCCAGAACTCATGGTCATCAAACTGCGTGACAGTGAGAATCGAGTCCTCACCCACTGGACTGTCATCACAGTCACCCACCCCACTCTGTCACTGGCTGGACTGCCTGATGTCTGGTTCTCCTCTTGCTGGTATTACATAAAATGAGGGAGAGCAGCCTCTCCAGCCAGAATAGGCATACACCAACAGTGCAGAGCACAACCTTACACACCATACCTGGCAGTTCACCACGGATAATAAACTCACCACCTTTGCCACTGCTCCCAGAGGGAACCACTGGACTATCCTCCAGGACAGGGCTACCTGACGGGGCAGCTGGTGCTGCCAGCATGGCTCCCAGATGTGCTGGTCAATAGTGCCAGAGCTGGTGGAGTGGGGACAGGTGGATCCTGTGGGGCAGGCCTACACCGCCATGCCGTGAAACATTTTGTGATGTGCTATACATGGATGATATGGACGCATTTTGATGACGTAATAAAATAAAACAAAAAATAAAAAAATAAAATACAATAAAAATAAAAAAGGAGATAAGGGTTGGGGTGAGAGAAAAAAAAAGAGATAAGATTAGTACCTTCACATGTGGCATACAATGCATTAATACAATTGCTGGATGCTGTTATCTTAACCTTTACTCTTAAGATTACCACCTCTTAACAGATAACTTTTACTTGTAAGACTGTTAGCTCCTAAGAGGTGCACACTACAGTACAGACTGCAGCAAGTACTCCTTGACATGTGCATATATTGCACATATCCATGTTGCAAGTATACAGCTTACACTTTACAGCAGGGCATTTGTGCCACTGGTATAAAGGGGTTTTAATATAATATAAATATAATTGCACAATTAACAGTATTGTATACTTGGAAATGTGGTATTTGAACCCATAAAAATAAAGCTGAGTTACTGTTATGTCACAAATAAGGATATGTTGCTCTTGTTACTCTCCTTGTTTACTTGCCTGTTGTTTGATCTTGTGAGGGTTGTGAAGTCAGAAACTGCAGTGTGTATCATTACTTTCTAACTTCTATTGTTAATAATTTGCCAGTACAAATGTATGGTACTTTACTGAGGGCATGCAGTGATCCTCAGTACTTTTGAGAGGTACGACTGTGTAAATCTTTGATTCCTGAAACCTACTTTGTACTAATGGAAACATATAAGTCAGATATGTCTCTGCTGTCACATGTTAAAGTAATTTCTGTACAAATCTTCCACCTTTTACTTGCATACTGTACCAAGTGATGAAATACAAAGATGTGTCATAATATTATTGAACAATACACTCTAGGTTCAAGACTTACCTTGTAAGTGCAGCAGTTGCCAGTATGTTAGTTCAGGGCTGACTCTGATGCAAGCAGTTCATAGCCAATACATGGGGAGGTAAAGATTGTATGAGTTGCCTGGCATCAATGATAGTATATGTATGTGAATAACAGGAAAGTTTTAGGCCCCTAGGTGGTGAACGAGTGTGCTATGCATTCTCTCTTAGCCAATGCAAGGGCATACTGAGCACACCTATGTCTGCCTACACCCACAGCAGCTGGTGGGTCCTCCTGTGGCTCCTCATCTGTCTGTGGCTGTGGTGACCTTGGCATTGATGGTGGGATGTGTGCCCCTTCACCTTGCTGATCCTGCTGCAGCTATTCCCCCAGGATTATGTTGTGTAGCATGGCACATACTGTGAAGAGCTCTATACGTGTCTGTGGCTTGTACTGCAGGGCTCCCCAGATGTATCTAGGCACTGGAACTGTGACTTCAGCAGCCCAAGCACACACTGTATGACATTGCTGTGAGATATCCCCCCTAGTGAACATCTGGTACAGTTGGGAAATGTGCCAGATATGTGAGTTGTGGTAACTACCAGGGTTGCCAGCACACACTTTCAAGGTGATTCCCTTTGTATTACACATGACTTGGCAACTGATAGAGTGGTAACCCATTCAGTTAATGTAGAGCCTACCCTGTTCCCCAGGTTGTGCCTTAATTTCTACATGAGTGCAATCTATGACACCCAGTACTTAAGGGTAGTGTTCTATCTGGTAGAACTGTTGCATATTTCTGGTCCTCTCCTCAGAACTACAGGGAAATTATATGTGGTCCCTGGCATGTTGGAGTATAGCATCCAGGAATTGGTAGAGGATTCTGGATGATGATGCTTGTGAAAGCCCCAGCATGTCCCCTGTTGGTCTCTGAAAAGTACCTGTAGCTAAGATTCTAAGGGCTACACATACCTTAGTTTCCACTCAGATGGGTTCCCCTCTGGTTGGCTCTGGCTCTGAATTGAGGGTGGCAGGGGTTGTAGAGTTCCTGTAGTGTGTCCCTGCCCACCATGTAGTGCTCTACAATTTCCATGTCATGTAGGTTGTGAAAAGTTAATTGGGGCCTGAAAACTCTTCTCTGTCTTCACGTAGACCTATTAGCAGCAACAGCAGCATTGACTTCAGCCTGTAGCACATACAAAGGAATTAAAGCAGCAGCAACCCCTAACATCTGTCTGTGTAGACTTTCGGTGTCTGCATTCCAAAAGTTTTGAAATCTGAAGGAAAAACCAGCATGGAGTCTACATAGATTCTTTATAACTTGTTGAATAGCTCCACGGTGTTAGATAGGTTGATTAGCATGCAATTCAGCTGCTTATGCTGTAATTAGTATCTATGAAACACAGACAAAGAAAGATGCAATACATTAATAATCTACACCATATAAAAAGGGAACCATGTAGCTAGCCAAACTGATGGTGAGTAGACTTGCATATGTTTGGAAGACTGCAAAAAAATGCTTTTTCTTCAGGATATTTCTGTACAGAGAAGTACTGAACTTCAGCAGGTATGCTCCCATTTTGTCACCTACATACTGCATATGCTGGAATGTATTTAAGAAAAGTATGAAGCAAAGTCTTTTACACTTTTATCTGTATGCATTAGTTAAAAGTGTACTGATTGCATGGACCTGTTTATTAAGCCATTAAAGAGGTACACATGATTGCCAATATACATGAAAATGGAATGCTGTGTGATAAATATCATGTTTCAGGGACAGGTCATTTGATAGCACTTGTAGCATTTCAAAGATGTTTTGTTAGCAACATGAGTCATTTGCCTGTTCTTTTGTGGGGGGTTAAAGATGAGTTACTGTCATGGCACAAGCAAGAATGGGCTGTTCTGTTTTGGGGGATCAAATGTGAGTTACTATTATGGCAGAAACAAGGGTATGTTGCTCTTGCTACTTTCCTTCTTTTGCATTCTGCCATTGTTGGTATTTCACACTATACTGTTTTATGGTGCTGCAGCGGTAGCATTGTTGCCTCACAGCAAGTGGTTCTCCCGTTCGATTATCGGCTGGATTGTGGGGAGTGCCTTCTGTGTGAAGTGTGCATGTCCTCCCCGCGGTTGGGTGGGCGTTCAAAAGACATGCATAAATGGGCGTGCCTTTGTTGAAGGTTGAACATCAAGCTGGCACCTCGGCGTTTGTGAAAATCTACTGCCAATCATTAGCAGACCGGAGTTCCGCTGTGGCGACCCCTAACCGGGAAAAGCCGAAAGACAACAACAACAACTGTTTTATGTTTCTCCAGTGGGTAATGCTGACTGGCTACCTTTTCTGTTTTATCTGGAAACAGTTATTTTGTAGTTATGTGATACGTATGTGTATCATACTTCTTTTGTCTTTTAGGACACCTATGAGAATGCCACTCAGGCATGTCAATTCACTGAGACCGCCCCCCCCTTTAACAATGTCAAAAATCAAGTAATTGTCAATGGGTTTAGGTGAAATAGTGCTTTTCTCCTGGAAAGGGGACAGGGAGATATGACATGTAGGATGCAAATATGTCAACAGATTGTCCAGGATGTCAGTGCCATGGATGGCCATGGTGAAACATAAGAAAAGGTATAGCACAAAGCCACTGACATGATAACATCTGCACGGTGGCATGCAGTTGCAGTTGCAGTGGGCCATGACCAAATTGTTACCAGGCAAGGGCCTGCTAGGGAACCACCACTAACCCCAAATGAATAGTTCCTGGCCAATATCACAAATCCAGACAGCTCCCAGGAGAGTGCAGTACAGCATGTCCTGGATGTGGGCGCAACATCTGCTGAGACAGTAAGCATGTCCCAGGGGCAACTTCCTGGTAGGCTTTGTTATCTAAACAGTTGAATACTGCTGTATAGTAAAACAATTGAAATTAATAAGTTAATTCTGTGTTGCATGTCTTTTTATGGGTGGATTGAAGATTGCTACAGTTAAAAGCTTAGGTTGGAGTTGTCAGACACATTCTTTTTCTTATTGAAAGTAGAGTTAATGCACATATAAATGGCTAAATGTATTACCCACTGTGTTACTGTTACTTTTGTTGGCGTTGCCCTTACCTCTTGCGTAACTTCTTCCAGGACAGTCTGGACTACAGCACAGTATGTCTTCTGCAGATGGTAAGCCAAATATTTTTATGTAAGTACTACTGAGAAATTTAAATAAATATTGTAGGGTGTGATTTTGATCTCAGGCCTGTTGTGTGTATTGCTGTACTTTCCTTAATAGTGGCAGCACTGTTAGTTTGTTACCATATATTGCACTATAGTAGTGCAAGTATTAATCTATTCCTGTGTTTCCTGCTTTTTATCACAGGCGATCATGACAGTAGGAGTATGGGCCTTGTTCTACCTGATGTCAGTGTATCAGCAGACTGATGGTGATGATGGTGGCCAAACTGAGGCACAGTTGGGGAGTGCAGAGGTTGAATCTGACACAGTGGTTGACATACAGTCATCCCATGCATTTCCACTGGACACAGTCAGTAGGCCTACACCTACCCAGTCCACTGAGCCCACAGATATTGGACAGGTGGAGGACAAGGACATTGATCAGGAAGTCTGGCTACTGTGGCTTCACTGCCTGTTAATTCTGGCCATTACCAAAGTGCAGGTGAGGTGCCATACAGGAATATTAATAGGGGTACTCGGAGGGGGCCTGCTGTTCCTCCTCTTCCTGGTGCAGGTGTCACTTCCTATGCCACTCAACTTATGTTTAGAGCCATCATGGAAGCACAGGCATGTTCCCATAGGTGCTCCAGACAAATACCCAATGTTGTTGATTTGGCACAGTTTGTAACTGCCTCCACTGCTTTGCAGATTAACTGAATTGGAGGAATAACATGTTGAAATAAGGGGTGTCTGTGATGGATCAAGGGGTGTCTGTCACAGAATGAGCAGTGTCTGTAATAGAACATCTACTGGGAGGGAAATGGTATCCTCATGGGCATAAGTCAGCCACATCATCTGCTGACAGCCAAGGTGACTGTGCCGAATCACGCTTCCATAGTGGCAGTACTTCCACTGCTTTATCAGTGATTGTGCTGCCCACACACATATGTTGCAGGCCATGGGGTCATGGTCCTGGGCATCCCTGTGAATGGAACTCATCTAGTAGACATCAGTCATGTTCAGTTACCAGCTCTGTGTTTGACCTTGGGTATGGAGGTGCCAGTGCAACTCCTGGAAAAGCCAGTTCTCGTGGTCAGAGATGACAAAGATGAACTGCCGCCTCTACATACATGGCCCACACCTGTCCGACAGATAAAGATGCAGAGCTAGTACAGAGCTTGACTGTGTTCATGCAGACACTCACACACCAATTTCACCTGGAGGACCCCTACAGACGCACACACACAAAACAGTTACTCATTTTGTGTCACTGGCCATTTGTTGTTTTATTCTAATGTCTGCCTTCTTTTCCTTCTTACACACTCTCACCAACCTTTTGTGTCTGCCTAGGCTTCCTGCCTCCCCTCACAACACCTTGTGCAAATAATGATAACTGTGCCATATCACTGTTTTCTATCTTTTGGATTCAGGGATACAAAAGTTGTGTCTGATGCTCAGGGTATGTGGCTAACTTAGTGTCTAGTATATCTGCATATGTGTTGTTGAACTGCTGATTGTACCATTGACTTGTTTTGGCCTTGGAAAGTTACACAGTTGATAGCATCAAAATTTCACAACTTTATACTGAGTGCTCTTGTACAGGTTGTAAAGTCAGAAACTGCAAAGTACATCATTACTTTCTAACAACGTTATAGTGCATGCTCTTCTAAGAGTTGTGAAGTCAGAGACCACAGTGTGTATCATTACTTTCTAAGTTCTCTCTTTAATGATTTTCCAGGGTAAACATATAGTGCAGAGCACATCATCACACCATCATGTTCAGTTCTTAGGAATGTATGACAGCACTGTAATCAAACATCATCAGAACAGTAATACAGCATAATGCACTCTTTTGCATATATCTCAACACACACATGCAGCAGCTAGAAAGACAACGGGGCTTTTTCAGCACGATAACAAAGGGCCTACAAACTATGCCATGATGTATGTGGATAGATTAAAAGCCATGTCACTGTAATCTGTCTGATATAGGATGAGATGACATCTGCCTGGCCTCTAGGCAAGTGTCTGATCATGCTCTGGTGGGATGACTGCATATCTAATAATTTGATATAGCTGATGATATCAGCAGTGTCTGTTGAGAATATGGTAATAACAGTGTCCCACATGCTGCAGTAAAAGGCTCTCTGTAATGTCAAGCAAGAGCACACGCCTACACACAGTTGACTGCAGTGAGAATAGAACCTCTACCTATCTAAGTACACAGACTACAGAACACAATACTTAATACAAACACCACAACACAAGTTGGACTTTTGCAACACTGCAGCTGAACTTATAGTACATGACATCATCAGGACATGCATGAGACAAGATGTTGGCAGGCCTGCATAGGCTAGTACATAATGGCCCTAGGTTCATAGATTCATATGTGGTTACTAGGCTAATGGCCCTAGAGCCTTTTCAAGCCTAGCCAAGTTTACTATTGTTCCCTTGTAGACCAAGATATGTAGTCCATATTTGTGAAGCCATGATCAGCACTGGTTGCCGCTGTCTAAGAATGATATAGATGAAACCTCAACGGTAAATTTATGATTTCCCAATCAATTGTCCAAGTTATGCTTAAATAGGGTTATTGATGAGCTCAGTTTCATGTGAATTGGGAGTTTGTGCCATTGGAGTGGCAATTTCTGGGAGACATATCTGTCTCTCCAGTATGCCTTGTTAATGTTGCAGGCTAGATTAAGGTCCCTACAGTTTACAATGAGTGAGTCTTGTCTCATTTGATTTGTGGTGGTGCAACATTTCCATTAAGGCAGGGTTCAAAAGTGCTCTGTAGGCCAGACAGAAGTTGCCTCTCAGCAGTCTATATGATATACAGTACAGTGACAGGGCCTTCAGTTTGTCCATGTAGGTCATGTGTTGAAGTTCCTGGATTTTCTTGGTGAGAAAACTCTTAGGTCTCTCCAGCTGCTACAAGTGTCTGGTGAAGATCATGCAAAAGAGTGCTTTGTACTCTATTATTGGTCTGATGAGGGATGAGTGTGGACTGATAACATTCTTATTCTTGGATGGTATGCCCTTGCTTATGAGGTGTGCAACGTAAAAGGTCTTCCTTACCAAAGTGGACATATGATAATGATCAAAGCTGATGTTGCTATCAACCTGCATTCCCAAATCTATCGACATTGGTTTGGAACTTAAGGAGGTATTATTAATAGAGTAATTTGCAGGGACCTCTCCTTTGCCAAAAGGGATAATAGTGATTTATTTTGAGGGGGGGGTGGTTAAGTTTAAGTCTGTGGCTTTGGCAACAATCATTTATGTATGTAAGCCCATTTTGTAGCATGTTGACATTATTTGAGGATTAAATGATTGCACACAGTTTGCAGTCATCAGTGAACTTGGTGAGCCACAGGACATCTGTTATTGCCTGAAATTCTGAAAAATAGATTCCAAACAGTAGGAGGCCCAGCACAGACCCTTGTGGAACACCAGTGGTAACAGGTCTGCTGGTAGAGGTAGAATCCCCAGCTATGACTGTATGCATTCTGTTGGTGAGCCAGTTGGCTACCCATCTAATGACATATGGTTTAATCCCCAGCTGGGTGAGTTTCTCAATGATGTTTGAGTTGGGGATTGTGTCAAATCCCTCGGCCAAGTCAAGATAGGCAGTGTATACTGACTTGCCTTCATTGTGGGCTTTGGTGACACTCTTGAAGAATTCCACTAGGTTTAACAGGTATGATCTGCCCCTAATGAAGCCAAACTGGGTTGAGTCAAAAGTTTGAAGGCCACCAATGTCCTTGTTGATAAGGTAAAAGATGATTCTCTCCATGACCTTATAGACAAGGCTGGTCAGGCTTCTGGGTCTATAGCTCACCAAGTCAATTGAGGGACCCTCCCTGTGAAAGGGGATTATAGTTGCTGTTTTCCACTCTTCCGGGGCAAAGCCAGTATTTAGACTGTGTTTGAAGAGAGCACCCAGTGGGTCTTCTAACTCTTGCTTTACCCTGTTTAGTAAGCAGTCTGGGATGTTATCTGGTTCCATAGTGGCTGTGTTTTTGGCTTTAGCAAACGTGGTTAAGACCTGTTCTTGGAGATAATAGGTAGAGAACTGGTGACAGGCAAGTTTTGGGGTATGATTGGTAGAGACAGGGGTTTGAAATGTTTGCCAAACTTGTCTGCTAACAGGTTGGTGATGTCCTCATGTTCAGTATGAGTTGTACCATCCACTATGAATTCAGTGCATAGCTGGGCCTTCCCTTTTACATTACAGACATACCTAAAGAATGGCTTATGATTATCCTTAGCTGTGAATGCTAATTTAATTTCATAATTAGCTTTAGAGAACTTTACAAGAAGTCTCATTTGCTTATTCAAGCTATGGAGGGGTGTTCTTCTGCTGAGACTGTTCCCTGTAATTCATGAACATCAGTTTCTTTCTCTTCTTGTATAATCCATTTATGCTAGATGTCCACCAGGGTAGCTTTTTTTTCATGAGTACGTTTTTATTCATTATGGCACGGCTAAGTCTATACACTTGTAAAGATATTTATACAGGGCAATTGTGTATACCTCCATATATGAGTCTTTACTGTCAGTGGTGGCAGGAGGCTTGAAACTTTTTATGCCATCACTTAGGAGGCTATAGTTTACTTTGGAGAAACTTTTCAAACTTTTGGATCCTGAAGGGGGGGGGGTGAGGTACAATAATTATAATGAAAGTGACTGATGTTTGGTCAGACCTTACCAGTGAGGGTGTCACACATGGGGTGGATGGTCAGACCTTACCAGGGAGGGTTTCACACATGGGGTGGATGTTCAGATCTTACCAGGGAGGGTCTCACACATGGGGTGGTGCAGCAATCTCCCATGTTGGTGAGTACTACGTCAAGGACATTTGAGCCCCTTGTGTGGTGCAGGCTAACTGTTCCTCAGCATTTGTGTTTACAAAGTGCAGGAACCTTAGGTCAAGCATGTTTGATCTCATATTTGTATCCTAATCGATGGAAGGATAGTTAAAGTCATCCATGCCTAGAGTGTTTGGCTGTATTATGAGTGACTCAAGTAGGACCAGGAAGGCACTGTGTGGTTTTCTTGGTTCATGTTGTTGGACCTGTAGCTAACAATGATGTGGAGGGAGGTCTTTCCTACAGTTAGTTGGAATTGAAGAAACTCTAGGGAGTCATACTGCTTAACCAGTCTTGAGATGTAGTTCTCTTTCATGAAGATGGATACACCTCCTCCTTTGGTTCTTTTATGTTCATTATGTGGCCAGAACATGTGGAAGGCATTATAGTCTTTCATGGCCAGAGTATTCTCTGTAGCCCTAAGCCATGTCTCTGTGACTGTACAAATATCAACATCTTCCCACATAAGTAGTGCCTCCATTGAGTGTATTTTCTGATTTAGACTGTTAGCATTAAGCAGCATAACCCTGAGTTTGTCTTTTGAGCATGTTTTTAAGTCAGGAATTTTGTTCTTATGACATTGCCTAAAAAAGGCACTATGGGGGAGGCAAGTACCTTGGCCAGTAACTGAAAGGCAAGAGGTGACAGATGAAGACTATAGAATGGAATATGTGTGCTGTATCTTTAAGAGGCATTCCAAACTCTGAACATGCATATAAAAAGTCTGCATATGCTAGGTTCGGTGCCATTTTGTGAGTGCAGCCAGAGAGTAAGCATATATGAGTATAATAGCTAGTTTGTTTATAAGTTTATCTTAGTTAAAGTTCTTAAGCCTCAATCCTGATATGTTTGTACATAATAAAGGTGCTTGAACAGAATCCACAAAGTCTCGTCTATTGTATCCTGACTAGACGAACGACATGGTGTCAAAATCAGGATTCCAGAGACTGATATGACTATGAGGTGCAGAGATAACAGTGAAGATAAACTAAGAGAAACAAGTATGAAAAAGAGCCAGAAAAGAATCAAAGGTAATAAAATCTCGCATGAACAGTTTTTATTTTATAAAAAAGATAAAACAGAGCATTACCAGGGCAAAACCTGCATTATTAAACAAGCAAGAGACACAAAATGTTTAAGATTAAGATATTTGATAAAACAATTGTCAGAGAAGTACATTTTCAGAGAAGTAATTGGAAATTACCTTGGACTTGCAAAACTAGTATGTTCAAATTAAAACAAGTGTGTTTAGAGTAAAATGTGCATGTTTAAAGCAAAAAGGGCATGTTTAGAGTACAACAAGCACAAGAAAAGTACATTGGGCATGTAAAGAGATTAAATGAGCAAAACAAATATACTAAGGGCAAAAAGGGCACATTAAACATAAATAAAGCAAGGCGACTGCATCTTTTGGTCAAAGTGCTGTGTTTTGGCATAACTACTACTTTGTAGTGTATTCAGAGCATAGCCAGAGTTATTTGAAGTATCTCAAAGTGTGTAAAAGTGCTTGCAGGATGTGCTTATTACTGTGCATTTATTCCAAAGAGTTTGTGTGCAAAGTGCAACTATTTCATAAAGTGCAGTCAAATACAGACATTTTGAAAAGTTTCTTGTGCTGGATGTATCTATTCTGAAAGCGCTGCCATTACAGAGTGTTTCTTGTACTGTAAAGAGTTATTCAGCAAAGTACAACCATTTTGGGGAAGTTTCAGTGTGCTGTGTACTGTTTATTTACAAAGTGCAATTACTTCGAAATGTTTCTTACTCTGAGCTTCTTATGCCCAGTTCATTCATGCAGTGCAGTTATTTTGAAATGTTTCTTACACTGATTAGAGATGATTTCTTGCAGTACAGTAATTTCAAGAGTATTACAGTGCCCGAGAGACTATTTTGCAAAGTTCAGTTATTCGGAGGCTTGTTGTCCTATTGAGCAAAGTTACAAGTACTGGCATAAATTTCTGTCATATGTGTATGTGTGTATGTTTGTGCATATTTGCAAAAGCCTTCACTGGTATGTGTTAATATGGCAGATGGATTTCAAAAGCCCTCACCACTTGTGTTTGATTACAATATTGCAGAGAATTGGAAAGTATTTGAACAATAGTACAATATTTTTATACAAGCAGCTCATTCTGATAAATATGCATGACCAGATCATTCATTTTGCTAAACCTAGCTGGGTCAGAGGCCATTGAAAGAGAGCTTTCATTTGTATATGCACCAGCAGTGCATGAGGGAGAAGGAGAAAAATCATCATATTGTTGTACAGGCTAAATCGAGGGAAGACCTTGAGTGTTTGAAGCGTAAATTTAGGGAAATGTGTAATCCTCAGACTAATATTACATTACAGAAGCATTTGTTTTACACAAGAGTTCAGAAACCAGGGGAAGCTTTTGCAGCTTATATAACTAACCTAAGAAACAAAACTAAAATGTGTCAGTCTAGTGATTTAAAAGATGAGTTGATAAAGGACAGGCTAATGTGTGATATTAACAGTGCTACAGTGAGAAAGATTTTGCTACATGACAGTGATTTAACGTTGAGTAAAGCTATTGAGATTTGCCAAATTCATGAAGTGATAAGAATATGTTTTCAGCAGGCTCCAGAGCAAATGTAGACCATGTGGAATATGTGGCAAGCAAAAGCAGGCCTAAGCACATGGCAGCTACAGCCCCTGCTGATCCACCAGGGAAACCACATAGTTTTCCAGCAAGTTCTAAGAAAGGAGCATGCTCAGTGCAGTACAAGCATGAGTCAGCAAAACCCAAATCTAGCTTTATTGTTAACTGTTGCAATTGTAGTACAAATCATGAGTCTAAAAGGGAGAAATGCTTAACATTTGGCCAGCAGTTTCACAAGTGTAAAAAATGTAACCATTTTCAAAAGCTTTGCAAATCAAGTAAACCTCACACAGTTATAAAGAAGGGTCACCTCAAAAATGCAAAGTGATGGGCGTGGCCAAGGATGAACACAGGATAGCAGCAGATTTCTTCAGCTCCACCAATTTCATTACATTGACAGGAATTAATTACTTAAAAAATTAATTCTTGAAGTAATTTTCTTTCTAAATATGTTTGTTTTATATAGTTCTTGAACTATATCTAAAAAAGAAAGGAAATCTTAATAATATTCCTGTCAGAAATTACTTTGGAAATTTTCCTGTCAGTTTATCAGTCTGAAATGAGTTCCAGTAAGACAAATTCTCAAGACTCCAGCATCAAGAAAGAACTTCAGTCTCTGATAATTATAGTCCAGCAACTTACTGCTAAGATGGATAAAATGGATACTAAAATAGACACTTTCATAGAAACAACTACAAAACAAATAGACTTGTTACATATGGACCTGCAACAACAGAAGATCCAGATGACAGGCATAGAAGAAGCTGTGAATGACATGGAAAATAAAATACAAGAAGAGGGAATCAACATTGAGTTTCTGCTGAAACAAAATACACATTTACAAACAAAGCTGGATGACCTGGAAAATAGATCTAGGCAATAACATTAGGATTTTTGACTGCCAGAAAATATTGAAGGTAACAATATTACTTCTTTTTTAACAACATGGCTCTCTAAAACTTTAGATTTACCAGAAGCATTCTCTTTTGGTATCGAAAGAGCACATAGATCTATAGCTAATACTAACTCTAACAAAAACTATCCTAGATCAGTTATAGTTAGATTTCTATCATCTTTGATAAAGAGATGGTTCTTAAATCTGCTTGGGCTAAAGCTCCTGTTAAGTTTAATGAGACAACTGTGCGTTTTGACAATGACTATTCTTCCATGGTAATTGCTAAAAGAAAAGTTTTTCTGCCACTAATAAGGGAGCTTAAAAAAGCACAGTTTAAAACATACCTTCTGTTTCCTGCCAAGCTTAAAATCTTCCTTCCTGATGGTCCTAAGGTCTTCGATGATTTAGACTCTGCTTTACTGTTTGTCAAAGAAAAAAGGATTTTGGATAAAATAGAAGAAATGGAATGGGCCAGTTCTTCATTGAAGAGATTGGCAACTGAAGCTTCCTGGAAGACTTCAGAGAAGAAGAAGAGACTAAAAAACAAATGATTTGTTATATGTTTTTTTCTCTCATCATTTTAGTTCATTATTAATCTTTTTGAATATAGTTCCTGCATTTCCAGAAAGCCACAAATATTTTGGAAAAGATTTAATCAAAGTTATTCTCTATGTGCAAAGAAATGTTTTGTTTCATAACCAGTCAAAATGCCTGAGGATTTAATGGCAGGCTGTGACTCGATTTGTTTCTCTTTCTGAAAAAAGTAAGGTTAGTAATTTGATACATTTTTTATCTTTACCTTTTCTTTCCTTCTTTTATTATTTTCTTTGTTTAAACAATGACATTCTATTTAGATTATGTAGTGGGTAAAGGGTGGGGGAGGGCAGGGAGAGAACAGTAATGAAAATATCATTAATAGAATAATAACATATTTATTTCTTGTAAAAGTTTATAAGTTCTTCAAATGTTATTTCTAATTATACTTTCTTGATTATACTGCTTATGCTTGTTTGTAAATAATCTGTCATGCTTTAACTAATAATAATCAGAACTAAATAAGAGTAAATAATATGTTTTATTTTTAACTCTATTAATATAAACAGTAAGTAACATTCCATTGTATATACTTCTTACAGCTTTCTCTTACATTTTTTTATTTCTGCCTCACTCACTTTTATTTTCTACTCTCTTTTTCTTTTCTTTATTAATATATAGAAATGCTTTTGACTGTGTGGGCACAGTGAATAATAGGATTTGTATGAAAACTGAGTTGGGAGAAGAATGCTGAGTTTTATTGCTTGTTGGTAATTTTGAGTTTAATTTCACTTGCATAGAGGCTGTGATGATCTGTGGAGTACATTGTGGAGGTTCTGTCATGTTTAGATGCATTTACACTGCTAAATGAATGTTTGTCACTAGATTTTAATAAGTTTCCCGCCAAAATGTTAAGAGAGACAATCTGGGATGTGGGCTGTCTCATGCACAGTGTCTGAGTTACCTCAGAATCTTCAAATGACAGAATTCTCACAGAAGAAACTGAAAGCAGTTAGTATAAACATTGACAAGGTTATCACACTGACACACCACAGATTCAGGAAAAATACCCTGTTCATAAAATATGTCAGTTATAATGAGTTTAAATTATGTAGTTTCTTGTAGTAAGTAAATGTCTTATTTTAGAAGGCATAAAAAATGAAACATTTATTTAAATGTTTTGGAAAATCTACTTAGCAGCAGCATAATAATCTGTGTTAAAATTTGTGTCCCAAACATATACTTTACTATAACTCATTTAATTCATCTGATTGACAAACATAAATAATCTTATAACTCTATTCTGGAAGAAATGTCATGTGATATATTTTGAAGCAGTAGGTTAGCATGATTGTAAAATCTGGTTACTAATATGTGTTTGCTGTGCATTATTTTGTATAAAGCAGACAGATTTATTCTAGGAACAGCAAATAGGATACTGCTCTACAAAGACACAACTCAGTGAGATCATATATATATATATATATATATATATATATATATATGTGTGTGTGTGTGTGTGTGTGTGTGTGTGTGTGTGTGTGTGTGTGTGTGTATGTATGTATGTATGTATATATGTGTATGTGTATATGTGTGTGTGTGTGTGTGTGTGTGTGTGTGGGTGTGGGTGTGTGATGGCTTTTTTTTTTTATTAGGTAATAACGCAGGTGTTTCTGAGAATCTGCATAACTATGCAATATGATTTATAATAATTTTTATGAATACAATATTTAACTCTATTGACAATAATGAGTTTAAGTAAATGCTCATATACAAACAATTCAAGATTTTTTGGAAGCTGTTGATAGAATTCACATGACAGAAAATAGATGCATCTTAATGCATGTAATGTCTGAATCATATTAGCCAAAGTTTTTGATTTAAATGAATGTTAGAACATAATTTTCTCTCCTCTTGATTTCTAACATTAAGATTATTTGAATGCTATTAGAATACAAGTGTTATATATTACATAGATCTATATAATAGTATGAACAGTTTTAAAAAAAAAAAAAAAAAAAGTTTATTTTAGTTTATATGATGCTGTTTTACCAAATGTGTAGTTTTGTCTTGATAGATAATTGAATTGAAAACTGTTAACCTCAGTTAAATATAACTAGTATTAAATTGATAAGGTGGTAGCTGAGGTACTGCTGCTTAGGGTAAGGGGTTAACTTGAGTAGCAAATACTACTCTAAGTTGGAGTTTTTAACTCCAGGCGGGATGCAAGGTTTAATCCTTACATTATTTTCACTTGTTCATTGTTATATGTATATAGTTTTGACATCCACAATATATTTTGTACACTCATTGTCACTACAAACAAAATTGAATCCTATACAAAATCCCATAAGAGATTTAATAAATACAGCTATATTTAAAGGTACACCTAAAAGAGGAGATGTAACATTATTTATCTTGTTATTTGTTATTTCGATCATAAGATTCTTGAGTTTTAAAAATACCAAATGACATCTTTAAAAGGAATTTCTTTAAACATTAATGGATTGAATAATCCATGTAAAAGGGCAAGCCTAATAAGATACATTAATCTACACAAGGCCAATCTAGTCTTCCTGCAAGAAACCCATCTCTTGAAAAAAGATATTGATAAACTAGCCACTAATAAGTATACAGTATTGGTTAGTTCAGAGCACACTCAGAAAAAGAGGAGTGGCTATTTTATGGAATAAAAGTATGCCCATTCCTAAAACCATTAAGTCTTATCAGGATGACAAAGGAATGTTTTGTATGGTTACAATACAAATTAATGGGAAGACTTACACTTTAATTAATGTATATTGGATACCTGGAATTGGTATTAATACAGTGAAACATCATATTGATAAGATCATATCATTCTCTATAGGGGATATTATTTTAGCTGGTGATTTTAATTGTATACTACATGAAAGTGATACTACCACTATAAAGAAAAGAAGAATTACATCTAATGCAAAACATTTAAATGATTTTGCTAATTCTTATCATTTGAATGATATTAATAATCAGATAGAGTCAAAATCATTACCATACACCTTTTTTCTAACAGATACAAAACTTATTCAAAAATAGATAGGGTCTTTATTTCTAACCAGATGGTAACAGATTTAATTAATTCCAAAATCATTTCATGTCCTATATCTGATCATAATTCAATTGTTTTGAATTCATGATAAAAAATACTCATAATGTTCAGATCAAAAGGATACCAGCATACTTAACTCAGCTAAAAGACTATAAAGAATATATACTTTCAGAAGTACAACATTTTCTAGACATAAATAATACTCCTGAAGTCTCCATTGTCTATGTTTGGGATGCCTTAAAATCATATCTATATGGACAAAGTATCAGATGGTATAATAATAAAAGGAAATCTTGGGATAAGGAATTGTTAGATATTCAAAGTAAACTAGACTCTTATAAACATAATAATAAAGAAAATATTATGGACAAGAAAGTTATTGAAGAAATAAACAAACTAAATGAGAAATACAAAGAAATTTTAACTCATAAAGTTAAAATAACTTTAGAGAAATACAAGTTTTGTCTTATTCAATAAGCCCCAAATACTTACATAGACTTAAAAATAAAACAAAAAGATTGAATAAACAAAACCATATCAAAGAAATCTTTTCTCTAAGGAAAAGAAGAATGTTTCTAGTATACCAGAAATACTGGATGAATTTAGAAATCACTTTCACAAGATTAACCATAACAACATTAACATGGAACCTAAAGATAAAATAAAGGAGTTTATAACCACAAACATGAATAAAAGCTTAATAAACAACAGATTAAACTATTGGACAAGAGTATTTCATATACAGAAGTTATTACACAAATAAATAAGCTTAAATCAAACAAAGCACCGGGTAATGATGGTATTATACCAGAGATATATAAAATCCTTTCTAAAACTACATATTCATTAATACATAAGGTTTTATTCTGGCCCAAACTGAGTTAATAACCCCCATCTTGGCAATATACATTTATTTCACCAATTTTAAAACCTAATAAAGATCCAACTAGATGTTCTTCATATCGACCCATCTCATTACTTAATGTTGATTATAAAATGTTTATGAGTATTTTTGCTGATAGATTGAAGACAATTATCCCCGCATTATAGACATAGATCAGGCGGGCTTCATTGTAAATAGAAATACTTTTGATAATATAAGAAGAACTTTAACATTAATTGATTTTGCAAATAGGAAAAAGAAAGATTTAACACTTATTAGTCTTGATATAGGTTCAGCATTTGATTCAGTAAGTTGGGACTATCTGTTTACCTTAATGAAATGCACAAATTTCTCTGATGCATTTGTAAATTTAATTGAACATTTATACAAAGGAACGCTGGCTTATATTAAGGTAGGAACATATGTTTCACAAAAAATACCCATTCTTAAAGGTACAAAGCAAGGATGTCCACTTTCTCCACTATTATTCACTTTAGTAATGGAGCCTTGGGCTAATTTGATTAGAAACAGTACTGACATAGAGGGTTTTGAAATAGAAGAAAATACAACATCAAAATTCAACTTTTTGCAGATGATGTTCTAATTACATCAGCAGGATCTAATTCTTCTATGCAGTCTTTATTTGATAAAATGATGAATTTTAAAAGTATTTCTGGTTTAATATTCAATGAAGAAAAACTAAAATACTACCTATATATACGAAAAATACTCTCATTAGTGATTTTACTAAATATGTACCCAACTCAGGTCAGATAACTTATTTAGGTATAATACTATCTAAAGATATTAAATCTATTATATATAATAACTATAATACCTGTTTTCTTAATATACAAAATCTTTTAATACCTGGAATAATATGTTTTTACTATGGAGGAGAGACTTACAATTATTAAAATGATAATATTCCCAAGATTTTATACTTAATACAATCAATAATACTTTCACCTACAAAAATAACTATCAAGAAACTGAATACACTAATGTTAAATTTCTTATGGGCACCTAATAGACCTAGGATTGCATTAAAGAAACATACTAATAGCTGGTCTCAAGGGGTATTTCTTTTCCAGACTTTAATTTATATATTATCTCTTCTATTATAAAAGTTATTACTTTATTAATAGATCGGTCATATGTCAAAATGGAAAGATTATTGGGAGCTAATTAGTATGCACTTCATGAAAATCTCCTTAACACATAAAAATATGATTATAAATAACTCCATGTTGTGGTTGCTAAAGGAATTTTGTACTTCACCTATTACACCTAAACATATGGTCTGTTACCCATTAAATATTATTATTAGTTATCGTAACTTTATATTCATGCACCCTAAGTATAGGGAATGGAATTTTATTGTATTCCTATAATTTATACTCAGGGTATGCTTATGTCATCTACTTCTGAAGGAGCTCATTTAGCTATAGATAATAATCTAAAGTACTGGTATCAGCTGATATCTGATAATAAAGTTAAAATCTAGATTTCTTAAAACAAGAATTTGATCTAAGAGAAACTTGCTGGTTAGAGGTTCAGATCTTTAGACAACATCTCATTGATAGAATAGATCTAATGTCTATAACAGTTAAAGAATCTATTCCAAAACTGATTGATTACTTGATAATAAATTTACAGCATAAAGTTTCTGATAAAGGTAAACTTTCATATATATATAAAATTATCAGACAAGAAACTTTTTACAATGTAGATTCATACTGGAATTATTTCACCTCTATTAATGGGGACCCACCAACTCAACAAGATAAACAATATATATTGGAATCTGCTTATAGAACTACATCTTCCATTGTCTGGAGACTTTATACATGGAAATTTTTACATAGATCTTTTTATACACCTTTGATGATGAATAAAATTAATAATAAAGATAATCTATGTAAGAGATGTAATGTAGAAATTAATGCTGACTGGGCTCATATGTTTTATGACTGTATGAAGTTGAAAGAATACTGGAAGTCAATTAATGAATTTTTGCAGGCTCTTTTTACAGATAATTTCATTATTTCTAAGTCTCTTATATTATTCAACACACCTGTACCTCAATGTGTTAAAAAGATTAAGCTTCCCTTGTTATGGTCTATCCTAGCAGTGGCTAGGAAAATAATAACTAGAAATTGGATTTCAGATACACCTCCTTCGTTCAATGAATTTAAAATGTTATGAATATAATGTGTCATATGGAAATAAGCACAATTAGAATGAGAACAACTAGAAAAACATCACATTTTATTGTATGGGATAATTTACAAAATTTGTTAAAAAAATTCTAATTTCAATAGCACAATATTTTAGTTTAATTAATTGATTTGATTGTAGTGGATGTCTTTGTAAATACTTTAGTTGTTTTGTTGAATATTATAATAATACCTATTTTTAATTATTTGTATAAAATTGTTATGATATTTCTCTTATATGTTAAAACAATAAACTTGTTTTGAAAAAAAAAAAAAATGCAAAGTGATCTACTGAAATTGCAGAAGTCTACTTTCTGTGTAGATGGTGTATCAATAATTGGTAAAAAGGTCGATGCAGTAAATTTCTTGACAAAAAATGAAATGTTTTGTACTATCCAGATCAATGGAAAATCCACCAAGTTCAAAGTAGACACTGGTTCAAAGTGTAATGTTATGTCAGCAGATACTTTTCCTAAAGTGAGAGCTAATGAACAACTCAGTATGACTAGCTGTGTGAAACTTGTTGCTTATGGAGGTGAAGAAATTCAAACTGAAGGTTTAGTAGTGCTTTCATGTTCTTTGGCAAAGAACTGTTACAGCTTGTTATTCTATGTAGTTCAAAGACCTGTGCATTATTGGGTCTCAGAGACAGTTGGGGAATGAAACTGCTTTATTTTACCAAAGAAGTTCATCACATAAGCACATCTCTTAGTTCCAATTTTACTGAAGGTAGAGTATGCTGATGTTTTCGATGACAAGTTAGACAAACTTCCAGTTGTGTATTCTATGACGTTAGACCCAGAGGTCAGTTCAGTGGCCAGGCCAGCAAGAAAAGTTCTGATAGCTATTCAGAATAAAGTCAAGGCTCAGCTGGATAAAATGGTGCAGCAAGGTGTGATTTATCCAGTCACAGAACCAACTGAATGGGTGTCGTCCATGGTAGCAGCCCACAAAAAAGGCTCAGATGAAATAAGACTATGTATTGACCCAAGAGATTTGAACAAAGCATTAAAGAGACCGCATCATCCAATGCGTACAGTCAAGAAGGGTGCAGCCCTAATAAAGAATGCCACTGTATTTTTCTGTCTTAGATGTAAAAAGTTCATTTTGGCAAGTGATGCTTGATCACAAATCCTCATTACTGACTACTTTCAGTACCCATTTTGGCTGATATAAATTTCTCAGGATGCCATTTGGAATAAATTCTTCAAGTGAAGTCTTTCAGCATGCAATGGAGCAAATGTTTTTCAGGAGGTTATCCTTCTGCTATAACAGCTGACAATTTATTGGTTGGAGGCAATGGTGAAGCTGAGTATGACTGAAACCTTAAGGGAGTTCTATACAAAGCACATAAAGTGTACTTAAAGCTCAATCCTCTGAAGTGCAAATTCAGACTACCAGAAGTTACATATGTAGGTCATATATTTACCAGCACTGGCTTGAAACCAGACCCATCCAAGCAAGCAGCTATGCTAGAGATGTCAGCACCTGATAATGTTCAAGCTCTATAATGTTTTCTTGGTATGGTCAACTATTTAGGCAAGTTTATTCCAGACTTCAATGAGTTGACAGCAACTTTGAGAGAACCCCCTAAAGGAGAGATAACTATCCCAGCCGAGTGTAGCCTCCCGGACATCTCAAATGCGCAGGTGAAAGCTGCTTTCTCTAAAGCTAAAAACACAGCATCAATGGGACCGGATGGTGTCCCCGGCTGTGTGCTACACGAGCTAAATGAGGAATTAAACCCGCACATAAGGCAGCTGTTTAATCTCAGCCTTACCACAGGATACGTGCCCAAGGAGTGGCGTACGGCAACTGTGGTCCCACTCCACAAAGGCGGCGCCTCTATGGACCCTGGTAATTACCGCCCCATAAGCTTAACAAGTCTAGTCTGCAAAGCTATGGAGAGGATCATAATGGAGCTCATAAACAAAGATATAGGGGACTTGCAGACATTGGACCCGACCCAGTTTGGCTTTGTCAAGGGAAGATCATGCCTTTTGAACTTGGTCGACTTCTTGAAACAGTCACCAAGGCCATTGATGAGGAAAGGCAGTCCATACAGCCTACCTTGACCTTGCAAAGGCTTTCGACACAATACCCCACTCGGGTATTGTAGAAAAACTTACCAGCTTAAATGTAAACCCATATGTCACAAGATGGGTTGCAAACTGGCTTAAGGACAGAACCCACAGGGTTAGAGTTGCTGGCGCTGTGTCAGACTCCAAGCCGGTCACAAGTGGTGTCGCACAGGGCTCGGTCCTTGGCCCCTATTGTTTGGCATCTACTTCTCAGAAGTACAGGCCAACATGGGAGGACTTTGGCTGACAAAGTTTGCAGGCGACTGCAAACTGGGCCATAGTGGAAAGTGCATCGGACTCGGATATCCTTCAGAAGGGACTCACGGAAACAGATAGCTGGTGCCTGAGCCATGGCCTGAAGTTAAACGCCAACAAATCTATAGTCATACCCTTCGGGAAAAACAAGGTAACCCCAAGCTACCATATAGGTGGCAATCCACTATGCACAGAAGAGGTCATCAGGGACCTGGGGACCCAGGTTGACAGTGGCCTTTCTTTGACACTCACATTGCTAAAGTGGTTAGAAAGACCTTCTACATTGCCCACCTGATCATGAAGGGATTCACATCCAGATCTAGTGAGGTCATTGTTCCCCTGTACTCTTCACTTATCAGACCAATGATCGAGTACAATGCCCCATTCGGGATGTATCTCACCCGACATCTGCAGCAATTGGAGAGACCCCAAAAGTTCCTCACCAAAAGGATAAAGGGACTCCAAAATCTGTCATATGCTGCCATATTGAAGAAACTCCAGCTCTATTCAGTCGCATACCGTCTGCTCAGAGGTGACATGTGCCTGACATACAAGGCCATGTCCAACCCGGAATTAATGGACATGCTCCACCTCAAAAATCCAAATCCACCAAAACCACTAGAGCAAGCGACTTAAACCTTAGCACGGATATAAATAGGACGTGCTGGAGGGATAGATTTATCACTCAGAGACTCCCTATGCTGTGGAATAAAATCCCGGTCCATGTGAGGCAGAGCACCTCGCTGACTCTGTTCAAGAGAAATCTAGACCTGTGGATGGGAGATCGTAGGTTTACCCCGGGAATCATCTCTGTGTCACTGCTGGACAGAGGCACAACAAACTAATGGGCACAGTATTTTTTCATGTAAGGGGTGGCGTAAGCCACAATAATTTGGGCTAGGCTTATAAATGCCTTAGGGCAGATAGCCTAGTATAAACCTATGAACCTATGAACCTATGAACTAAAATGCAGGAATGCTACATGATCTTGTTTGGAACAGCACCAGAAAGCATTTGAAGATCCTAAGCAGAAAATTGCCACCCCACCTATGTTAAGATACTATGATGTCAATAAACCAGTCACCATTTCCTGTGATGCTTCAAAATTTGGTCTTGGCACAGTCATTCTTCAAGAAGGCAGACCAGTAGCCTATGAATCCAGAACTGTTACCCAAACTGAAATGCAATATGCTCAAATCGAGAAATTTTGGTGATAGTGCTTGCATGTTCAAAGTTTTATGATTATATTTATGGTCCAATTATTCAGCATTCAGCTCCAGCAAGATTACAAAGAATGATGCTCAAATTGCGAAAGTACAACTACAAAATGGTCTATACAAAAGGTAAACTTTATCTGGCTGATACCTTATCCAGATCACCCAGAAATACAATGGAACAGCTTCATACAGAGAATTTTGACTTTGATGTCATGGTAGTGTGTACTTTTTTACCACAAGACTTGATGAGCTGAGAGATCATACAAAGACTGATCCAGTTTTGCAAAAGCTCAATCACTACATTAATGTTGGATGGCCGTCAAAGCAATCTAGTGTACCACTTGAAGTGCAAACTTATTTTCCTTACAGAGATGAGATGTTAATGGAAGAAACCATTATTTTCAAAGGTCCTAAAACTGTTGGCCATGCTTCCTTGCAACATGAATATATCCAGAATTTGCAACATGGTCACCCAGGTTCCAATTCTATCAAGAGAAGGGCTAGAGGACTAGTATTTTGGCCTTCTCTAGCAAAAGTATTTTCTTCTTGTTCAGTATGCAGTAATATTAAACTGCATTTGCAAAGAGAACCACTTCATCTAAGTCCAGTTCCTGAACTACCTTGGTCAACAGTAGCCACTGATATATTTGAGTGAACAATCAGCATTACTTGGTATTGGTAGACTTTTATTCGAACTGGTTTGAGATTGATTTACTACCTAACCTAACATCCATTACTGTTATTACTAAGTTGAAACACCATTTCTCAGTACATGATAGTCCACACAATGTTTTTTCTGACAGTGGTGCTCCATTTACTAGTCAGTTGTTTCAGAAATTTGCAAAAGAATGGGACTTTGTACATGTTACTAGTAGTCCTGAATATCCACAGTCAAATGGAATAGCTGAACGTGCAGTGCAGAGTGCAAAGCAATTACGTGATATGTCAAAGCATGACAATATAATGTCTTTTTGAATTTAATCTCAGAAACATACCCCATGATGATATACTTGGCTTGCCTGCTCACAGACTTCTCTCTAGGCAAACCAGAACAACATTGCCTATTGGTTCCAGAGGCCTAAAGCTAAGAACAACAGGACAATTACAACTCAACTATTCAGAAAGCATTCTTTCCATAAGTCCAGTTATGGTAAATCGAGTAGATTTCTTCATCTATTGAAAGAATGAGAGACAGTGCGGATACAATCGGCGAAAGGTTTCAACCTGGTCGATCAAGTAACAGGTGTATGTACTGAGCCAAGATCCTACTTTGTAGAATCTGAGGGTGTGGAGTACAGGAGAAATTGCAGACATATTCTTCCTGTATCAGAATCAATATCACAGCATTGTTCCTGGGATACAGACTCTAGATCTCAGAGCAATTCAGACAGTGTTCCTGTTGCAGAACATGTCTTAACTTCTTCTTCCAGTCCTGATGATGTTCCTGACATCCCAAAAGTTGAACATTCAGCAGAGACAGTTCCAGTTGCTAGACCTAACTCCAATTTCTATGTCACACAATTTGTTCATATTTCCAGACCTAGTGTGAAATACACAGCAACCTGGACATAATTGTGTATATGTATTTAGTTCTGTATAATTGCTTGACAAAGAATTATTTATATTGATTGTGTGTCGATTAATGTCATCAACATTGCATGATTTATTTCTCAAAGAGGGAGGATGCAGAATGCAATAGAGGCATTCTAAAGGCTGAATGTGCATATAAATAGGCAGCATGTGTTAGGATCAGTGCCATATTGTTAGTGCAGCCAGAGAGTAAGCATGTATGAGTGTAATAGCTAGCTTGTTTATAAATTTATCTAAGTTAAAGTTATTAAGTCGCAATCCTGATGTGTTTGTACATAATAAAGCAGTTTGAGCAGAATCATGAAGTCTTGTCTATTGTATTCTGACTGGATGAGTGGCAAAAAACATCCTTGGCAAAGCAGCATGGCCTGTCGACCATATCATCCTAGGCTGACAAATACTGGATCCCCCTGGATTGATACCAGTAGCTAAGCCAATTGTTGAAGGTGATAATTGTTTTGTTTGTATTGGGGCATTATCTTAAGTGAAGGTAGAATGCTGCTTAGGGCTATGGACATACTTGTCTGGGACACATAATCCAAGAGCTCAGTCATATTTCTCTTCGTATAGTTCAGTGAGGTACATCTCATGTCATTTACTCCAACACGAAGTATGACAGAGGTGTAACTGTGCTTGTGTTGAGAGACTTAAGTGAGTGCATGACTTTGCAGATCCTGAGACCTGACAGGCAGCCGTACCTCTTAACTGTACAGATTTTCACAGAATGTCCAGATTTTTGCCTCATATTTTTTTATCTGTTTCTCATAAAATTGTGGTTTTCTGACAAATTACTGGCAAATCAATGAGGGTTGAAGTCAGAAAATAATGACAGACAACTGTTAGACTTCAAAATACATGCTAATGCAAAACCTGTTGTTCTAACAACTTTCTAACTTTATAACTGCAGTATTTAAAAAGTGTCCCCATCTTTGAGCTTTTGCTCCCCATTATTTATGGCTTTGGCCAGATTTCTTGCTCTAAGAGGTTGAGAGGTATGCAGGCAGCTGACCATGACTTTCTACTTGTACAACCTGGTGAGAGGGAAATCTATGTGTCTCACTATGGATTCATCTATGACGAAGAAATTGTTTTTCAAGTGTTTTGCCTTAAGGGCTTAATGAGTGACACACTGATATGTTTGTTTTTGGGTAGTGGTCTCTACTGGGGCTGTAATGTGTGTAGAAGGTTTCCATTTGTGAGGTATTTTGATAAGTTTCTAAGGGTCTATATTATATCATTGAATGCTTAAAAAAGCGAGCGCTGATTGATCGACCTAATTTAAGCAAAAGTTTACAATCTCGAACTGTCAGATCAGCAATTTTTTTCCCAGGGAAAAAAATCGCTGATCTAAAACACATACACACAACACAAGCACACCAAACAAACAGAAATCCACACACATACACCTAAAATCTGATACCTAACCCTACACTAAACTATACACACAACACTAACTACCCACTTACCTTAACCCAAACCCTAACCCTAAGGTCCGTCACTATCACACACTCACCTCACCCGCTCCCTAACCCTAACTCACTTAAATCTGCCCTAACCCTCATGTCCACTCAATCGAACACACACCTAACCAGAGCCCTAACCCTAACTCACCTAAATCACCCTAACACTCACATCCACACAATCGTACACTTACCTGAATCCGACCGGTAACTTTCCACCATAACTCTGAAAATACCGAAGCAACAGAAACGGACAGCCGAATTCTTTCCCTAGGAAAAAAATTGAGTTTCTGCTGCTTCGATATTTTGCAGTTTCACGAAAATAAGTTCGATCAATCAGTGTTCGCTTTTTTAAGCGTTCGAGGATATAATATAGACTCGTTTCTAATGGGTACCTCTGCATATGTGGGGTTATGTTTTGTGCACTTGGTTTGTTGAGGAGGCGAAGTGTGTGTGTGCGCTGGCAACTTGTTTGATATGTGGTTTGCTGCTACCTAGATTCATTGTATAGCTGCATCTCTCACAAACTGTATTTGTAAGTTTTAGGAGTACATATTTGTCAGTATATATAAGGCAATAGAAGCCTAGCTGTATAAAAACACAAGTGCCCTTATTAAGCATATTTACATAGTCATTGTTAGCAGAGCAATTTTGTGAGCAACAACAACTGGGCCTGTCTTTGAGTGACATAGGTGCCACCCCAGAGGTGACTTTACAAGCACTCAACCAGTAGTGAATGTTGAGCTTGAACAGGGTCATTGATGAGCACTGCTTCACATGCAGTGGGAGCCTATTACACAAGAGTGTGAGTCACTGAGGATATATCTGTCTCCCCAGCATGTGCTGTTTATGTCACAGGCTAGGTTGAGAACCCTGGGCTAAGTTATTCTTGTTCCATTTGATTTGCAGATGTCCAGCATTTCCAGAAGGGCAGGACCTGAGACTTCTCTGTAGGTCAGGCATAGTCTCAGCTTGCAGGATACTGAGTACAGTGACAGGTCTTATAGTCTTTCCATGTATGTGATGTTCAGAGGATCTGCATTCTGCCAGTCACAAACCTCTATGTTTTTTCCAATTGCTGCAGTTGTCTGTTGATGTAGAGAGAGAAGGCAACCTTGTACTTAATTAGTGGAGAACAACAGAGCTATGACCTCCCTGATCTTGAATTTGATGCCCATATGTATGAGGTGCACAATGCAGAATGTGTGTCTCAACACTATGGACACATAGTGATGAAAGTGTAGACTGCTATGAACGTGTGCTCACAATTCTCATAACACTGTGTTTGAGCTGAGAGGAGTGCTATGTGTATCATAATTAGCAGGGGTACTTCATTGCCAAAGGGGACAATGAGGCATTGTTTGCTGTAAGGTTCAGTTTGTGAGTTTGGCACCAATCATTTATCTCTGACAGCTCCTCCTGTTATATGTTACCATTAGAGGGGGAATCTATATGGGTGCATCCAATTAACAAGCCATCTACTGTTGCCTGTGCTTCAGGGAAGTAGTTTCCACACAGTTGAGGGCCCAGCACAGATCCTTGTAGTATTCTATTGGTAGTGGCTAGTTGGGGATCAGTCCCCAACTTTGAGAGTGTGTGTTCTGTTGGTGAGCCAGGTGGCTATCTAGCTAGTACTGTATGGCTTAATTCCCAGATAGGACATTTTCACTATGAGACATGAATGGGGCATATTGCCAAAGACCTTGGATAACTGCACATAGGCAGTATGTCCTGTTATTTCACCCAGGTCAATGAGGTCAGTATCAAAGAAGTCCACAAGGTTCAATAGGCAAGATCGATCATTGACAAACACTACACGGGTCGACTCAAGTGTGCTGAAGGCCACCTCTGTCCCTGTGGATAAGGTCCATGCTGATCCTTTCCCTAACTTTACAGATAAGGCGTGTTAGGCTTATGGGTCAATAGATGTAGTTCTGCATGTTGCCAGGTTGATGTGCATTGCATATGACACAAAATTTGATATTACTTTCTGTAGTGTAGGTGATATATGTCTGGAAAAAGTACTGCGACACCAGGGTTGCAGTGCTTGGGAGGGGGGGGCGGGCAACACATGGCTGTATTGTAAATATATGACACAGTGTGAGATAGGGCCTTAATATTTTAATGTTTACACATTTAATGTCCTGTCATACATAAGAAATGGACAATAAACAGCAGTAATACTTAATATGTAGTTTTCCATTGTGCAATGTTTAGCAAAGTGTATAAACACGGGAGATACTTGCCTATTTAAGTGGTACAGTGTGAAATATTTTCTGCTTAAAAACCTCAGCTTTGGCCGGCTAAGAACTTGCTGTATTCAACTGGATGTATAAGAGAATTTAAGTACCTTTATCTGCACATTTTTTCAAAAAAATACAGTATTTATATTGATTTTAACTGTGTTGCAGGAATATTAACTGAACTGGAAGTTAGTCAGTGTTTGCTGAATTTTGTTGTTTGCTAGTAATTACAGGTGTGGGGGTAGCCACATTCTTTGATTTCCTGTCCTTGCCTATTTAAGTGGTACAGTGTGAAATATTTTCTGCTTAAAAACCTCAGCTTTGGCCAGCTAAGAACTTGCTGTATTCAACTGGACGTATAAGAGAATTTAAGTACCTTTATCTGCACTTTTTTTCAAAAAATACAGTATTTAAATTGATTTTAACTGTGTGTTGCAGGAATATTAACTGAACTGGAAGTTAGTCAGTGTTTGCTGAATTTTGTTATTTGCTAGTAATTACAGGTGTGGGGTAGCCACATTCTTTGATTTCCTGTCCTTGCCTATTTAAGTGGTACAGTGTGAAATATTTTCTGCTTAAAAACCTCAGCTTTGGCCAGCTAAGAACTTGCTGTATTCAACTGGACGTATAAGAGAATTTATGTACCTTTATCTGCACTTTTTTTCAAAAAATACAGTATTTAAATTGATTTTAACTGTGAGTTGCAGGAATATTAACTGAACTGGAAGTTAGTCAGTGTTTGCTGACTTTTGTTATTTGCTAGTAATTACAGGTGTAGGGGTAGCCACATTCTTTGATTTCCTGTCCTTGCCTATTTAAGCGGTACAGTGTGAAATATTTTCTGCTTAAAAACCTCAGCTTTGGCCGGCTAAGAACTTGCTGTATTCAACTGGATGTATAAGAGAATTTAAGTACCTTTATCTGCACTTTTTCAAAAAATACAGTATTTAAATTGATTTTAACTGTGTGTTGCAGGAATATTAACTGAACTGGAAGTTTTGACTCTGCTCTTCAGTTAGTCCCACCACCCTCCCTGTTTTTGTTTTGGTGTTAATTTTAGTGGCCTTGAAAGTGCCTGCCCCTCTTGTAAATTTGTGTTTGGATACTCCTTCTGGGCCCATCTCATTTGCTCACTTAACTGAGTGCAGTGAGATCATATTCTGATTTCAGGCACTCCTACTGTGTACAAAGAGAGCATCTGGGAAACAAGAAAAAAAATGTAAGCTTGTTTCCTGACTTTCCTGTTAAGTGGTATAGACTATCTGTAGGCTTCTGAGCCCCCAAGCCCTTCTGTGTTGGAGGGAAGCCTTCTAGCTTAGTGTTTTTTTTTTCTTATAACTAGCCAGTTTTCTAGTTTCAGCACTCATATCTGTTTCTTTGATCTCAGCACTTGTTCAGAAAAAAAAAATTTCATCTGCTTTTACTGTACTTGTGTTTCTACATACTTTATTTTACTTTTGCATCATCATAAAAGTACTCAATTGTATTTATTACTGCTTGGTGTAACTCATTCTAAGCCTTTTGGTTTAAACACTTGGGCTTCGGACCAGTTGTTTTGCACTGAGAGGGTTTGTGGTCTGCACTGTAGTGGCAGAATAGGTAGCTTACATCCTTCTAGGTTGGGAACTCCTGATTGAGGGCTCAGTGTCTGTTATTCTAAAAGTGTATTAATTCTGGTTTAAGCACTTGGGCTTTCAGGCCAGTTATTTTACATTAAGATGGTTCGTGGTCTGCACTCTTGTGGGAGTAGAGGCTGGACTCTGCCCTTCTGAGCTGGGATTTTCTGGTTAAAGGCTTATAGTGCATGCATACCTGAACTGCTTCTTACTGAAGTTGGTGCGCCTTGTTTGCTGTGGCATAGACTGGATTCGGGGTGCTGGATCTAGCTTTGTTTGTGTAACTTGAGCACTAATCCAGGCATTCTCTAAAGTATTCAATTGTATTTATTACTGCTTGGTAGTAACTTGATTAAAGTGTAGCTATCATTCTAAGTCTTTTGGATTAAGCACTTAGGCTTCAGACCAGTTGTTTTACATTAGGAAGGTTTGTGGCATGCACTGTGTTGGCAGGACAGGTAGCTTTCATCCTTCTAAGTTGGGAACTGCTGATTCAGAGCCCAGTGTCTGTTATTCTTAAAGTGTATTAGTTCTGGTTTAGGCACTTGGGCTTCAGGCCAGTTATTTTACATTAAGAAGGTTCATGGTCTGCACTCTTGTGGGAGAAGAGGCTGGGCTCTGCCCTTCTGAGCTGGGAATTTCTGGTTAAAAGTTTATAGTGCCTGAATATTTGAACTGTATCTCACTGAAATTGGTACACCTTGTTTGCTGTAGCATAGACTAGATCCAGGCCTGCTGAATCTAGCTTTGTTTATATGCTTGTTGTTTGTTTGCTTGTTATTTCCCTGGAACGCTAATTCCACCTAATACGCGGCTTCTCAGCGCTTCTGTGGATCACTAGTGATATCTGCATTGCTTACTGTACTTATTTCCTTGTTTCACTTGAAAGAAAGTTACTGTTTGTCGTTTTTGCATTTAAGTTACCTGTAACACATTGCACTTAAGTTACCTGGCACTTGCGCGCTAAAGCAATTATATAAGTCAGCAATAAAAATTAAAAGCACTACACCCTCACTCCCCACTGGCCCTTGTTTTCAATTATTAAGGCATTCCCAATATTATTCTAGCATGTCCAAAGGTCAGTTGTCAATCTCCTCTCCAGTCCAGCTGGTGAATCTGGGAATCTTGAAGCAATGTTACAACTGCCTCATGTACACAGACAACCCTCTCCTCCTCCCAACAAATTCCAACATGTGAGAGATGCAACCATATAGCCAAACTGGAGGCTAAGCTCTCTCAACTCAGTACTGGCATAACCAGTCAGGAGGAGAAGGAAACCACACTCACTACAATTCCAGTCTCACATAGACCTACCACGACAGCAAACCAAACACATAATCACACAAAAACATACTCGGAGGCTCTAAATAAAGATCTGCCTAAGCAGCAGAGCCCTCCAAAGCAGACACCCAAGCAACCGCTACCCTAAAACAAAACATGTGCAACACATATCTCACAAAGCCAGTGTGCCGAACAGTCACAGCCCTTAAGACTAAACAACACACCTGATACACTTGTAATAGGTGATTCTATCGTCAGGCACACTGACGTCCCGCTCACCAGGCTGAACAAGGAGAGCGTCACGGTGAGCGGCCTGTCGGGCGCTAGGATCCGCCACATAACACAAGCACTCAGGTCACTCCAAGGCAAGTACAAATATGACTCAGTCATTGTCCATGCTGGTGTGAATTACCTGAGACGTACCTCCATGGACTACATGAAAAGAGACATAAAGGAGCTCTCTGAGCATGTAGCCCAGGCCGGTATGACCCTGACCTTGAGTAGCATCTTACCCTCACCAAGAATGATGCCACAATATGAAGACAAGATGATCAATTTTAACAAATGGCTTAAGTACTGGTGTCATTCAAAGGGGATCCAATGCCTGTCAGCTTGGGATGATATGCTCGAAAAGCCACGATGCTTCGCTAGGGACGGCATGCACCTGTCACCCCTGGGCTTTTGGATATTAGCAAAGGCTCTTGCTAGCCCCATAGTGCCTTTTTTAGGCAAGGCTCAAAAGACAAACCCACCTCCATAGGTATCACAAGGGATAAGAAACTAAGAGTAATGCTACTCAACGCCAGAAGTCTAAACCTCAAGATGCACGCACTCGAAACTCTCCTTAGCATGAAGAACATCGATATCTGTGCAGTAACAGAAACCTGGTTCAGGGCTCCCGAGAGCACCCCAGCACTACCAGGTTATACCTCATACCATGCTTTTCAGCCCCAAAACTTGGACCGAACCACAAAGGAGGGGAGTATCGATATTCATCAAAGATACCCACACCTCCAGGTTGGTGGCAAAGCACGAAGCATCAGAGACTATCCATGTGCAACTAACAGTGGGTAAAACTGCCTTCCAGTTTATAGCCTGCTACAGACCACCCTCCCAAACCCAGGAACCCCACTCGGCCTTTCTGAGAACACTGGAAAATATGAAGGTCTCTCCAAACACCATTATATTGGGTGACTTCAACTACCCAAACATAGACTGGGAGCATTACTCTAGCTCCAACACCCTAGTCCAAAGGTTCCTAGAATTTATAAACTCAAATGCTATGGAACAACTTGTTACCACTCCCACAAGAGGGGAAAACATACTAGACCTGTTCATCACCAACATGGGGACTCTATGCTCTAGACCAGAAGTGTATCCCTCACTGGTAAGATCGGACCATAAACTAATCTCACTGGATATTCACATCCCGACCCCACCCCCTGCCCAGAAAACCATAGTGAAAAACTTCTCTAAAGCAAATTTCACACTCCTCAAAACTGAGGTGGAACCCTTCAAAGCCCCAGGCCTGTGGAAAATACGTCCCAGACCGCAGAATCCTTTATAAACTCATTCTATGAACACCTTCAGGAATGCATGGATCATGCGATCCCAAATAAAACCAAGACCCAATCCTCCAAAGGCAGACGTCCTGTCTGGTGGACCCCAGCCATAAACAAACTATACAATAGAAGGAGGAAGCTACTAAATGATAGAGCAAAATCCAAAAAGGGAAGGCATCACTGATCAGTATTAGCAAAAAACTACGGGCACTCATAAAATTGTCTAAGGCCAGCTTCGAGAGAAAAATTGCACAGGACACTAAGGATAATCACAAGGCTTTCTTTAGTTATGTTAGGAACCTGGGAGGTAATTCCCAGATATGCTCAGAATTAGTCCAAAATGACAAAAAATACACTGAACTCACAGACATTGCCAACATCCTAGCTGACAGGTTCAGGGCAAACTTCTCCCCCCCTCCCCACCAAAAGGGCAAATATCTATCCCAGCAGAGCGCTGCCCCCCTGACATCTCAGATGCTCAGGTAAGAGCCACCCTCTCCAAAGCAAAAAACACAGCATCAATGGGACCAGGCGGTGTCCCGGGCTGCATCCTACATGAACTCCAAGAAGAGCTAAACCCAAACATAAAACTACTGTTCAATCTCAGCCTTACTACAGGATATGTGCTCAAAGAGTGGCGTACAGCAACAGTGGTCCCTCTCCATAAAGGTGGTGCCTCAACGGATCCTGGAAACTATCGCCCCATAAGCCTGACTAGCTTGGTCTGCAAAGCTATGGAAAGGATCATCATGGACCTCATAAATAAAGATATTGGGGACCTACAGACACTGGATCCTACCCAGTTCAGCTTTGTTAAGGGCAGATCCTGCCTCTTAAACCTGGTTGATTTCTTTGAAACAGTCACCAAGGCCATTGACGAGGGGAAGGTGGTCCACACAGCCTACCTGGACCTCGCAAAAGCCTTCGATACAATACCCCAATTGGGCATTATAGATAAGCTCACCAGCTTAAATATAAACCCCTATGTCACTTGATGGATTGCAAACTGGCTCAAGGACAGAACCCACATGGTTAGAATTGCTGGAGCCATGTCAGACTCCAAACCAGTTACAAGTGGTGTCCCACAAGGCTCAGTCCTGGGGCCTCTCTTGTTCGGTATATATTTCTTGAAGGTACAGGCCAACATGGAAGGACTGTGGCTGACAAAGTTCACAGATGACTGCAAACTGGGCGCCATAATCGACTCTCCAGCCGACACAAGCATCCTCCAAAAGGGCTTCATAGAAACAGTCAACTGGTGCCAGAGCCATGGCCTCAAGCTAAATGCCAAAAAGTGTATAGTCATCCCCTTTGGCAAAAACAAAGTGCCCACAAATTACCACATAGGTGGTAATCCATTAAGTACAGAAGAAGTAATTAGGGACCTGGGGACCCAAGTTGATAGCAATCTCTCATTTGACAACCACGTGGCCAAAGTGGTTAGAAAAACATTTTATATAGCCCACCTAATCATGAAGGGATTCACATCTAGATCAGGGAAGGTCATCGTGCCTCTTTACTCATCCCTCATCAGGCCCATAATTGAGTACAATGCCCCTTTTGGGATGTACCTTACCAGACACCTGCAGCAACTGGAAAGACCCCAAAAGTACCTCACCAAGAGGATCAAAGGGCTCAAACAGATGCCATATGCTGCACGGTTAAAGAAACTCCAGCTCTACTCAGTGGCATACCACCTGTTCAGAGGCGATCTGTGCCTGACGTATAAAGCCATGTCCAACCCAGAATTAATGGACATGCTGCACCTCAAAAAATCCAAATCCCATTGAGCTACGCGCTCGAGAGACTTGAACCTCAGCACTGAAATAAATACGACATGCTGGAGGGACAGATTCATAACCCAGAGGCTCCCTTCACTCTGGAATAAAATCCCAGTCCAGGTTAGGCAGAGTCCCTCATTGACTCTCTTCAAGAGGAATCTTGATGAGTGGATGGGAGATCGTAGGTTTACCCCGGGTATCACTTCTGTGTCACTGTTATACAGAGGCACTGTATACTAACCTCGAAAAAGGGCATAGCAAAATAAATTTAAAATGGGTGGCGAAAGCCAAACACATTCTGGCTAGGCTTATAAACGCCCTAGGGCAGATAGCCTAGTATGAACCTATGAACCTATACACCTATTTGCACACTGCTTAGCAGTACACAAATGCAAGATGCATTACTAAAGACTGACAGTACTGAGATATGAAACACAACTGCTACTTAACTGATCCTGTCGCAGCATGTGTTAATGCATTGATGTTTTTCTTTGTGGAGCCAGATGATAATGGGTTAAAATCCTTTTCTCTCTCTCTCTCGCTCTCTCCTTTTTTTTTCTTTTCCAGTATTTGTGCACTGCAACTCTTGGTGCAAACAGGGGAAATAAAGAAAAATTAATGGCAGGTTTGGCTATGTTTATCTGGTGTGTGCAAAGTGCAGCAATGCACAAACTGGCCAACCCAGGAAGCAGACAGGACTCAGACACCCGAAAATAGAAACCGGATGGATTCAATTAATACAATTGGGCATTGTTCATACCCACTAAATGAAGTTCTGCTGCATTTAACAGCAACACCTTAAAAATGAACAGTAAGATGAGCAGTACTACGTAAATAATTCTGTGGCAGCAGGTGTAAGTGTTGGGGTGGAGTACAGATGGTCCTGGGTTCTAGTACATAGTGTGCAACCTTTGCTTTACTGGTGTGACATTGCAGTTTATAACAATGAATTGGAACATAGAGAAGTGCTTTCTCAACCTTCTTGTGACAACATGTGTAAGTGTAGGACTGCCATACACATGGTCCTGGGTTTGAATACACTTCCCATTATAGTCAGTCTCACTTATAACACTTGGCATAGTGTAGGTGATATTAATTATATGTATGAGGGCTGCGCAACTAGTATTGTGTCAGTCATTTATTTATGTATTATCCATTTATCAAATGTATGACTGTGTGTATACTGTGTACTATATTCCTGTAAGTATATTTCTGCTCTCTGGACTGCCATGGCCTTCACATTTGTCAAATATACATACAGAACTGCCTGTACATCAAATAACCTTGAAATTGCATTGCTTGCCACTGTTGCACACTGCTTACCATCATGCAAACACATTGTTTGGCAGTGAACACCCCAGACCACTGTCTTTGCAAGATGGTAAGCAACGCATAACATTTTCAAAGCAGTGTGCATACTGCTGGTAATGTGATAACTGAAATTGGTGGGAAACAATCATTTTCCATTGTTCTTGATCCATGATAGATGTGGCAGGTATTCGTGGAGAGGGTGTGACTTTTAGGTCACGGAGATGGGGTGTCCAGGAGTCCAAGATTTTTATTGGACTCTTAATGAAACATCATAGTGCCAGGTTGCTGCAGGGGGGGGGGGGGATTCTGGCTCCCACTATAAATCGGAAGCTTGGGATAGTTTTGCCCGGGCTGTATCCAGTGCCACTGGTATCCCACACACTGGTGACCAATGTAGGCTCCACTTTAGTGATCTATGTCATAGGAAGAGGGATACCCTCAACTATGAACATCCCACACATGTAAGTATCAGCTACAGAGAGTACTTGTAAGGCTTAAATGCAGAATATAGGTAAGAATGGTATTCATAATGGTATTCTATTCTGTTCTGCTTTTTCCACAGCTGCCTTGGAAAGGGATTATAAGGTTAGGACCCATGGCACTAGACTGGTGAGGACAAGGGAGGCATATGGTATGTATGCAACAGAAGAGTAGTGTTATTGTAGCATTAAAAGCTAAAGATAGCTTGTTTGGTATTTTATACAGTTGTATGAAATTCCCAACTGTAAAAGCCAGTATGCACGCATTAGTCTGTAGCAAAAATCAAAAGTACAATATTAGACTTTAGTCAGAGGTGGTGGGTTCAATTATTACACTTTCCAACTATACAATAATGTCAATTCTTCAATTATGTGTAACTTAAAAGTTTTAAAGTAAAAGCTTTATACCAGTGCCACACATGCTCTGACATAAACTGTAATCTGTATAACTGGAATACACATATGTGCAATATATGCATATGTAAAGAGTACTTGCTGCAATCTGTAGTATACTGTGCAGATGTAAGGTGCTAGTAGTCTTAAAAGTAATAGTTATCTGTTAGGGGATGGTAGTTTTAAGAGTAAAGGTTAAGATGACAGAGTCAAATAATTGTATTTATGCATTGTATGTTACATATCAAGGTACTAATCTTATCTCTTTATTTGTTCTCACCCCAACCCCTTTCTCTCCTTTTTTTGTTGTTGTTGTTTTATATTGTTATGTGTCATCAAAATGTGTCCATGTCATCCATGTGTACCACATCATGAAATGCTCCATAGCACAGCAGGGTAGGCCTGCCCCACAGGATCTGCCTGCCCCCACTCCACTGGCCCCAACACCATTGCCTAGCACATCTGGGAGGCAACCCGGCAGCACCACATCTGCTGTCCCTGCACTACCTACCCCCTCAGGTGGTTCTGCCCTGGAGGATAGTCCAGTGGCTCCCTCCGGGAACAGTGGTAGGGGTGGTGAGTTTATCAGTCACCCTGAACTGCCAAGGATGATGAGTACAGTTGTGTCCCACACTGTTGGTGCAAGGCTATGCCAGCTGGAGGGAATGCTCTCCCTCATTGTACATAGGACCAGGAGGAGGAGAAGGAGATGTCAAGCACATCAGACAGCGACATAGTGAGGTGACAGTGATGACAGTCCAGTGGGTGAGGACTTCATTCTCAATGTCACTCAGCTTGATGACTATGGGTCCTGGATGTCCCCAACCTCACCCCAGCCATGGTGTCCACCGACTTCTTGTGTACATCACTGTCACTGTGTCTTGTCTTCTTTGTCTGTAGTTGCTTCCTCACCTACTCAACATACCAGACACAAACATACCTACATCCCTTCCGCAACATTCTTCTCTATCCCCAAGAAAAAAAAAATGGGCATCTGTCAAAAAAATAAATAAATTGTCCCATACATAGCTCTCCATTTCACACATGTGTCTTCTTGATAAACTTGATTTGGTCCAATTGGCTATACAACATGATTGTGTTGTGGCCACCCTTCTCTCTGGAGGTGACAGTCCAAATTCTGCTAGTATTTTGCATATTTTATCAGTTTTTACTGTTGAAGAAATGGATATCTATGGTTCTTTCCTACCTCTTTCCTGCAGATTCCTGTATTGCTTTCCATTTGTTTTTCCCCTGCTTGCTCCCCGTTTCATCACTGTCCTATCTCCCCATTTCTTGTCTTTAACACATTATAGTTGTATTTGAACCCAGGACTGCATCACTGCATTAACATGTGCCACCGCAAAGGCAGTTAAGTAACAGGTGTATTCCAGAGACTCAATATTAACTGTCAGACTTTAGCAATGCAGCTCACATTTGCACACTGCTAAGCAGTGTGCAAAGCTGTGTATCTCACATGCATATGCACATTGCTAACCATCATGCAAACCTGCTGCTTGTTGCCCTATGGAAATGTATATATTATGCTGTATTACTGCTGTTTACTATTTCCTTTGTATGACATGAAATTACATGTTGAAACATTACAAACTTAGGGCCCTATGTAACTATATGTCATATATTTAAAATACAGCCATGTGCTGGCACCCCCCAACCCTGGGGTCACACTACTTTTTTCACACATATATCAACCACACTACAAAATGTAATATCAAATGTTGTGTGCTATGCGACACACATCAATCTGGTAACATGCAGAATTACAGCTATTGACCCATATGCCTAAAAAGCCTTATCTGCAAGGCTACTGCAGGAATCAGCATGGACCATATCCACAGGAAAATAGGTGACCTTCAACACACTTGACCTACCCATTTTGATTTCTGTCAAGGGTAGGTCTTGCTTATTGACCCTTATGAACTTCTTGGATACTGACCCCAAGGACCTGGATGAGGGATAACAGGACATACCACATATGTTGAGTTATGCAAGGCCTGTGACACTATTCCCCATTCATGTCTCATAGTGAAGATCTCCTATATGGGAATTAGGCCATACAGTACTAGATGGATAGCTCACTGGCTCAATGGCAGAATGCACACTCTCAAAGTTGGGAACTGCACCTCCACCACTAGCCCACTCATCAATGGAATACCTCAAGGATCTGTGCTGCACCCTCAACTGTTTGGAAACTACTTCCCTGAAGCACAGGCAACAGTAAATGGCCTGTGGTTTACCAAGTTTGCAGATGACTGTTAATTAGACACACTCATGTAGAGTCCCCCAATGATGGTAAAATATTACAGCAGAGTCTGACACAGATCAATGACTAGAGCCAAACTCATGGACTGAACTTTAAGAATACAATTACTCTTTGTCGCCTTTGTCAATGAAGTTCCCCAATAATTATGATATACATAGCAACCCCATATGCTCAAACAGGTCTCCTTCAGTAGATTGAACCTTTAAAAGTTTGAACCTCATATGACCGAGACCATATAATCAAAGTTTTAAAAGTTGAAACGGACTGAATAGACATCTTCATGCAGTGTGGAATGGGAAGATTTCCCTTTTCCACAATGTAGTGCAATCTCGGAGTTGGCATATTGAAGGGCTTGCCCCCCCTGCTATGCAGGTTTAGTTTTTTTTTCTTTTTTTTATGTCTGCTTCAGTTTTCGAACTTTTAAATGTCCGATGTTATGGTCTCAGCCATATCATCTTCAAACATTTAAAAGTTCGATCTACTGAAGTAGATCCACTCAAACACAGTGTTGTGAGACTTGGGAACACTTGACAACAATCTACACTTTCATCACTACGTGTCCATAGTGGTGACACACACAATCTGCATTGCACAGATTATACATATGGACATCACATCCAAGAACAGGCTACTCATACCTCTGCTGTACTGTACCCTTATCACACCAATAATGGAGTGCAATGCTCACATCTCTTTCTCTCTCTCTCTACCTCACCAGACAGCAGACACCTGCAGGAAATGGAGAGAACACAGGGTTGTGCCCGAGACTATTAGGCCTCCAATGACTTACATGGAAAGAGTGACATACCTGTCACAATACTCGGTATCATACAGGCTGCTGAGAGGTGACTGATAGCTGCCCTGCAGAGCTGTGTCAGACCCTGCCCTTCTGGAAATGATGGGCACCTGCAATTCAAATGGGACAACTATAATTTGTCCCAGGGTTCTCAACCTAGTCTGTGACATAAAAGGAACATGCTGGGGAGACAGATATGTCCCACAATGATTCACACTCCTCTGTAATAAGCTCTCACTGTGTGTGAAGCAGTGCTCCTAAATGACCCGGTTAAAGGACAATATTGACTACTGGTTGGATGATCGTCAAGTCACTTTCAGGCTGGTATCTATGCCCCTCATGGACAGAGACAGTTGGTGGTACTCACAAACATGCTCTGTTAAAAATGACCATCCAACTGTGCTCAATAAGGGTACTTGTGTTTTTACACAGCTAGGCTTCTAAACACCCTAGTGCTATTAGGCCAGTAGCATTATATGAATCTATGAAGCTATGTGCCTATGCAGGCCTTACAACCTGTTGTTTCCCACATGGCCTGTTGATGTCATCTCCTATAAGTTCACCTGCACTCTTCTGTAAATCAGAATTGTGCAGTGGTGCTTGTGGTTATTTCCCACATGGCCTGCTGTTGTCATCTCCTATAAGTTTATCTGCACTCATCTATAAATCAGACCTATGCAGTGGTACTTGCATAATGTACTGTATTCTGTAGTTAGATAGGTAGGGGTTCTGTTCTCTCTGCAGTTAACTTGGTGTGTGTATCTCTAGACAGCAGAGCAGACGTGTATCCTACAATTACTTCTGTAATTACATAGCTTGCCAGTATTTTGATACTTGCTCATGCCTATACATCCATTTCATACAGACCTCCCAACCTTTTATCTTTCACATGGCCTGCTGATGTCATCTACTATACATTCACCTGCACTCTTATATCAATCAGACTTGTGCCATGGTGCTTACTTAACCTACTGTGTTCTATAGTCTGTGTAATTAGATAGGTAGGCGTTCTGTTCTCACTGCGGTTGACTGAGTTTGTGTGTGTGTGTCTGCACAGCAGAACAAACATGTGCATCCTACAGTTACTTCTCCAATTACATTGGTTGCCACTATTTTGATACTTGCTCATGACCTGCAGTCCTCTATAAATTAGATTTAAGCTGTGGCACTTGCATTAAGTGCTGTGTTCTGTAGTCTGTATACTTAGATAGATAAATGTTCTATTCTCACTGCAGTCAACTGAGTGTGTTTATTTGTGTGAGCTGGTGTTTGACATTATAGATAGCATTTTGCACCAGCATGTTGAAAATTGTTATCTTTCCCTAAACAGACACTGCTGATGTCATCAGCTATAAAGGGTTGTCTGCCACACTTCAAGTCAGGCTTGAGCTGTGGAGCTTGCATAAGTACTATGTTCTGTAGTCTTTGTACCTGGGTAGGTTCCCACTGCAGTCAACTGTGTGTGAGCTGTTGCATGAAATTGAAGAGAACATTTTACAGCAGCATGTGGGTCACTTTTATCTTTATCTCAACAGACGCTGCTGATGTCTTCAGCTATAAAGTCTTGTCTGACACACTCCCCATCAAACTTGACCTGTGTTGCTTATGTCAAGTTTTGTAGTCTGTGTACTTAGAAAGGTGGGAGTTCTGTTCTCATTGCAGTCAAGTATGTGAGCTGTTGCTTCACATTAGAAAGGCATTTTACACCAACATGTGGGATACTGTTATCATCTCCTCAACAGACACTGCTGATGTCATCAGCTATAACGTATCTGACATACTCCAAATCAGACTTGAGCTGTGATGCTTGTGTGAAGTACTGTGTTCTGTAGTCTGTGTACTTAGATAAATAGAAGTTTTATTCTAACTGCAGTCAACTGGGTTTTATTCTAACTGCAATCAGCTGTATGTGTGTGTGAGCTGTTGCTTGACATTACAGAGAGCATTTTACACCACCATGTAGAACACTGTTATCTTCTCCTCAGCTGACAATGCTGATGTCATCAGCTATAAAGTGTTGCCTGACCCTCCCCAAATCAGGCTTGAGCTGTGGTACTTGTGTAAGGTACTGTGTTCTGTAGCCTGTGTATGTAGGTAGAGGTTCTATTCTCACTACAGTCAACTGTGTGTTTTGCTGTTGCTTGGCATTTTACACTAGCATGAAGGATATTGTCATCTTGCCCTCAACATTGCCTACTGATGTTATCAGCTATAGCACATTTTTAAATATGCAGTATTCTCAGCAGGTCAGGGTCAGAGACTGGCCTAAGGTCCAGGCAGAAGTCCCCACATACTATACAATGAAGTTTACAGTCACATGGCTTTTAAGCTATCTGCATACATTATGGCATGGTGTGTAGGCCCTCTGTTATCTTACTGAGAAAACCCTGTGGTCTTTGCAGGTGATACATGTGTCTGGTGAGGTACATGTAAAACAGAGCATTATACTCTATTAGTGCTGTAATGAGGTTTGACTACAGTGCTGTCATACAGTCCTAAGATCTCATTATGTTGGCATGATTTATGATGTGCTCAACATAGGCTTTCAATAGCAGTATGGACATTTGGTGGTTAAAGTTCAGATTGCTATCTAAATGTGTTCCCAGTGCTTTCATCACTGGGTTTCTGCAGAGCAGGACTGTTGTCAATGCTGTGATTAACATGGAGCACCACTTTTCAGATGGACAATATTACAAACACACATTTCTGCATTTATTTGTACATAATGTGCCTTTGTCACCATTCATTTGTGTGTGTTACCTCCTCCTGTACTATTTTTACACATAATTTTTATATATATTCATTTTCATTATTGTATTTAATGTTAAGAAAATTCATTGGTATGATTTAATTTTCAAGATATTCAAAAGTAATTATTTATCATCCACATGGAAGTGTTTTGACATCATTTCCTGTATAATTTATTTAAAAGACAAGAGTTTGGGAGGGCACTTGTCTTTTTCTGAAGAAGTTCACGTTTTTAAAATAAAGTGGAAGAAAGCGCTAAATTTCAAATTGCCTTTATTGTGGCACCACACGCATTGAGCTATTTTGTGCATATTTTATTCTCCTCCTGTACTATGTTATCACCATTAGTGGACTCAATGATTGCACACAGTATGCAAGAATCAGCAAACTTGGTAAGCCAAAGGTCATATACTTTAGCATGAAATGTCAAGAAATACAGTTCAAACAGTGAAGGACCAGGCACAGATCCCTGGGGTTTGACAGTGATGATAGCTCTACTAGTTCAGATTGATTCACCAACTTTCACATGATGTGTTCTGTCAGTGAGCCAACTGTTTACTCATCAACTGATGTAAGGTTTAATCCCCAGACTGGGAGCTTTCTCCATGATACCTGCATGTGTGATTGTGTCATAAACCCTAGACCAGATCACAATAGGCCATATGCACTGTCTTACCTTCATCGAGGCCTATCACACAGAATCAATGTGCTGTGACAACATCACCGATCACCTACGGCATGACCCAACACATACACCTTCCTGATATGGTTGAACACACAGTTCAACACACCCTTCACATGGCCTATGTTTCCATACAAGGGTGTACATCAACATGCATCCACCTGAGTTGGGGGGACAGCACCTGATGCATGCATGTATACAGACATCTCAACTCTCCTCAACTATGAGGTAGACCAACATGTCATCATGGATGTTTTCTACATGTACGCTAGTAATATTCCAGGTGTGTGCAACAGACCTGTGTGAGTTTTTAGTGCTACATCATGTCCGTTACATCTGATAGATGTCCTCAGAGGTCATCAAAGACATGCATGATGACAACAGTATCATTTTGTGGAATTTGAACAGGTCAAGGCATTTGAGAAAAATCCACATTGAGGTATTCAATCAACATTGTCATATGTGTCCATAAACAGCTATACCATGAAATGGGTAGACCAGTGTATGAAATAAGGGGCATTTCACTATGTTGAAATGTGTATAATGTGGACATCACATCTAATAATCAGATCAGTAGGTATGTGACCTTTGTCCTGGGGTAGAGGGTAAGTAGTACATCCACCAGCATGTGGGCACAGTGCTGACTACTCCTTTGAATGTAACACAAGTCCTGGGTATGGGAAGGACATGTACATCAGAAGCCATAATACCTTAATGGTTCCCAGCCTTCATCACACCAATAACTGTGTAAAATGCACCCTTATTCATGTACCTTCCTACACATCTTCCAGTGATTTGTAACTGAAGTGTACCACCTTTATCACAGTGCACTGTCATACAGCCTTATTAGCCATACCTAGGTATTCTTTCTGGGAAATATACATGACTGTCTGATGGCGTTAACACCAATATTTTAAGTTTATATGTTTTTACTAGGGTAATGACTACAAGTGCCTTTTTAAGCCTAGCCATACATTCCAAATCTCTGACAAGTTTTGAGACCCTTGATAGGTATAAGCAGGGGCCTGGAAGATGAACCATTTTCAAGTTAAAGACATAGGTGCCAAACCAGGGATGAATTTCTAGTTCCCCTTCCAACTGTCCAAGTTGCACTTGAATTGGGTTAGGGAGGAACTCTGCTTCACATGGATGGGGAGTCTGTTCCGGAGATGGGGTAGTGTCTGGGATGCATACCTGCATCTCCAGCAGCTACTATTTATATTACAGGCAAGATTTAAGTCTTTAGAAAGGGTAATTCTGGTGTTGTTTGTTTTGTGGATATGCAGGAGGTCCATCAGAGTAGGGTCTGACAATGCCCTGTATGCCAGGCATAGATTTCTCCTCAAAGCCTGTAGGAGACAGAATGCAGGAATAGGTGCTTGAGGTGGTCTGCATAGGACATTTTATTACATTGTGTATTCTTTTATTGAGGAAATTCTGTGGACATTGCAATCGTTGGATATGCTTGCTTAGGTACATACTGCAGGGGACATTGTACTCAAGATGGGTCTAATGAATGATGAATACAGTGGAACAATGACTTCCTTGGACCTGGATGCCATACCTTGGCTTATACATTGTGCAAACTAGAATGATTCCATCACTACTGTAGACATGTGATGGTGAAAGACTATATTACTGTCTATGTGTGTAAGTCCTTGACTACTGGGTCAACTCTAAGGGGCATGTTGTTTATATGATAGTACCAGAGGTGGATGACTTCCCAAAGGATACTATTATGCATTTCTTGGCATTTAATTTTAGGCCATGGTTCTGACACTAATTGTTTCTCTGTGTCAGCCCTTCCTGGAGAACATTTGTGTCAGTGTGTGATTCAATGACATCTCCTAATTTGCAATCATCTACACATTTCGTCAGCCAGAGACCATTGACATTGGCCTTAACTTCAGAGAAGTAAATGCCAAAAATGAGCAGTCCAAGGACAGATCCCAGAGGGACTTCACTCGTGACTGGCCTCTTTGTAGAGGTGGACTCCTCAATTCTAACTTCCTGGGTCCTGCCTGTGAGCCAGTTGGCTGTCCACTGGATGACATACGGGTTTGTAACTAACCTCTTGAGTTTGTCAACAATGCCTGAGTGGGGTATTGTGTCAAATGCCTTGGCCAGGTCAAGGTAGGCAGTGTGAACCATGTTGCCCTCATCCATCTCTTTGGTGACCTTCTCAAAGAAGTCCACTAAGTTGAGTAGCCATGCCTTTGGCAAAACCAAACTGGATTGGGTCCAGTGTCAGCAGGTTTACTATATCACTATTGATCTTTCCATTATAATTATTTCCATGGCTTTACATATAAGACTAGTGATACTTAAGGTTCTGTAGTTTCTAGGGTCTGTAGATCACCCACCTTTGTGCAGAGAGATGGCTGTTGTTGTTCTCCATTTCTCCATTCATGAGGCACAAAGGCTGTTTGGAGGCTACAGTTAAATAGCAATTCCAGAGGTCCTGATAGATCATGTTTCATGCTATTTGGAAGGTATCCCAGGATATTTTCTGGACCCATTGATGCAGTGTTCTTGGCCTTAGAGAGTTGTTACACCAGATGCATGTGTGCTACCTGTTCAGCCTATGCACACACTACACACATAGGTGTTTGACAACATTAATGGCATGTACATTATTCTTGACAGTGTGGATTGTGCCATAGATATATGCCATGCATACAAGGCAACTAGACTGTATTGCCCATACTGTCACATGTATCACAATAGTTGTCAAGTGTGTGTGTGTGTGTGTGTGTGTGTGTGTGTGTGTAAGTTCATCTGTTATCATTTTACATCACATATGTTATGTCAGAAGCATGTGATTAGTGGTGTTATTATTCTGATATTGTCCATGATTGTCGTTGGTCCTTTTAATGTTTCCCATGATCCTTTACCTGTGTCCACCTTGCTGGAGACCTCTGATGAGACTACAGTCATATTCAGGTATATCAATTGGCACAGCTTCCAAATATCCACCCTACCCCAATTGCATGTCAGATCCCTGATAGATGTCCTCTGCATTATTCATGTAAGGATGCTTATCTCACATTGACATCCTCCCCATTATGTCACCTTGTGTGACAATCACAGACAACACATTTTCACTGTACAGTCCATACTTTACCATATAGATATGTGTTTGGTGTTACTGCTACAATCATCTTTCATTGACATGCCCTCTTCCGCTGTACATGTGGGTGTTTCACCTGTACTCTTTCCCAGTGTTCATTTCTGCAATTCATCAGTGTGTCCCTATTCAATACACGCACTTACCCTGAGTGGTCATTTTACATGGAAGTCCCATGTCCTGTCATGGACGATTAACAAAGCTTCAGAACAGAATGTCAGTAATGGGATATCACAGTACTCTGCACTGTAGGTAGACTGTCTTGTATTGTGTTTGGACCATATATTTCACATTCATACCTCTCCGCTGTCCAGATATTCTCAGGATATCTAGATTCTTTCCTTATTAAATATATGGCTTTCTGCCATATCACTGGGATGAGCTCTGGACTGATGTGACTGAATATTATATACATTTGAGCGCATACCTCTCATCTGTTCTGATCTGTGCATAATGTCCAATTTTTGTCTCATATTTCTGACCTTTTCCTCATAACAATTTTTTTCCTGGCAAATCATTGGCATGTCATTGCAGAGTCCAGTCAGAAACTAATGAATGACATTTGATTTTCATACTTCATGCTCTTCAGAAAGCTCATGCTAATGTACAATCTAGATATTCTGTCTACTTCCTAAATTTTTAAGTGCAATATTAAAAATCTGTCCCTATTTCTGGTCCTTTGTCCCCCCCCATTTTATGGCTTAGTCCACATTTCTCTTCTCTTAGAGATTGAGACTGTTACATTCTAATACATTCCTCTGTGACATCTATGTCAAATATGTCCCTATTACTGATTATCTGTCCTCTCATTAAGTTGGCCTCTGTGCACGTGTGTTGCACTAACAGAGTGACAGTTATTTGTAAACCCCTGGTGACAACTGTGGCATTCTGTGCAAATATGTGCTCTGTAGGTGCTCTTCCTTACATGGAATTGTTATCTGCATTCACTTCAAAGGTTTCATGGCCAGCAACACTGTTATGAGTCACAAAACCTAGCTTAGGAGTGCCATGCCTCATTGACATGCATTGCATGCTGCCATGCACTGTGCACTGTCATGCTAACACGTAAGCTCTCTGTAGGCTCTGCTTGAAGCCTACACTGAGTTTTTTGAATCCCAGGGATAGTATTGTTCTGGCAAATCAGTGAAGATCGAACTCACTAAATAATAATAGACATCTGAGTTTCAGATTTCATATCCTTCAGGAAAATGCATAGAAACACAAAACATTTTATTCTAGTAACTGTCTCAGTTTACAAGAGCAATATTTAAAATGTGTCCCTATTTTTGGACCTTTGTCCCTCCATTATTTTTGGTTTGTCCAGATTTTTTGTTCTGAGAGGTAGAAAGCTATGAATAATACCTTCCAGCAGCAGCAAACAGAATGGACAAAGGAAAACATAAGAGAACAATCTGGTTAATGCTCAAACCTATAAATAGATAAAATGTTAACAAAAGCTGAAGTAATTATTGCAGAAAGTCTATACATACCCAAAGTGTTGGAACTGAAAGCTTTTATAGCTAAGTGTCTCTCTTAAAGAAATTGATTTAGTAGGATGATGCCCTATTTCTGAAGTTGCACAAACTCAGAGAATTGGAACTACATATGTGACTGTATCTCTACCCCCGGCCAGTAATCAAGGAACCTCAATCATCACCACTGTCATGTGTGAGAGACAGTCACTAAAAGCAGGAATTGATTTACACAGTATTTTCAGATGCAGTTCTCTGCATCAAGCACAGTTTCCCCCAGGAGCATACAGACAACATACTCCAGACCTAGGACTGGACTCTCTGTCTCTCCAGATCCCAAACAAGACTTACTTTGGAGCATTATGTCCCATTTACAAGTAGATGACACATCAACACCTACGTATTTGATTTTCACATACACACACACACACACACACACACACACACACACACACACGCACGCACACACACACACACACACACACACACACACACACACACACACACACACACACACACACACACACACACACACACACACACACACATTCCTGGGAAAGGCTGTTATAGATTTACTAGCTGTACCCCTTCTGCCCAGACTATAATGTAACCACGCTGACATCAGTCATCCACTCTCAGGATCTTACAAAGGTATCCAATTATACTGAGTAAAATCAATACTAATATAAATAGTAGAGTGTAACCAAAGTAGCAAGGCTTTTTGGAGTGGTCACAGTGTCACTAAAATAAGCAGAAGTACTCTCAAGATGTTAAAAGTATTCTCTAAAAGACCAGCCACAATGAAATGTATAAAAATATTTAATAATAAATAAAACAGAAAACATGAGAATAATAAATATCTAAGTACAATAAACACCAGAGTTTCAATTACAGGAGAAATAAAAATAACACAGTTGGACAGATTCAAACAGATGCAGAAAAATACTTAACTAATCTCACTGCATTTCCTGATTTTGTAAAGAATAACTGTTCCCCAGCTAACTTAATTAATACAGCAAGACAAGATTAGATGCTGAGATGCTTACAACCACAAGGCAGGGTGATGAGCTTCAAAACTTAACTGAGATGAACTCAACTAACTGATGGTGAAAACTGTTATAGATCTTTTATATCAGGTTCCAAAGAAAACAAAACAAAACAAGCTGTTGTGAGAGTTCCATCCTCTCATGCTGGTTATAGAATGACAGTACATTTGATCACCTGACTGTGGTACAATACACACTCTGAGCTTTACTAAGATCTGCTGCAGTATCTGAAAGCTATAGAACAATTTCATAAACTTCTACTCCTCCTTTCATAGGTTCATAGGTTTATAGGTAGGTACTAGGCTATCTGCCCGAGGACATTTATAAGCCTAGCCAGAGTGTGTCAGCTTTCACCGCCCCATTGATTAATTAACTGAGCCTCTGTCAAGAAGAGCCAATGAAGTGATCCCAGGGGTGTATTTTCTGTTACCCATCCACTCGTCAAGGTTTCTCTTGAAGAGTGTTAATGAAGTGCTCTGCCTAATGTAGTTAGGAATTTTGTTCCAAAACATGGGGAGTCTCTGTGACAGGAATCTATCCCTCCAGCATGTTCTATTTATTGTTGTGGTGTGGTTTAGCTCACTAGAGCAAGTGGCTTACAGTGACTTGGATTTCTTTAGGTGGAGCATGTCCATCAATTCTGAACTGGACATGGCTTTGTAAGTCAGGCAGAGATCACCTCTGAGTAAGCGATATGCTACTGAGTACAGCCGGAGTTTTTCCAATCAGGCTGCATAGGACATATGTTTGAGGCCAGTAATCCTCTTGGTGAGGTACTTTTGTGGTCTTTCCAGCTGTTGGAAGTGTCTTGTGAGGTGTATCCCAAATGGGCATTGTACTCTTTGATGGGTCTAATGAGTGATGAGTAGAGGGGCACTATAACCTCTTTATTTCTAGATGCGAACCCTTTAGTAATTAGATGGGCTACATAGAAGGATTTCCTAACTACTTTGGCAATATGATTGTCAAATGAGAGATTACTGTCTACCTGGGTCCCCAGATCTTTTATTACTTCTTCTGTATTAAGGGAGCTGCCACCTATGTGGTAATTCATGGGTGTTTTGTTTTTCCCAAAAGGGATGACTATGCATTTTTTGGCATTTAGCTTGAGACCATGACTTTGATACCAGGTGTCCGTCTCAGTAAGGGCATTTTAGAGAATGTCCATATCAGCAGGAGAGTCAGTTATGGCTCCCAGTTTGCAGTCATTGGCGAACTTGGTTAGCCATAGTCCTCCTGTGTTTGCCTGTACTTCTGAGAAGTATATGCCGAACAGTAGGGGTCCCAGGACCGAGCCTTGTGGGACACCACTTGTGACTGGTTTAGAGTCGGACCTGGAGCCCGCTATTCTTACCGTGTGATTTCTGTCTATAAGCCAGTTGGCAACCCATCTCATGACGTAGGGGTTTATGTTCAGACTGGTGAGTTTTTTTATAATTCTCAAGTGGGGAATGGTGTCAAAAGCCTTGGCGAGGTCAAGGTAGGCTGTGTGAACCACCTTCTCCTCATCTATGGCCTTGGTGACTGTCTCAAAGAAGTCAACCAGGTTTAGTAGGCATGATCTGCCCTTAACAAAGCCAAACTAGGTGGGGTCAAGTGTTTGGAGGTTACCAATGTCTTTGTTAATGAGTTCCATGATGATGCACTCCATAGCCTTGCAGACCAGGCTAGTCAGGCTTATGGGGTGATAGTTACCAGGATCAGTTGTGGCCCCTCCTTTGTGGAGCAGAATAACCATTGCTGTGCACCATTCTATGGGCACATAGCCTATGGAGAGGCTGAGGTTGAACAGCGTGTTAAGGTGGGGGGTTAATTTGTTCTGTAGTTTGTGCAAGATGCAGCCTGGAACACCATCTGGCCCCATTGATGCTGTGCTTTTGGCTTTTGAAAGGGCTGTTTTCACCTGTGCGTCTGTGATTTCTGGGACACTACACTTTTCCGGTATTGTTGCGGACCCTTTTCGGGGTGAGAGGGGGGTGAAGTTTGCACTGAATGTATCTGCCAGGATGTTGGTAGTATCAGTAGGTTCAGTATATTTTGTGCTACTTTGCATTAGCTTAGAGCATATTTGTGAGTTGCCACTTAGATTATTGACATAGCTAAAGAAGGCTTTGTGGTTATCTTTTGAATTCTTGGCTAGTTTTGTTTCGAAGTTAGCCTTGGATGATTTTATGAGGGACCTTAGTTTCTTACTGATCCTGATAAGGGATGTCTTTCCTTCTTGGGATTTGACTTTTTTTCTGAACTAGTTTCCTCCTTTTATTGTATAGCCTGTTTATGGCAGGGGTCCACCAGACTGGTTTCCTTCTCTTAGGGGAGTGAGTCTTAGTTTTTCTAGGGATAGCATGATCTATGCATCCTTGTAGGTGCTCATAGAGTGCATTTGTAAAGGTTCCTGCATCTTGGACACTGTTATCCTTTAGCGTGGGGGCTGTGAAACTTACCACCTCTGTCTTAAGTAAGGTGAAGTTTGCTATAGAAAAATTTTTCACTGTGGTTTCCTTGGTTGGGGGTGGTGGTGACATGTGGACATCCAGAGTGATTATTTTATGGTCTGATCTAACCAGTGACAGGTTGACCTCCAGTAAAGAACACTTGTCACCTATGTTGGTGATGACTAGGTCCAATATGTTTTCACCTCTGGTAGGGGAGTTTACCAGCTGAGCATTTGAGTTGATAAATTCCAGGAAGTGCTGGACCTGGGAGTTTGTACTTAGGTTCATAGGTTCATAGGTTCATACTAGGCTATCTGCCCTAGGGCGTTTATAAGCCTAGCCAGAATGTGTTTGGCTTTCGCCACCCATTTTAAATTTATTTTGCTATGCCCTTTTTCGAGGTTAGTATACTGTGCCTTGGTCTAACAGTGACACAGAAGTGATAACTGGGGTAAACCTATGATCTCCCATCCACTCATCAAGATTCCTCTTGAAGAGAGCCAATGAGGGACTCTGCCTAACCTGGACTGGGATTTTATTCCAGAGTGAAGGGAGCCTCTGGGTTATGAATCTGTCCCTCCAGCATGTCCTATTTATTTCAGTGCTGAGGTTCAAGTCTCTCAAGCGCGTAGCTCAATGGGATTTGGATTTTCTGAGGTGCAGCATGTCCATTAATTCCGGGTTGGACATGGCTTTATACATCAGGCACAGATCGCCTCTGAGCAGGCGGTATGCCACTGAGTAGAGCTGGAGTTTCTTTAACCGGGCAGCATATGGCATCTGTTTGAGCCCTTTGATCCTCTTGGTGAGGTACTTTTGGGGTCTTTCCAGTTGCTGCAGGTGTCTGGTAAGGTACATCCCAAAAGGGGCATTGTACTCAATTATGGGCCTGATGAGGGATGAGTAAAGAGGCATGATGACCTCCCCTGATCTAGATGTGCATCCCTTCATGATTAGGTGGGCTATATAAAATGTTTTTCTAACCACTTTGGCCACGTGGTTGTCAAATGAGAGATTGCTATCAACTTGGGTCCCCAGGTCCCTAATTACTTCTTCTCTACTTAATGGATTACCACCTATGTGGTAATTTGTGGGCACTTTGTTTTTGCCAAAGAGGATGACTATACACTTTTTGGCATTTAGCTTGAAGCCATGGCTCTGGCACCAGTTGTCTGTTTCTATGAGGCCCTTTTGGAGGATGCTTGTGTCGGCTGGAGAGTCGATTATGGCGTCCAGTTTGCAGTCATCTGCGAACTTGGTCAGCCACAGTCCTTCCGTGTTGGCCTGTACCTCCGAGAAATACATACCGAACAAGAGAGGCCCCAGGACTGAGCCTTGTGGGACACCACTTGTAACTGGTTTGGAGTCTGACATGGCTCCATCAATTCTAACCATGTGGGTTCTGTCCTTGAGCCAGTTTGCAATCCATCTAGTGACATAGGGGTTTATATTTAAGCTGGTGAGCTTATCTATAATGCCCGAATGGGGTATTGTATCGAAGGCTTTTGCGAGGTCCAGGTAGGCTGTGTGGACCACCTTCCCCTCGTCAATGGCCTTGGTGACTGTTTCAAAGAAATCAACCAGGTTTAAGAGGCAGAATCTGCCCTTAACAAAGCCGAACTGGGTGGGATGCAGTGTCTGTAGGTCCCCAATATCTTTATTTATGAGGTCCATGATGATCCGTTCCATAGCTTTGCAGACCAAGCTAGTCAGGCTTATGGGGCAATAGTTTCCAGGATCCGTTGAGGCACCACCTTTATGGAGAGGGACCACTGTTGCTGTATGCCACTCTTTGGGCACATATCCTGTAGTAAGGCTGAGATTGAACAGTAGTTTTATGTTTGGGTTTAGCTCTTCTTGGAGTTCATGTAGGATGCAGCCCGGGACACAGTCTGGTCCCATTGATGCTGTGTTTTTTGCTTTGGAGAGGGCGGCTCTTACCTGAGCATCTGAGATGTCAGGGGGGCAGCACTCTGCTGGGATAGATATTTGCCCTTTTGGTGGGGGGGGGTTTGCGCTGAACCTGTCAGCTAGGATGTTGGCAATGTCTATGGGTTCAGTGTATATTTTGTCATTTTGGACTAATTCTGAGCATATCTGCGAATTACCACCCAGGTTCCAAACATAACTAAAGAAAGCATTGTGATTATCCTTAGTGTCCTGTGCAATTTTTCTCTCAAAGCTGGCCTTAGACAATTTTATGAATGCCCATAGTTTTTTGCTAATACTGATCAGTGATGCCTTCCCTTTTTGGGATTTTGCTCTATCATTTAGTAGCTTCCTCCTTCTATTGTATAGTTTGTTTATGGCTGGGGTCCACCAGACAGGACGTCTGCCTTTGGAGGATTGGGTCTTGGTTTTATTTGGGATCGCATGATCCATGCATTCCTGAAGGTGTTCATAGAATGCATTTATAAAGGATTCTGCAGTCTGGGCTGTATTTTTCACAGGCCCGGGGGCTTTGAAGGATTCCACCTCAGTTTTCAGGAGTGTGAAATTTGCTTTAGAGAAGTTTTTCACTGTGGTTTTCTGGGCAGGGGGTGGGGTCGGGATGTGAATATCCAGTGAGATTAGTTTATGGTCTGATCTTACCAGTGAGGGATACACTTCTGGTCTGGAGCATAGAGTCCCCATGTTGGTGATGATCAGGTCCAGTATGTTTTCCCCTCTTGTGGGAGTGGTAACAAGTTGTTCCATAGCATTTGAGTTTGTAAATTCTAGGAACCTTTGGGCTAGGGTGTTGGAGCTAGAGTAATGCTCCCAGTCTATGTTTGGGTAGTTGAAGTCACCCAATATAATGTTGAGTAGTTTTCCCAGTTAATGGTAGGGTAATTGAAATTGCCCAATATCAGGGTGTTCGGTATGAGTGTCTCCAGAAAGGTGGAGTGGTGGTCCTGGGTCATGGAGGGTGATCTGTTGCAGGCCACAATTTGCATTGCAGATTTGCCCGATGTTAGTTACACATGGATGATCTCAGAGGTATCATGCTATGCCACTAACCTGGAGGTGTAGGTGTCCTTGATGAATATGGATACACCCCCTCCACTTGTGTTTCGGTCCATGTTCTGTGGTAGAAATGTGTGGTATGAGTTGGAGCCCCGTAATGCTGGGGTGCTCTTTGGAGCCTTGAACCAGGTTTCAGTTACTGCACAGATGTCAACGTTCTCCATGCTAAGAAGTGCTTCAAGTGCATGCATTTTGAGATTTAAACTCCTGGCATTGAGTAGCATAACCCTCGTTTTTTTATTTGTGCTGATTACAGAGGTGGGTTTGACTTTTGAGCCTCACCTAAAAAAGGCACTATGGGGGCAGCAAGAGCTTTGACCAGTATTCGAAAGCCTAGGGGTGACAGGTGCAAGCCGTCTCTTGCGAAGCAACGAGGCTTGTCGAGCATGTCGTCCCAGGCTGACAGACACTGGATCCCCTTTGAATGACACCAGAAGCTTAGCCAATTGTTGAAATTGATCAGAATTTCCAGAATTCTTTGTTTAAACATATACATTTAATCAGTTATAATAACCCTGATTTTACCTTTTTAACATATCTGCACAAGTCAGTGTGATAATCAAATGCTACAAATTTATTTACAAAACTTTAGTTAACTATGCTGGCATTTGTTACACATGCACTGTCCTATTCTCCCTGGTACAAATCATGACATTGTTCACCCCCTTTGAAGACTTGAGCTAGTTTTTCAAGTGACCCTGGAAAATATTGCTTGAAAAAATGGACCTATTTGGGAACACATTAACCTAAGCCCTGTCTTGAGAGTTCATATGCATTGGCATTGCTGACTCCATTATGGTACTCTACTATCATGTCATATATCTGCAACCTTAGGCTACACCTTAATAACTTGGTATTTTGCTGGCTAAACTTCTGTATTTATGCTAAGGGACTGGTCTGTAACCACAGTGAATTTCCTTCCACACAGATAAGGGTGAAGTTTCTGCAGTGCCCATACTATAGCTAGGCATTCTTTTTCTACAGCTGCATAACATTCCTCCCTGGGTTGGAGTTTATGACTGAGATATACAGCTGGGTGCTCTTGTCCCTCTGAAGAAATTTAGCTGACTACAGCCCCCACCCCATGGTTTGAAGCATCCACCAGCACAACAAATTTGTTGTTATAATCTGGACTGGTTAACATAGGGTTCCTCCCAAACTCCATTTAAGCTTTTGAAATGCCTGCTCACAAGCTGGGGTCCACACTACCTTACGTGGCCTGATTTTCCTTGTCAGGTCTGTGAAAGGAGTAGCTATTGTACTGTAATTGAGAATGAACTTTCTACAGTACCTTGCTGACACCAAGAATGCCCTCACCTGCTTTTTGGTAACAGGGCAGGCCATGCCTGAATAGCTTTCACTTTGGCAGTTTCTGGCTTAATCTTACCACTTCCCACTCTATATCCCAGGTAGGAGACCTCTGCCATACCCATGTGACATATACTGGGCTTAATAGTCAACCCTGCCCTTTGCAGTCTGCCCAGGATATCTCTGACATGCTGAAGCTTCATTATGTTAATATAGTACAATTTGTGTCCATGTCTCCTGCCTAGCAGGTTCAACACATAATTAACATCAATGATCTTCCTTACCACTTTGAAGGGTCCCTACCAAGCTGCCTGCAGCTTATTGTGTCTGACAGGAATGAGCACCATAACCTGCTGTCCCACAGCATAGTCTTGGGCTTGAGCATTCCTGTCATACCAAACCTCTTTCTGCTGTTAGGATCCTGTCAGGATTTCCCGGGCCAAGCCCATGATTTCCTTAAGCCTTGTCCTGAGGTTTAGGACATATGCCACAACAGACTCCTTGTGGGATTCACACTCACCCTCCCACTCATCATGAATCAAATCTAAAGACCTCCTCATCCTATGGCAAAATGACAACTCAAAGGGCGAAAAACCTGAGCCTGTCTGAACTCTTTTTTTGTGACCCCCTCCCAACTCCCCTTCCATGGGAAGCCTAGTATCTTCTGACAGTGGTGCCTCACTACTACCACTCACCTCTGTCCTTGCAGTAATCCTGTCCACGGGAACATCAGTACCTACCAGCAGCTGTGGCTCACCTTCAGGCTTACTGCTACACCAGCCCCAGTTTCATGTGTAGGGTCTGTCTAGGTCTCTCCAGGCTACCAGACCTACATGCCTGTCTCCAAGCCTGACTGTGTGTAACTGCATGCACACAAGGTACTGCATTATTAAAATCATTCCCTATTCAAGACATCTGCAGGAATATCCTCAAACACAGCTACCTGCTTGCTTCCTTTTTCACCCTCCCAGTCAAGGTGAGCCCTGGCCAAAGGTATTTGGAATGGGATCCCTCCTAATGCACTGATTTGAGTGGACTGCCCAAGCAAGTACTGCTCTTCTTCAACCACAGCAGGTTTCACAATAGTTATGTCAGAGATTGTGTTAGCAGTGGCCTGTCTTACATCCACTAAGATAGGATACAAACTCTGGTGATAGTTTGGTAACTCTGTTGTCTTCAGGTAACTTACTACTGGCATGCTGTTATTCCCACTTCCTAGCTCCCTCACCTTTTGTTCCTCACATTGCTTCAGTGGACATTTATATGCTACATGGCTCCTCTGGTTATATTTAAAACAACTACACACTGATCCTGGCCATACACCTGAACTAGTGACTTCCTTTGTTATTGGTAGACACTGTTCAGGTGATTTAGGCTGCCCACCTTGGGTTCCCTTATATCCATGTGCAGTGCTGGGTATCTCCTTCTTGTGCAGTGATGCCCCACTTACTAACTGAGGATCCTTATTTCTCCTCAGCTCATCTGCAGAGTTACACTCCCAGTCTGCCATCCAGATCTTTCATGTCCTTAGGCAAAGGTCTGCCAGTCTTTCAAAAGTGGTGACCTGACACCCACTCACCCACTTGTGAAAATAAGTGCTCAGCTTGGCAATATAATCACAAACACTTTCATCTGTCTTGCTCACAAAACTTTTTTCAGTAAGCTACTGGTGTTAACTTACAGCAGTTCTATAAACATTGTTTTACTCTAGAATAGTTTAAACAATCAGTGCCAGACAATTTAGAAACAACAGTTACAGCTTTACCATGGAGTAAGGGGTTCAGGAACCATACCTAGAGCTCTTGGTCAACATTATATTATTTATATATTTTTTTTAATATATGAATAAAACTATCAAAGTCACCCCCATCTGCAAATTGTAGAAGAAATTTATCTGTTTATTTATTTATTTGACATTTCTTTACTGGGGTGGTCTGACTGGTTCTACAGAACCCGTTTTCAGCAGAGGCCTGGGAAGAAAAGCTTCACATATAGTACAATACAAATACAGTATAATCCAATACAATAAAAATTAAATTAGAAATACTATACAAAAAATAAGTTGAAAGAACAAACTGCTACAAGATGTTGTAATATATTACCACACATCTAAACAATTCTATACAGTTAAAACATTGCAGACGATAGTAGTCACTCTCATCATACATGATGTAGATAGCGTCCAAAAAAAAAAAAATTCCCGGTAAGGAGTTGCCACAGCGGAACTCCGGTCCACTAATGATTGGCAGTAGATTTTTATGAAATGCTGAGGTGCCAGCTCGATGCCCATTTATGCACGCATGTCTTTCGAACGCTACCCAACCGCGGGAAGGACATCTATATACATATATACATATATATATATATATATATATATATAGAGAGAGAGAGAGAGAGAGAGAGAGTTAAGAAGAATAGAAGCAATAAAGCCTGAGCAGTAGTGTAAGGATATCGTATAGAAGCAGAGGAGTTAGAAGAGCTTTAGGATCTTGCAGAGTGTGGGGTATTGAAATGTTACAGAATAGAAAGACCTGAGCATTAGGCAGGCTTTATGCAGGAGCAGAGCCATCTATTTTTAAGATGATATTTTAAAGAGGCTTTGAAACGGGTTAGGCCAGGCATAAATCTGATAGTGAAAGGTAGTGAATTCCAATGTACAGAGACAGAATACGAATACAGAGAGTGACCAAGTTTACTTGTGGGTTTTGAGATAGCTAAGAGATTTCTGATCATAGGGATCAATTTGGTGTGTAAGGTATGACTAGATTGGCAGGTGCAGGGCAGGCAGTAGTCTTGAAAATAAGGTTGTGCAAGGTGGATAGCTGAATAAAGGGTAGTATGTTGGGTAGTTCAAACCAGTTTAATTCTAAGAGTGGTTTACAGTGGTGCTTGTGATATTTAGAGTTTGTGGCAAACTTTTCAGCTTTGTTGTAGAACTGTTCCAACTTGGTTAGGGTAGAATTTTGTAAGTTAGTTAAGATAGGGGCACCATAAAGAAGAGAGGGAAGTAAAAATGTTTTTGCAAGGGTAGTTTTGGTTGCTGCAGTAAAGAAATGTTTGTCTCTATATAAGAGTCCCAGTTTTTTTATGAGTTGTCTGTATATTTTGCTGTCTGGGGGTGTCAAATGAAATTTTATTGTCAATGATAACACCTAGAAGTTTGCTTTCCTGCACTATTTCTAAGGAAGTATTGTCAGATGCAAGGATGTTGTAATGATCAGTGAAAAAGGAGGTGTTTTGGGGAAGAAAGAGTACTAGTTTTGTCTTCTTTGGATTACGAAAGACTTAGGCATTTCTTAGCCAAGATTTGACGGCTGTAAAGGACTGTTGAGTTTTTGAGAGTAGTTCTGGTAGTGATTGAGCAGTGCAGATTATGGTGAAATCATCAGCATACTGAATGAGGGTCCCAGGGTGAGAGGTAGAGTGAAGGTTGTTTGTGAAAATGTTGAAGAGTAGGGGTCCTAGGATGGAGCCTTGGGGGACTCCAGTAGGGTTGTGCAAACTGGGAGCCATTATTGAATCCCCAAATGATGTGGATATTCTACAAAAGGGCCTTACAGAAACAGATGCTTGGTACCAGAGCCATGGGCTCAAGCTCAATGCCAAGAAGTGTATAGTTATCCCCTTTGGGAAAAACATGTAACCATGAATTACCACATAGGTGACAGTACACTAAACAATGAAAGTGTGATAAGAGACTTAGGAACACAGGTGGACAGTGGTCTCACCTTCGATGACCACATCACCACAATAGTCAGGAAATCCTTCTATGTGGCACACCTCATCACTAAGGGCTTTTCATCCAGAAAAAAGGAGGTCATTGTCCCACTGTACTCATCCCTCATTAGACCCATCATAGAGTACACTGCCCCATTTGGTATATACCTCACAAGACATCTGCAACAACTGGAAAGGCCACAGAAACATCTCACTAAAAGAATCACAGGCCTAAAAAGATCCCCTATGCTGACTGACTAAAACAACTCCAGCTATACTCTGTCACATATTGTCTACTCAAAGGTGATCTCTTCTTAACACACAAGGCCATGTCAAACCCAGAGCTGTTGGACATGCTACACTTAAAGAAATCCCAATCCATCAGAGCCACATGTTCCAGGGACCTAAACCTTGTCATCACAATGAACAAAACATACTGGAGGGATAGGTTCCTGACCCAGAGACTCCGCTTACTCTGGAATAGACTGCCCATACATGTCAAGCAGAGCACCTCCCTGGCCCTCTTCAAAAGGAACCTTGTTGACTGGATGGGAGATAGGAAATTTACCCTGGGGAGCACGTCAGTCGCCCTGCTAGACAGGGGTCCAGGGAAGTAAATATTGTGGGAAGAAATAGCCAGGGAATTGTTATATCTAGGCTTGTACAGGCTCTAGGGCTAATAGCCTAGTACCAACCTATGACCCTATGAGAAAGGGTGAGAGTTTGTTGGACCATTTTACTGCTTGTTAATGATCTGTGAGGTAGCTCTGAAACTATTTTACTGTGTTATGTGAGAAGCCTAAGTTAAACAGTGGGTTCAAAAGTAAGGGGTGAGACACTATATCAAAGGTCTTGGAGAGATCAAGAAATACTGAGGCTGTATAGCATTCTGCATCTTTGGCCTTGTTCACAGTGTCTGTAAAAGATGATAGGGCTATAGCTGTGCTGTTGCTAGGTCTGAAGCCATGCTGGGTTTTGGTTAAAAGATTGTTTTGCAATACATATTACATTATCTGCTGATGGAAACCTCTCTCAAGAATTTTGGATATGGGTGACAAGATGGATGTAGGACTTTAGAAATTTACTGACCTTTATTGTTTCCGGGATCCAGTTATTTCCTCCCCATTACTTCCATGACCTTGATGAAGACTCAACATCTCCCTCTCGTCTTGTCGCTTCTTCTCTTTTTCTTCAGACACAGTCTCATATTTTCTTCTATTTCCAAATGTTGAGTCTCTCTTTTTCTTTAATCTCCAAATGCCGCAGTCTCTCTTTGGTCTCCAAATGTCGCAGTTTCTCTTCTGTCTCCAAACTTTTGGCCTCCAGTTCAAGCTGATACTTCTCCTTTTGTTCAGCCTCCAAATGTCTGGTGTCCAGTTCATGCTGACAGTGCTTTTCCTTTTTTTCACCCTCCAGTTCAAGTCTCTTTAACTCCAGATGGATTTTTAAGTCTACTCAGGAAAAGGTAAACTGTCCTGTTTCTGAAGGCTGCACAACTCCATCACCAGACTAGTTGTCCTGGCCACTGGACAACACTACAGCTGCAATTAAGGCTGAAATTATTTCCTCTTTAGTCTGGTTAACATGCACAGTCCTTTGGCTTCACACACCTTGGCCAACTGTTTTTTTGTCAGCTTACCATAATCATCTGCTGACATCTTTACCTGGTTTCCTCAGCTAAACGACTAAACTAAACTAACAAAAATAAAACTGTTGTGAAAATGAAACTCTGAATGTTTACCTTGTGGCCATTGAGAGTACATACAGCTTCAATGACAACTGACCAGTTCAATCCTCACCACTGACATGGGTGAGAGACAGTCACTAAAAACAGGAATGGATTTACACACTATTTTCAGATGTGGACCTCTGCATCAAGCACAATTTCCCCAGAAAGCATAGAGATCACATTCTCCAGATCTAGGACTAGACTGTCTGTCTCTCAAGATCCCAAACAAGACTAACTTTGGAGCACTTTGTCATAGTTCCAAGTAGCTGATACACCCACACCTAGGTATTTGATTTTCACACAAACATATTCACACACACACACACACACACACACACACACACACACACACACACACACACACACACACACACACACACGCACACACACACACACACACACACACACACACACACACACACACACACACACACACACACACACACACACACACACACACACACGCACACACACACACACACACACACACACACACACACACACACACACACACACACACACACACACACACACACCTGCATTGCTAGAAAAGGCTGGGAAAGATTTACTAGCATACCTCTTCTGTACAGGCTATAAGGTAACCGCACCGCCATCAGGCTGTTACAAGGGAATCCAATTATACTGAGTATAATCAATATTAATATAAATGGTTGAGTGTAACCAAAGCAGCAAGGCTTTTTGGAGTGGCCACGGCATCATTAAAATAAGCACAAGCACTCTTAAGATGTTAAAAGGATTCTCTAAAAGAACAGCCACAATGAAACATATCAAATATTTAATAATAAATAATATAGAAAACCTGAGAATAATAAGTATACGAGTACAATAAACACCCGAGTTCAAATCACAGGAGACATAAAATAACACAATTGGACAGATTCAAACAGATGCAGAAAAACAATACTTAACTAATTTCACTGTGTTTCCTGACTGTCTAAAGAACAACTGTTCCCTAGCTAACTTAATTAATGCAGCAAGGCAAGATTAGATGCTGAGATGCTTGCTTCCACAAGGCAAGGTGATGAACTTCAAAACTTAACTAAACTGAACTCAACTAACTGACTGTGATAACTTCCACAGATCTTCTATATCAGGTTCCAAATAATATAAAACAAAACAAGTTGCTGTGAGAGTTCCATCTTCTCAGTGCTGGTTATAGAATGACCAGATTTGATCAACTGATTCTGGTACAGTATACACTCTGAGCTTTGCTAAGATCTGCTGCAGTATCTGAAAGGTATAGAACAATTTCAAACACTTTCTACTCTTCCCTTACAGAATTATTTGTTTAAACATATACATTTATTCAGTTAAAATAACACTGTTGATACTTTTTTAAAACAAGCACCTGTACAAGTCAATATGATAGTCAAATGACACAAAATTATTTACAAAACTCCAGGTGACTATGCTGGCATATGTTACACATGCACTGCCCTCTTCTCCCTGGCATAGATGGCAATATCTCTCATCATCTTTCTCAAAGTTGGTGGGACAATGGAAGTAGTAAATTTTAAGATTAGCTCCACGTCAGAGGGTGCTATAGGTACACCCATCCTGGAAAATAGTTTAATCTACCTTCCAGTGCCTTTGCTGCAGTGATTTAGTGGGGTAGGGGAACATTGTGCATGGCCTACAGGGAATCTTTCAGTCTCTCTGGTGTATCAGAGTAGAACTCAGTTTGTAAATGGGCATTGTTACATAATGCTGAGACACTTACATACCATAGTTTTATGGCTGGCACAGTAGCATAGTAGCTATAGTGTCTCAGTGGCTACTCCTTTCCTGTGGTCCCGATGCTGTGGTTCATTTGTGACTTGTGATGTAGAATGGGACAATCCAGATTTCTAGGAATTTCCTCAATACCTAGTCTTCAACCCCTTTATTCACCCTAAACAGCTTGCCTTATACACCACTGAGTAATCGGGTTTTGTTAGAAGCAAATATATACTTCAGTGTATTCTCAATCACTCTGGTATTTCCTGTGTAGATGCAATGTGTCAGAAACAGACTGGGTGCAATAATTCATTATCACAACTAACACTATATGACTGGACATAGGCCTGTTGGGGGTTTCATGGACCATCCTGGGGATTCATTAATGCTATGTGCACATTGTGCTAAAGCTAATTTGATTGGTTGTATTTGCATTATAAGCAACATTGCTAATCTGATATTCAGGAAGCCAGGGCACACAACAAGACGAGGAGCCTCAGCTCTAGTCCATAACACAGGCTCACATCCATATTGAGATAAGGAAGTGCTCAACGTGTGTGTGTGTGTGTGTGTGTGTGTGTGTGTGTGTGTGTGTGTGTGTGTGTGTGTGTGTGTGTGTGTGTGTGTGTGTGTGTGTGTGTGTGTGTTTGTGCACAATATACACAAAGGAATGTATACAAAAAGTGAGAAATCCAGAGGTGAATGTGTGTGCACAACACAACAGCAGATAGATGACTCAGGAATACATAAGCAAGTGCAAGTCTAGCAACAACTGGACAATGCATGTTTATAATCTTTTGCATCACATCAAATTAATTTGTGGATATTTAGGAGGAAAAATTAGATGGAAAGCATGTTTTTTATGGAAATTACATGCAAGTAATTAAAGTTTTAAACTCCACATGGGCACATTTGTCAAAATCTCAATGCTTGAACACTTGAAAACCAAATATGTAATGTGTTGACAAATCCAAAACGTTATGGAACACTTGTACATACTTCTTCTGCAATTACTAAAAGTGGATACAATAACAGCTGTGGCAGTAGCATGCATGTTGTGAAGAACAGGAAATGAGACACAGAACGCATCAAAATTATTATAGACTGCTAACCTCAAGGATATGTCACAGAAACAAATGTTATGTGGAATAGAAAATTACTTACTATTATACATAAAATGTTACAAATGTGGCAGTTCTAACAGTTGAGGTCTATGTTTATGGGAAATGTGGGACATGTCATGAAACCCCTGTATTCTCTTGATATTCTTGCCAGAAAATACTCATATGGATAAAGTTCATTGGCAAATGTTTTGTCTATGAATGAATGTGGACATGATTAGTTATGAGAACAAAAACATCTATGAAACTGTGGTATCCAATAGACGTAATCACAACATATTTGCATTAATTCATTTTTGTGTAGAAAAAAACACTTCATACACTGCTTCAGTGTATATCATATGGCACAAGAAAGCCTATCTACTTATGTAAGAGTCACATTATATTCATACTGCCACACAAAAATATGTAACACACTATTGAGAAAGCACATATCTGAAGTGCTTGTGGCAACATTTTTGGAAAATTGTCTGCAGAAATGAGCATTGTGCAACAAACAGCAGTACTACTGGGATCACAACACTCTACATACCTCACATACATTTGCAACGTCACATCAGGTTGACACTAAAATGTGTAAACTGCAAGAGATGACATAATTTGTTTTTATATAGTCCTTTAGCACTGTTGGGCCTACCTGATATTATCTACAACCTCCAATGAACTAGTCTTAGCACAGCCACATTTGCAACAGGATGAGGAATGACAATTACTACTCCTCAAAATGTATTAGTAATGCTGCTTTATGCTAACAGTCACATAATGGAAAATGCAAACTATGCATTGTTAAACTGGGCATGCTCACAAGGAAGTACAGCAATAGGAAGATCAAGATCACCCACCCTCCAACAAGCAATTAAATATCAGCCATCACATCTGTTCAGTAAGGCATTCAAGCATGTCAGTATTGTCATATTTTTTGTTTTTTTACACACCCTTACAAAGTAAACAGTGGTGGATGTGAACACATGCCCATACAAGTCAAACAGTCTGTAGACCTGTGAAGTTACTGCTGATGCCACAGAAGAAGTCATAACACAGTCATAAGAAGGAACACAGCTGAAGGGATAACTTGACCAGTGTGTTGGAATGTCAAAAGGTAATATAACACCTGAGGGATCAAACCCCCCCTCTCTGTGTAAATGTACAGAATTATGTCTGCTAGATAAGCCAATCCTGCCTAACAACATTTGGTTTTGTACACACTGCCAGATTTGAACTCCTGTTTGTGTGACTCATACAGTCTGCACACTTGACACTAAAAGAAGGTGCCACAGAATGACATACCACAGATGTCAGAAAGCACACAGTTGACATACCAGTTTGAGCAGAGTGTTGAAGTACATATTGCTTCTCTCAGAAGAGACTTTAGAAAAGATATTTTGAGCAGTTTTTGAATTTATCTGGGCTCATTTAAAACAGAACTAGACTTGGAAGATTAAAACCCTTCTGCTGTGGTAATGTTACCCCTAAGTTGAATTCTACATATCATATCTCTGGAGTGACACATTTGTGTATGCTGGTATTTAATTACACATCCCCAGATTTGAATACCAGCCTAAGTCAACATCCTTTAGAACTATGCATTAACCTCTGCTGCCACAGAACAAGTCATATCACAATTAATAGAAAATATCCTCTTGAAGGGATAATTGGAGGAATTTATATGGCTTCTCTAAAAGGAAGTACAGAATTTGGGCTATCTCTCTCCCAATATAAATATTTCTATTAAGATGATTTGTACACATTCAATCTGTTGGATAAGCTATTCATCTTGTTACTTTTCTCTTAGACACTCACAGTACTTACACATTGCTAGATTTGAGCACCTGCCTATCTAAGTCAATATTCTATAATTCTATGTAATAACCACTGACACCACAGAGGAAGTCTTACCACAGTTGTTAGAAATCAACACTTCAAAGGATGACTTGAGCTGTGTGCTGGAATTAATATGGATTTCACAAAAGGGAGTTTGGGGAATCAAAATCCTGTAGCTATGTAACTGTTACCACAATGCTGAATTATCCACAACATGTCTGTTAAGTAAGCCAGTCCTACCTGTCACTAAACTGTTACATATTCACAGTAATTTCACTTTGCCAAACACCTGCCTAAGTCTACGAAATCAAGAGCTGTGCATTAACTGCATATGCTCTGAATTCTTATCACAGTTGCCGGAAAGCACACATTTGAAGGATCAGCCTGAGCAGTGTGTTGCAATGCATATTTTTCCCCTAAATGGGGGTGCAAGATGTGGAAGATCCCTCTCCCTGTATAAATGTTTGCACAAAGTGGAACTGTACACATCAGATCTAATGGATAAGCCAGTCCTGCCTTTTGCTGTTTTCTGATGCACTCATTCTGAGTACACACTGCTGGAGTTCAACACCTGCCTAAGTCTACATACTCTAGAGCTATGCATTAACTGCTGCCACCATAGGAGACGCCATATCACAAGTGTCAGACAGCACATAGTTGCAGGGAGCCTGACACCTGTTTGGGGGAATGGGCAATGTAGTTTGTCAAACAGACAATGTCAAAGAGTGCATTAAACCACTGAGTGTATTATACTTAAGTACATGAAGTGTCAGTTCAGGTTATCTAAGCACGGTGTACTGTTAGCAGAGAGAACAATTTGAGTTATTATTCCAAACTGTTATGGCAATGGCTGTCAAACAATATGTGTTACTTCACATTAATTGTCATATTAATTATCATACTAGGGCATGATATATATGTCTGTAACAGTAGGTGTTGGATGATAGTGACATATGTCACACAGTGGAGTGAAACCCATGCAGTCTTGTTAATCACCAGATCATTGCAGGTAAGTGTTGGGTTTATGTGTGCATCAATGATAAATCTCTGTGATGTATATACAGAGTGCAATGTAATTACAATACATACATGCAAAAGATATACACTGCACTCAATACTGCTTAGTGCACACTAAAAATCTTAGGATATTAATCCGCTTTTCCAGCTTATCTTTAAAATCTGCAGTATCTAGTCTAATACCACCAATTATTGTAGAGCCCACATTCTGCCTCTCAGTAGTCATCTTAGGATTAATGTTTCTGTTTTTGCTTCTGATGAGAAAAGTATATGACATTACTTCCTGGAGCCTGCTGCTCATCAGAAAGCCTGATAACTGCATTTGTACATATGTTTTGCTCCTGGTGAGAGAAGGAGCAGAGTGCATTGATTCCTGACTATTTCTGATTCATCAGTGACTGGCTATATTGGACCTTCCTGATTGGTCTGGTTGATATTCAAGACATCTACCAGGGAAAGACTACAACAAGCCTACAGACCCTTGCATTACCTGGGACAAGACTGTGGATCACTAAAGAGGCTGTGGCCTGCTTCTCATCTTGGAACTGGTGCAACTGTTTTTTTTTTGCTTTTGGTGACAGAAGAAGCAAAGGAGCATTATATTTCAGTAGCATGAAGCTGTGGTGAGACCAGCAGTAGTAGTAGTCAGACAGTAGCCAGTCAGGTGAAGTCCTCTCTTTTCATCATTCTTGACAAAGCTAAGTCTTTATTTTCAGTAAGTACTGCTTAATTAGCTGATGTTTAACTTAACTTCAAAATATCTCCCTAAATACTTCTTCCATAAATCATCAGGGTCTACTTATTAGTTTCCCTCAAATGTTTAGCAATGCCCTGTATAGACGCAGATACCTTGAGTTGACATTTTTTCCAATAAAAGCACCCTTGAAATTTCACCAATACCTAGTTACATGCAGGGCAGCTAGTTTGCAGTGACAAGGACTGCCCCCAGAGCTGCAAAACAGACACTCCTGACATTACCTTATATTCTCACTGCAGTTGTTTAATCAATAAAAAGGGCCTTTTTGCCATGGATATGAACTTTTCCACTATCTCCATTATCATCTTGGTGGATATAGGTATCCAGAGGGAATGCAGAAATTGCCTCATGTTTACTGACAACCAGCTAATTCTCAAACAAACTGATATGGTATGTGAGAAATGCATTTACACAATGTCACTGGTGGCAAAGCTCTCACATAAAAGCACTTCTAATATCGTTGCCAGTAGTACACATACTGTACCCAGCATGCATAGTTCAAAGCAGGCACATAGACTGACTTATGCTAATGCACTTGAATGTAACCTTCCTAAACCCCTAAGACCTCCAAGACAAAGCACACATAACAAATACTCTAAGCAGCCCTGAATGCACAGTTTAAAAACAACACCCACATCAACACATACAACCACATCTCATGGAGCCACTACTTCTAAACCCATAAGGCAAGCCACCACACAATCCAACTCTCAAGTTATTGAAGACCATTGTGAGACACATTGATGTCCATCTCACCAGGCTGAGTAAGGAGAAATACATGGTTAGTTGCTTATCAGGGGCCAGGATCCACCACATTATGCATGCAGGTTATTGGATAATAAGTATCAGTATGACTCAATCATAGTCCATGGGGGTGTAAATCACCTGAAACATACCTTCTTAGACTCTATGAGGAAAGATATCATGGAGCTCTCATAACATGGGTCCCAGGCTGGTATAAGCCTGGCAATGAGCAGTATTTTACTTTCTCTAAGGATGATGCCATGAACAGAAGATGAGTGACGCTAATAATTGGCTTAGACTCTGGTGTCATTCTAAGGGTGTGCAATATTTGTTAGCATGGAAGGAGATGACCAATAGACCACAATGTTTTGCCAGAGATGGTCTATACCTCTCTCCTCCAGGCTTTTGGATATTAGCTAAAATATTGTCTTCCCCCATAGTGTCTTTTTAAACAATGCCAAACTGAAAGTTCTTCTGATATAGCAAATCAAAAATAAGAAATTCTAAAGTTGTTAACTGCTCAATGATAGGAGTCTAAACAAAAAAAACTCTACTCCTTACAAGCTCTCCTCATCCTAGAATATCTGTGCAGTCACTGATACATGGTTTAAAACCATGTAGAGCACACCGGCAGTGCAAGGCTATAATGCTTTCCACATATTTACACCAGCTATTACATAGACAGGGACTAAAGGTGGAGGTGTCACAATTTACATCAAAAATAAATGTACCTCAAAGTTGGTCAAACAGGACAATGCACTTGAGATTCTCCACATTCAAATCAGCATAGGCAAAATCCCATAACACTTGCTTGCTAGCTATAGGTTCCACTCTGTTACCCAGGAAACTCATAACATGTATTTAAACTTTTGGAAACACTCACCATACAAACCAATATCATATTCATGGGTGAATTTATTTACCCCACTGTTAACTAGGAATCATATACAACATTAAATGTGCAGGCACAGAGATTCCTGGATGCTATAAACACAAACTCCTTGGACCAGATTATCAATACACCAACCAGGGGTGCAAACATACTGGATCTGGTCCTCACAAATATGTGAGAGTACTGCACACCTCCAAGTGTGATGTCTTCTCTGGTAAGGTCAAACCATAAAAAGGTCTCCTTTGAAGTAAAAATAAAACCTGGAATCACAGCTAACTCAGGAATGTTCAGGAAGTACTCTAAGGCTAACTTCCTACTATTGAGTGATAACCTGGCAAAATGTCAAGCCCCCATAAACCCTGAGAACACTACTGTCTATGTGGAACTGTTCGCAAAAACCCTATACAAGCACATTAGTAGCTAGAAGCAGCCGTACCAACCATGAAAAAGTACAGAAGTAACTCATAAAACAAGTCACCCTAGTAGAATCACAACATCAATAGACTGTACAAGGAAGAAACTCATGGCAAAAATTAAATTAGGAAGTGCAGCACCCAGAAAGAAAAAAATCAGTCTCGTCAAACTAAGCAAACAACTCAGGACAAATAAATTCTACCAAAGCAAAATATGAGGTAAATTTGGCTTCTCAGGCCAAGGACACCCACAAGCATTTGTTAGCTATGTCCACAACCTCAAAGGCAATACACATTTGTGTCCAGAGCTCATTGTAAACAGAGCCACTTATGCTAATCCAGAAGATATAGCAAACCTACTGGCTGGCTAATTCAGCTCTGACTTTACCACCTTTCTCCCTCATACTCCCTTCAGTAAATACCATCAACTATAACTCTCCCTGCTATCACTGGGGAACAGTTTCTTAATGCTCTCTCTAAGGCCAAGAACACTGCATTGATGGGAGCAGTCAATATCCCAGGATGCCTTCTAAATAGCATAAAACATGACTCTATCAGGCCCTAAGGAATTGCTATTTAACTGTAGCCTCTAAACAGGCCTTATGAATGGAGAACAGCATCAGTCATCCCTTTGTACAAAGGTGGGCTATCTACAGAGCCTGGAAACTACAGACCTATAAATCTCACTAGTCTCATATGCAAAGCCATGGAAAGAATTATGATGGACATAATCAGTAATGGAAACTTCCAGACACTAAACCTAACCCAATTTGGTTTCATCAAGGCAGGTCATGCCTATTCAACCTTCTTTGAGAAGGTCACCAAAGCAATGGATGAGGGCAAAATGGTTCACAGTACATACTTTGACCTGGCCACGGCATTTGGCACAATCCCCTACTATGATATTGTTGAGAAACTTAAGATGCTAGGTATGAACCCTTATGTAACCTGGTGAATAGCCAGCTGGCTCACAGACAGGACCCAAGAAGTTAGAATTCAGGAGTCCACCTCTACAAAGAAGCCAATCACAAGTGGAGTCCCTCAGAGATTAGTCCTGGGACTGCTGTTTTTTGGCATTTACTTCTCTGAAGTCAAGGTCAATGTCATTGCCCTCTGGCTGACTAAATTTGCAGATGATTTCAAATTAGGATTTGTTATTGAATCACCCATTGGCAAAAATATTCTCCAGGAAGGGTTCACACAGACAATCAGCTGGTGCCAGAGCCATGTCCTAAAACTAAATGCCAAGAAATGAATAATAGTATCCTTCAGGAAGTCATTCATCCCTGGTAACTATCATATTAACAACACATCCCTAAGAGTTGACCCCATAATCAGGGACTTGGGGACACATATAGACAGTAATCTAGCCTTTCACCATCATCATTCTGTGTTGTCTTATAAACAAAGGCATGGCATCTATGTCCAAGGAAGTCATTGTTTCACTGTATTTGGCATTCATCAGACCTATCACTGAGTACAATGCCCCCTTTGGCATGCATATAACCAGGCATATCCAACAACTGGAATATCCACAGAGTTTCCTCACTAAAAGAAGACAGGGCATAAGTAACAGGTCCCATGCAGACTGCCTCAAGGCCCTATCTCTGTATTCTGTCTCCTACAGGCTCTTGAGGGGAGATCTGTACCTGGCATACAAGGCATTGTCAAACCTCACTCTGATGGACCTCCCACATATCCACAAAACAAACAGCACCAAAATTACCTGGTCTAAAGATTTAAACCTTGTCTGTGATACAAAAAGGACCTTCTGAAGAGACAGGTATGTATGTCAGAGACTAATCCTTCTCTGAAACAGCCTTCCTATCCATGTGAAGCAGAATTCCTCCCTAACCCAATTCAAGTGTAACCTGGACAATTGGTTGGGGAACAGAGAATTCATCCCTGGTTTGCCACCTGTGTCAATAATGGACACAGGCAGCTTGTAAATGATTCATCTCCCAGGCTCCTGCTTGTAAATGTTCCCCTTCCAGGCCTCTGCTTACATTTTGGGTACCAGAACTTGTCAGAGATTTGGGATGATTTGCTAGATTTAAAAATGCCCTTATGGCTGTTTGCCTAGTACACACCTCTTTATTTATTTGACATTTGTTTACTGGGAAAGTCTGACTGGGTAGGAAACCCATTTTCACTGGAGTCCCAGGGAGAAAAGCTCAATACAGAGAAGAAAAAAAAATAAGTAACAAAAAATGCGATAATACACAAATATTCTCATTTACATAGTAACATGAAAAGAATATACAGAAGACTAAAACATATAGATAGAACACATAGGGTACATTTGAACGGACTTTGGCATGAATGTTTGAGATACATAAATTGCAATTTTTTATATAGATACAGTATTTCTACAGTATTTTTTGTATTCGGAAATATTTTTGTACATGTAAAGCAATGATTGCTGGAAATAATTTGAAATAAGAAAACAGGCCAAGGATCATGTAGACTGTATAGTGGGAAGGTTTTTATTAAGAAAAGTGAAAGTGACATTGTTAGTGGTGTAATTTGTTGGAAGGTATTAGCAGGGAGAGAAAAAAGAGCTGGGGAGGAAAGTAAGCAAAGCTTTATAGAAATGTAATTAGTATTAAGATAGAGGCTTAGGAGATGAAAGATGTGCAAGAATTATAATAGTGGATGACAGACAAAGGTACAAAGGGGTAGAAAAAGAAAAAAAATGGTGGAGGGGAGGGGTAGCTAAGGTACAAAGAGAAAGGATGGTGGGGGTAGGGGGGTGAAAAGGAAAATGAAGACTGGACTGTAAAAGGTGCAGAGTGACAGGAAAAACATAGCTAGGGTTTAAACAGGGATAGATATTTGCCTGTAATAGGTATTCCTTTAGTTTAAATTTGAACTTTTTGAGGTTTAGGGTAGTTTTAATGTCTAGGGGTAGTGCATTCCATAATTTGGTTACTGAATAAGAGTATAAAGATTGTTCAGCAATTTTGTTTGGTTTATAAAGAGTTAGGAGTTTGTTTTCAGAGTATAGAGCTCTGTTAGGTATATATGTTTGCAGTCAGATATTTATGGCAATACAGGATTCAGAGTTATAGATAATTTTATGGGCCATTGTCAGTTGTAGGTAATTGAGTTGATTGGGGAATATAAGCCAGTTAAGGAATGTAAGAGCAGTACAGTGGTAATTATAGAATGGAGATCCTGTTGTGAATTTAGCAATTATGTTGTAACATGATTCTAGCTTATTTTTAATGTAGTGTATGAATCTATGATCAGATAAAGGACAAACAACAGTTTTAAAATATTTCACTTTATTAAGTAAATTTGCAGAGGCATAAATCCTATCAATTCTAATTTGCATCCCATGTGCATAAGAATAATGGGAGAAGATCACTCTCCAGGATTCACTAATCTTCCATGCAGGAATAAGTTATTCCTGCATGGAAACGACTGTTTAAGTGCAGCACGGCAGCGCGCCATGCATATTTTCCAAGGCGCACTGCCTGTGCTCCTAAACTAACATGGAGCCATGGATGAGTGCAGGGGGGTGTGTCTGAGAGCAGAGCTCTCACAATATATACTCACCTGTACTCAAGAATTGCTGTTCAGCAATTAAAATGAGCAAGAACACTCATAGTACCCCAAACACATCAGGATAACTGTAAAATGTGCAGATGCACGAAAAATCCACAGTAATATAGGTTCATAGGTTCATAGGTTGGTACTAGGCTATCTGCTCGAGGACATTTATAAGCCTAGCCAGAGTGTATATGCTTTTGTCGCCCCATTAATTAATTAACTAAGCCTCTGTCAAGAAAAGCCAATGAAGTGATCCCAGGGGTGTATTTTCTGTTACGCATCCACTCGTCAAGGTTTCTCTTGAAGTGTGTTAGTGAGGGGCTCTGCCTAATGTAGTTAGGAATTTTGTTCCAAAGCATATGGAGTCTGTGTGACAGGAATCTATCCCTCCAGCATGTTCTATTTATTGTTGTGGCAAGGTTTAGCTCTCTAGAACGAGTGGCTCGCAGTGACTTGGATTTCTTTGGGTGGAGCATGTCCATCAATTCTGAGTTGGACATGGCTTTGTAAGTCAGGCAGAGATCACCTCTGAGTAAGCGATATGCCACTGAGTACAGCTGGAGTTTTTCCAGTCAGGCTGCATAGGACATATGTTTGAGGCCAGTAATCCTCTTGGTGAGGTACTTTTCTGATCTTTCCAGCTGTTGGAAGTGTCTTGTGAGGTACATCCCAAATGGGGTATTGTACTCTATGATGGGTCTGATGAGCGACGAGTAGAGGGGCACTATAACCTCTTTATTTCTAGATGCAAACCCTTTAGTAATTAGATGAGCTACATCAAAGGATTTCCTAACTACTTTGGCAATATAATTGTCAAAGGAGAGATTACTATCTACCTGGGTCCCCAGATCTCTCATTACCTCTTCTGTATTAATGGGGCTGCAACCTATGTGTTAATTCATGGGTGTTTTGTTTTTCCCAAACAGGATGACTATGCATTTTTTGGCATTTAGCTTGAGACCATGACTTTGACACCAGGTGTCCGTCTCAGTAAGGCCCTTTTGGAGAATGTCTGTGTCAGCCGGAAGTCAGTTATGGCTCCCAGTTTGCAGTCATTGGCGAACTTGGTTAGCCATAGTCCTCCTGTGTTTGCCTGTACTTCTGAGACATATATGCTGAACAGTAGGGGTCCCAGGACCGAGCCTTGTGAGACACCACTTGTGACTGGTTTAGAGTCAGACCTGGAGCCCGCTATTCTTACCGTGTGAGTTCTGTCTGTAAGCCAGTTCATAGGTTCATAGGTTCATAGGTTCATACTAGGCTATTTGCCCTAGGGCATTTATAAGCCTAGCCAGAGTGTGTATGGCTTTCGCCACCCATTTTAAATTAATTTTCTATGCCCTTTTTCGAGGTTAGTATACTGTGCCTCTGTCTAACAGTGACACAGAAGTGATACCCAGGGTAAACCTATGATCTCCCATCCACTCATCAAGATTCCTCTTGAAGAGAGTCAATGAGGGACTCTGCCTAACCTGGACTGGGATTTTATTCCAGAGTGAAGGGAGCCTCTGGGTTATGAATCTGTCCCTCCAGCATGTCCTATTTATTTCAGTGCTGAGGTTTAAGTCCCTCGAGCGTGTAGCTCGATGGGATTTGGATTTTCTGAGGTGCAGCATGTCCATTAATTCCGGGTTGGACATGGCTTTATACATCAGGCACAGATCGCCTCTGAGCAGGCGGTATGCCACTGAGTAGAGCTGGAGTTTCTTTAACCGGGCAGCATATGGCATCTGTTTGAGCCCCTTGATCCTCTTGGTGAGATACTTTTGGGGTCTTTCCAGTTGCTGCAGGTGTCTGGTAAGGTACATCCCAAAAGGGGCATTGTACTCAATTATGGGCCTGATGAGGGATGAGTAAAGAGGCACGATGACCTCCCCTGATCTAGATGTGAATCCCTTCATGATTAGGTGGGCTATATAAAATGTTTTTCTAACCACATTGGCCACGTGGTTGTCAAATGAGAGATTGCTATCAACTTGGGTCCCAGGTCCCTAATTACTTCTTCTGTACTTAATGGATTACCACCTATGTGGTAATTTGTGGGCACTTTGTTTTTGCCATAGGGGATGACTATACACTTTTTGGTGTTTAGCTTGAGGCCATGGCTCTGGCACCAGTTGTCTGTTTCTATGAGGCCCTTTTGAAGGATGCTTGTGTCAGGTGGAGAGTCTATTGTGGCGCCCAGTTTGCAGTCATTTGCGAACTTGGTCAGCCACAGTCCTTCCATGTTGGCATGTACCTCCGAGAAATATATACTGAACAAGAGATGTCCCAAGACTGAGCCTTGTGGGATGCCACTTGTAACTGGTTTGGAGTCTGACATGGCTCCAGCTATTCTAACCATGTGGGTTCTGTCCTTGAGCCAGTTTGCAACCCATCTAGTGACATAGGGGTTTATATTTAAGCTGGTGAGCTTATCTATAATGCCCGAGTGGGGTATTGTATCGAAGGCTTTTGCGAGGTCCAGGTAGGCTGTGTGGACCACCTTCCCCTTGTCAATGGCCTTGGTGACTGTTTCAAAGAAATTGACCAGGTTTAAGAGGCAGGATCTGCCCTTAACAAAGCCGAACTGGGTAGGATCCAGTATCTGTAGGTCCCCAATATCTTTATTTATGAGGTCCATGATGATCCTTTCCATAGCTTTGCAGACCAAGCTAGTGAGACTTATGGGGCGATAGTTTCCAGGATCCATTGAGGCACCGCCTTTGTGGAGAGGGACCACTGTTGCTGTATGCCACTCTTTGGGTACATATCCTGTAGTAAGGCTGAGATTGAACAGTAGTTTTAGGTTTGGGTTTAGCTCTTCTTGGAGTTCATGTAGGACGCAGCCCGGGACACTGTCTGGTCCCATTGATGCTGTGTTTCTTGCTTTGGAGAGGGCAGCTCTTACCTGAGCATCTGAGATGTCAGGGGGGCAGCACTCTGCTGGGATAGATATTAGCCCTTTTGGTGGGGGGAGGGAGTTTGCGCTGAACCTGTCAGCTAGGATGTTGGCAATGTCTGTGGGTTCGGTGTATTTTTTGTCATTTTGGACTAATTCTGAGCATATCTGGGAATTCCCACCCAGGTTCCTAACGTAAATAAAGAAAGCCTTGTGATTATCCTTCGTGTCCTGTGCAATTTTTCTCTCGAAGCTGGCCTTAGACGATTTTATGAGTGCCCGTAGTTTTTTGCTAATACTGATCAGAGATGCTTTCCCTTTTTGGGATTTTGCTCTGTCATGTAGTAGCTTCCTCCTTCTATTGTATAGCTTGTTTATGGCTGGAGTCCACCAGACAGGACGTCTGCCTTTGGAGGATTGGGTCTTGGTTTTATTTAGGATTGCATGATCCATGCATTCCTGAAGGTGTTAATAGAATGCGTTTATAAAGGATTTTGTGGTCTGGGCCGTATTATCCACAGGACTGGGGGCTTTGAAGGATTCCACCTCGGTTTTGAGGAGTGTGAAATTTGCTTTAGAGAAGTTTTTCACTGTGGTTTTCTGGGCATGGGGTGGGGTCGGGATGTGAATATCCAGTGAGATTAGTTTATGGTCTGATCTTACCAGTGAGGGATACACTTCTGGTCTGGAGCATAGAGTCCCCATGTTGGTGATGATCAGGTCCAGTATGTTTTCACCTCTTGTGGGAGTGGTAACAAGTTGTTCCATAGCAATTGAGTTTATAAATTCTAGGAACCTTTGGGCTAGGGTGTTGGAGCTAGAGTAATGCTCCCAGTCTATGGTTGGGTAGTTGAAGTCACCCAATATAATGGTGTTTGGAGAGACCTTCATATTTTCCAGTGTTCTCAGGAAGGCCAAGTGGGGTTCCTGGGTTTGGGAGGGTGGTCTGTAGCAGGCTATAAACTGGAAGGCAGTTTTACCCACTGTTAGTTGCACATGGATAGTCTCTGATGCTTCGTGCTGTGCCACCCACCTGGAGGTGTGGGTATCTTTGACGAATATTGATACTCCCCCTCCTTTTGTGGTTCGTCCAAGTTTTGGGGCCGAAAAGCATGGTATGAGGTATAACCTGGTAGTGCAGGGGTGCTCTCGAGAGCCTTGAACCAGGTTTCTGTTACTGCACAGATATCGATGTTCTCCATGCTAAGGAGAGTTTTGCGTGCGTGCATCTTGAGGTTTAGACTTCTGGCATTGAGTAGCATTACTCTTAGTTTCTTATCCCTTGTGATACCTATGGAGGTGGGTTTGTCTTTTGAGCCTTGCCTAAAAAAGGCACTATGGGAGTAGCAAGAGCCTTTGCCAATATCCAAAAGCCGTCACTAGCGAAGCATCGTGGCTTCTCGAGCATGTCATCCCAGGCTGACAGGCATTGGATCCATCCCCTTTGAATGACACCAATACTTAAGCCAATTGTTGAAATTGATAATCTTGTCTTCATACTGTGGCATCATTCTTGGTAAGGGTAAGATGCTACTCAAGGTCAGGGTCATACCGGCCTGGGCTACATGCTCAGAGAGCTCCTCTATGTCTCTTTTCATGTAGTCCAGGGAGGTACGTCTCAGGTCATTCACACCAGCATGGACAATGACTGAGTCATATTTGTACTTGCCTTGGAGTGACCTGAGTGCTTGTGTTATGTGGCGGATCCTAGCGCCCGATAGGCAGCTCACCATGACCTTCTCCTTGTTCAGCCTGGTGAGCGGGACGTCAGTGTGCCTGATGATAAAGTCACCTATTACAAGTGTATCAGGTGTGTTGTTTAGCCTTAAAGGCTGTGACTGTTCAGCACACTGGCTTTGTGAGCTATGTGTTGCACGTGTTTTGTTTTGGGGTAGTGGTTGCTTGGGTGTCTGCTTTGGAGGTCTCTGCTGCTTAGGCAGATTTTTATTTAGAGCCTCCAAGTATGTTTTTGTGTGTTTATGTGTTTGGTTTGCTGTCGTGGTAGGTCTATGTGAGACTGGAATTGTAGTGAGTGTGGTTTCCTTCTCCTCCTGACTGGTTACGCCAGTACTGAGTTGAGAGCGCTTAGCCTCCAGTTTGGCTATATGGTTGCATCTCTCACATGTGTTGGAATTTGTTGGGAGGAGGAGAGGGTTGTCTGTGTACATTAGGCAGTTGTAACATTGCCTCAAGATTCCCAGGTTCACCAGCTGGACGGGAGAGGAGATTGACAACTGTCCTTTGGACATGCTAGAATAGTATTAGGAATTCCTTTATAATTGAAAAAAAGGGCCAATGGGGAACAAGTTACTCAAGGGGAGTTTGTGAGGGTGTAGTGCTTTTAATTTTTTAGTGCTGACTTATATAATTGCTTTAGTGAGCAAGTGCTAGGCTTTAGCGTAGGAATAGGGTGTTTATTATGAGAACTAGATCAGTTCCAAGGCTCAAACCCAAATAAGCGGTGCTGCTTGATGCTGCGCTATGCACAAAATCATGCAAAGTCACGCTACATCAGATTTTATACAGACGGACTTGAAAGAGCTAGAAATTGGCCCAGAACAGCCAACAGACTACCAGATTCTTGTGCTGGGAACACTCCTCCAGGGACAGATAGGCTGCTCCAAGCTCCCCACTGCCACTGGTGATTAAAGAAGCCTCCCTCTATCCAAGAAAGGAAATGGCAACACAGGAACTTTCCAAAAGTCCAGAATACAGCAAAGCCTGTATTTGGACTACTCTAGGTCAGGAAAGATGGGAAACAAGGATAACTTTTTTTTTTCTTTTTTGCAACAAACAGCAGGAAATTGCAATAAATATGTAACACAGGCTAGCACACTTGAGTGTGTAGCCTCAACAAGTAAATGCAACAAACAGGACAAACTTTAAAAGTGCAGGTGCAAAAACAACTTTAGACAGTTTAAAACAGCTCAAGAAGCAGAAATATTTGCAGTTTAGCTAGATCGGACAGTCGCCCAGGTAGTTGTAGTAGTAGTGAGGTAGTTGGCAACCCATCTCATGATGTAGGGGTTTATGTTCAGTCTGGTGAGTTTTTCTATAATTCCCGAGTGGGGAATGGTGTCAAAAGCCTTGGCAAGCTCAAGGTAGGCTGTGTGAACTGTCTTCCCCTCATCTATGGCCTTAGTGACTGTCTCGAAGAAGTCAACCAGGTTTAGTAGGCATGATATGCCCTTAACAAAGCCAAACTGGGTTGGGTCAAGTGTTTGGAGGTTCCTAATGTCTTTGTTAATGAGTTCCATGATGATGTGCTCCATAGCCTTGCAGACCAGGCTAGTCAGGCTTATGGGGCAAAAGTTACCAGGGTCACTTGTGGCCCCTCCTTTGTGGAGCGGAATAACCATTGCTGTGCACCATTCTATGGGCATGTAGCCTGTGGAAAGGCTGAGGTTGAACAGTGTGTTTGGGTGGGGGGTTAGTTCATTCTGTAGTTCGTGCAAGATGCAGCCTGGGACACCATCTGGCCCCATTGATGCTGTGCTTTTGGCTTTTGAAAGGGCTGTTTTCACCTGTGCATCTGTGATTTCCAGGACACTACAATTTTCCGGTATTGTTGTGGGCCCTTTTGAGGGTGAGAGGGGGGTGAAGTTTGCACTGAATCTATCTGCCAGGATATTGGCAATATCAGTAGGTTCAGAATTTTTGTGTTATTTTGCACTAGCTCAGAGCATATCTGCGAGCTGCCACTTTGATTTTTGACATAGTTAAGGAAGGCTTTGTGGTTATCTTTCAAATCCTTGGCTATTTTTCTTTCGAAGTTAGCCTTGAATGATTTTATGAGGGACCTTAGTTTCTTACTGATACTGATCAGGGATATCTTTCCTTCTTGGGATTTGCTTTTTGGCTCCCGACAGGCAGCTAACAGTAACATTCTCCTTGTCCAGCCTAGTGAATGGGACGTCAGTGTGCCTGACTATTGAGTCACCTATTACTAGTGTGTTGGGTATGTTATTTCACCTTAAGGGCTGTGACTGTGTGGCACACTGATTTTGTGTTTTATTTGTTGTCTGGTTTGTGACGGGAGGTGCAGCTGTTTTGGTTGTCTGCTTTGGAGGTCACTGATGGTTTTGCAGGTTTTTATTTAGAGCCTCTGAGTATGATTTCATGTATTTATGTGAATTTTTTGTCAGTGCTGGTTTAGTATGTCTATGTGAGGCTGGAGGTGTGGTGCAAGTGTTAACCTTCTCCTCATGACTGCCTGTTCCAGTCTTGGGTAGAGAGAGCTTAGCCTCCAATTTAGCTATATAATTGCATCCCTCGCATATGTTAATGTGTTGTGGTAGGATGAGAGGGTTGTCTGTGTACATGAGGCAGTTGTAACATTGCCTCAGGGTACCCAGGTTCACCAGCTGGACTGGAGACTATACCTGAAATTGCCCTTTGGTCATGCCTGAATAGTAGAGTGAGCTGCTTAGTCACTTGGTTGGTGAGGGGGTGAATAATGAGCCTTGCCCTACTGGGCAATCAAGTGTCGGGGTATATTAGTGCTTGGTATTAGGTCTGAGCAAGTGCTGGACTGTAGGATGCTTTTTAAGTGCTTAGGTTGAGAGTTAGACTACTTTCAAGGGAAAAACTGAAGAGGAGACTTGGTGGACGGGAATAATTTTGCCCTAGCTAACCAGCGCTGCACGGACATGCAAAACCATGCAAACGCGGTTTTTACAGTCAGGAAATGAAAGAGATAGAAATTAGCCCAAAATGATCTATAAACTACTAACTTCTGGGCTGGAACCACTCGTCCAGGGACAGATGGCTGCTCAAAGCTCCCTCTCTCACATGTGAACAGAGAAACCTTCTCTATCCAAGTAAGGTATGGGCAACTCAGAAACTTGTAACATAGCCCTGAATTCAGCACTAGCCTGAAAACTGGACTATACTAGCTTAGAAAGGTGGGAAGCAAGGAAAAAATGTTTTTGAAAAGATAAGGCAAAACAGTAAAAAATACACTTAAAACAGCTTTAGATGACTACAAGCAATCAGACAAGGCTTTTAAACAAATTACCCAATTAATCAATAAATAATCTCAAAACTGAGCCCTGTGCTTGTAGTCTTCAATCAGACAAGTTCTAACTGCACACTCCTGCCACTGGGGTGCAGGGGAACCTTCTCCAGAAAAAGAAGGCCTGGATTACTGCTCAAGTTATACAAACAAAGCTAGATTCAGCAGGCCTGGATCTAGTCTATGCTACAGCAAACAAGGCGCACCAATTTCAGTAAGAAACAGTTCAAATATGCAAGCACTATAAGCCTTTAACCAGAAATTTCCAGTTCAGAAGGGCAAACTCCAGCATCTCCTCCCACAAGAGTGCAGACCACAAATCTTCTTAATGTAAAATAACTGGCCTGAAGCCCAAGTGCTTAAACCAGAACTAATACACTTTTAGAATAACAGACACTGAACCTTCAATCAGCAGTTCCCAACTTGTCCTGCCACAACAGTGCAGACCACAACCCTTTTTAAAGTAAAATAACTTGTCTGAAGCCCAAGTGCTTAAACCAAAAGGCTTAGAATGATAGCTACACTTTAATCATGTTACTACCAAGCAGTAATTAATACAATTGAATACTTTTAAGGAGGCCTGGATTAGTGTTCAAGTTATACAAACAAACAGGCCTGGATCTAGTCTATGCTACAGCAAACAAGGCGCACCAATTTCAGTAAGAAACAGTTCAAATATGCAAGCACTATAAGCCTTTAACCAGAAATTTCCAGCTCAGAAGGGCAGAATCCAGCCTCTCCTCCCACAAGAGTGCAGACCACAAACCTACTTAATGTAAATAAGTTAAATCTGTCCCTCCATTTGCTCCATTTGTTCCCCCATCATTTCAGGGTTTGTCCAGAGTTTGCACTCCAAGAGGTTGAGAGGTATGCCCACTGTAAAGCAGAAAGCTAACAATATAACAGGTGTAGCAGTAGCAGGGATATTTGTGAAGGCTATAGATAAAAGAACACTTTTTATAAAAGCGATAAAGTTTAAGTGTAGGTGTGTGGGTGTGCCTATTGCTATGCTACACATAGTCCAGCTTAAAAAGCACAAGATGTTAAATAGCAAGATTCATTCAATAAAAGCAGTACTGCTATACTGCAGTGGTTAGAGCATATGCTTTGTGAGCAGTTATTCCCGGTTCATCCTCACTATAATCAATTTCCATTTTACATGTGAAAGCAAGTCAAAAACAATTATTTTGTGTATAACCTACTAAATAACATATATTTGTGAACTGGAGTACTGCATTAAGTCCAGATATGAGGTGTCATTGTAATAAAGTGGTGAAATCCCCCCGTAAACACAAGTGCCCCATACAGTATACTTACACATGAGTCAGGGATACTAAAAGTTATGATATGTAATGAATGATAAATTAATGCCATACAGTAAATAGTGTGTAAAATTAAAAATAAGCAATGCTAAGCATTGCACGCATCTTTCCTTTCACTCCTTTTTCTTGTCTTTTAAAGAAATTAGCACGTGGGTAATCAGAAGTAAACAGTTTTAAGCGGTACTAAATGGGTTTAAGGCTGTTTACATGGGGGTAAGCAATGCCTACACAGAATAAGCAGCAATTTTGAGGCTAACTCTCTGTAAGCATATTTACCTGGTAGTTAACATTGATTACTGTCGCACAAACCCACGCAAACCTGCTTACAACTGCTTAAAATTGCCTTAGTCACTCTGTATCTGACAGCCCTTTTTCTGCCCAGCAACAAAATAATCAGTTTTGCAAGTCTCAAACCCAGGACCTTGCACATCATAGCCACAGTAATTTACCACTATGCCATATCAGCTGTACACAGAATTGAGGTATACTCAAACAGATCCTCACTATAGCAAAATCACATTTTACATGTGAAAGGAATTCATAAACAATTTTTATTGTATAACCTACTAAATAACATACATTTGTGAATTGGAGTACTGCATTAAGTCCAGATGTGAGGTGTCATTGTAATAAAGTGATGAAATCCTCTGATAAATACAAGTGCTCCAAACAGTGTAAGCAACACTAAGCATTGCACACCTCTGCTTACCAGGTGTAAGCAATGTGTAGCCCATAGGTAAGCAGGTTTGCCCATAGCGTAGCATTTTCAAAACCATCGAAGCATGGAAAAGTGTGGGAAACCTGCCCTATTTAAACCCCACATAAGGGAATACATCTCATAACTGGTTGCAGCTTCATCCTGTAGCGCAGACCTCTCAACCAATTGGGGACAAATTTAAACAGAATCAGGGACAAGTCAAGAAAATATCAGGGATAATCAGGGACATTTTTTAAATATTAGTGCTATTAACTTGAAACATTGACAGAATCAGAGCATATGAATTAATACACATTTTCTGAAGTAAAAGAAGTATATAATTCTTAATTATTGTCATTATTCATTAAGTATAATTCATCACCTTTCCTCCAAAAGTCACTAGTTTTAGGAGGGATTAAGAGGGACAGAGCTAAAATTTGAGTCAAAATCAGGGACGTCCCTGAAAATCAGGGACAGTTGAGATGTATGCCTGTAGGCACAATGACTGGTGTTGGGGAAGGATTGCACTTCAGAGTGCAGCACTGGGGCATCCAGGAGTCTAAGGTCATGGCAGGACTCCTGGTAAAAGACCAAGAAGAGAGACTGCTGCAGAATAAGTACTAGGGTTCCCAATATAAAGCAGAAGCCTGGGTCCATCTTGCCCGTGACCTCACCAGTGCCACTGGCATCGCTCGAACTGGTGAGCAGGTCAGGCATCACTATGCCAACCTGAAACAAAGGAAGAGGGAGCTCTTGGATTAGTGGATCCAAGAAGCTAGGCAGAGGGGTGATGTCCCAAGCAGTGTGGAAGTACTCATTTTACTAACTGTTTAATAATTGCCTAGCATGTGTATATTATGGATAGGTATGGATAAATATTCCTCTATATCTCTGACAGCTGCAGCGGAGCGGGCTGTGAATCAGAAAGCCCATACATGTAGGCTGCAAAGGCTGTGTTGTGAGGCAGGTTAGTAATAATCTTGTATGTACTGTCATAAGAAATAAATCTAAAAGTACTAGAAAGTTAATTGCCAGTATAAAACCTGTATTGTGTATGGGATGTACTGAATAAACCAGACAATATTGCCGGAAAAGTCTCATATAGGTTGTATGTAAATAAAAGAGTAACAGCCTAGCAATAAAGGTTTAACTCCTGGACTGCTTGTGTTTACTCTGGTATCATATGGTAATATAGTGTTGCATTCTCTTAATAGTACTGTTGTATTAAGGACTGTTACCCACACTGTGCTACATAAATAAAATATGTAGGAATGTCTGTATTCGACTGTTGTAATAACAAGGTCATATTGTAATACTGAGAGAGACTTAGAAAACAGGAAATGGTACACAGCAAAATTGAAATAACACATTCTACTTTGACATAAACTGCTATATTTTTAGCACACACAGCCATGGTTTGAATCCTGGGAGTGGTAGCAAGCTGTGTGCATAATCATACCCCCTCAACTGTACAGATGTTTTCAGAAAGTTCAGATAATTGGCTTAAAATTTCTGCCTGTCACCCTGTCCCACTGGCAAATCAGTGGGATGATCCCAGATATTTAGGCAGCAAATAATGATATACAACTGATTGTCAGACATCATAACCGTCAGACAAATATTTATAAGAACAAATCTGTCAATCTAGCAACTCACCAAAATGTTATGAGAGTAATATGCAAATTATGTCCCATCTCTATCCCCATGTTGCGAAGCTATGACCAGAGTGTGTGCAGTAACAGAGTGAGACGTATGTGCATAATAATAACGTGGAATATGGTAATATGTGTGGCAACATTCAGGAAGTATTAACAAACATTCCCTCCACAGGTCTGTCAGATAAGAAAACTGTGCCTGGAAATAAAGATTGAAATCTTGGACTGGTACTATTTATTCTGGTATTGTATGGCAGTGTTAGTGTTGCAGTTTCTCTGAATAATAATGTATTGGTCATCACTGTCACCCACATTGTGTTACATAATAAAAATGTCTAGGAACCCCAGTATAAGACTGTTGTAATTACAAGATCAGATTGTAAAACCACGGGAGACTTATAGACAGAAAACAGTGAAGCCATACACAGCAGTATCTAAATAGCACACTCAACAGTGACGTTGTTGTTGTTGTTTGTCTTTTCGGTTTTCCCAGTCAGGGGTTGCCACAGCGGAACTCTGGTCCGGTAATGATTGGCAGTAGATTTTCACGAAAGCCGAGGTGCCAGCTCGATGTCCAACCTTCAACGAAGGCACACCCATTTACACATGTCTTTTGAATGCCACCCAACCATGGGGAGGACATGCAGACTCCACACAGAAGGCACTCCCTGCACTCCAGATGAGAATCAAACAAGAGAACCTCTTGATGTGAGGCAACAACGCTACCACTGCACCACCGCGCCTTATGCACACTGCTTTATTTTCAGCAGACACAGCCATGGTTCATATCCTGGGAGTGGTAGTAAGCTGTATGCATAACCAAACCCCTCAACTGTACAGATTTGTTCAGAATGTCCAGATAATTGCCCCATATCTGCTGCCTGTTCCCCTGGCAAATCAGTGTGATGATCTCTGAAATTTAGGCAGCTTTTAATGACATATAACTGATTGTCAGATCTATAAATATTTAAGAAATGTACATGAAAACAAACCTGCAATTGTAGCAACTCACCAAATGTTTATGAGGGCAATTGTCAAAATATGTCCCAGTTCCACCTGCATGTTGTCAAGCCTTGACCAGAGTGTGTGGAATAAGAGATTGAGAGGTATGTGCATAACATCAACCTGGAATCTGGGAATATGCTTAGAAACAGTCAGGTAGTGTTAACAAATAATACCTCCACGGGTATATCAGGTAAGAGGTGTATACTGTAGGCAAAACACAGTTCATGTATATACTTGTCTATAAACATACCACTGTCCAAACTAAGGCCATACAGTAGTATAATAATACCTGTAAGGTACAGATTACAGCAGTGACTAAGAATGTTGTGAGAACTGCAGGGGATATACAAGTTGTTAATTGACATCCCCCTCACCATATCTGCAACAATAATCTAAATACACAACTCACTGGATATGTGTACAATTAAATCTACTGTTGGGGCATATGTCCTATTGTTTGATAAATATTGAAATATGTTTCTGTGCATGTGCCATGTCGAAATGCACCCACATTGGTGGCATGTTGCCATCAATGTAACCTGCATGCTGTTGTAATGGCCAATGTGGTTCCATATGTGCATGTGTTCTGTTTGCTATGCATCTGTTCCATATCTGGTGTTTTGGGTTAATGGGAATATCTATGCATGCTGTTATACCTGATCCTGGAATGTGTTGACTATTACTAACCCACATATGTTTTAAAATTGCAACACCATAGCACATTTGGGAAGGTCAGTCCCAGTGGATCTACCTCTCCCACCTCTTCTGGCTGTGGCACCGAGCACCAGCACATCTGGGGCCCACCCTGGGACCTCCTCGTCCACTGGTCCTGCACCACCTTTGGGTGGAACTGCCTCAGGGGATGGGGCTTGCCCCTGGGAGCAGGCACAGACAGGAAACTATCTCCCATCGTCAGGTCCGGGGGCTGGTGCATAGCAAGCTCCATAGAGTTTGGAGATCTGCTACACCAGCATGAGGGCTGTGTGGCGCATTTAGAGGGTCAGCCTGCCCCTCCTACACAGCCTCCAGCACAGCCACCTTTGGGGCCGTGAAGGTGCAGTGGTGACTGCCCATAGGTGGGGACATCAGTCTCACTGTTTCCATTTGGGGGTTCATGGGCTTCTGATTTCCAAACACCCCTCCCCATCCAAGGTGTTTACCCCCCACATGTGCCATATACTGCCCCGGTATGCTGTGTTGTCTGTCTTGTCTGTCATCCTACTCATCCAACCTTCCCCAATATACCTACTATCCTTCCCCAACATTCCACTCTCACCTTAATAAAAAGAAAAAAGGCAATCTGCCCCCCCCCCCAAAAAAAAAATCTCGCCTCATACATAGCTGTCCATTTTGTACACATGTCCACTGGAAACATGTAATCTTGTGTAACTGGCTTCACAACATATTACTGTTGCCCTCACCCATCTCTCAGGGGTTTAAGTGTTCAAATCTACCTCCAAATTCAGTATATATTCACAGCTGTTGCTGTAGAAGAAATGGGCAGCTATGGACCTTCCCTACATCCGTCCTGCACATCCCTAGCTATTTTCCCTAATGTCTTTTCCTCTTTGTGCCTCTTTTTCATCACTTTCCTGTCACCCCTTTTTCTTTTCTTTGAAAGAAATTAGTGTGGGGATAAGCGGGAGTAAGCACTTTTAAGCAGTAGTAAGCTGGTTTAAGCCTGTTTGCGTGGGGGTAAGCAATGTGCACACAGAATAAGCAATTTTGAGGCTAACTCTCTGTAAGCATATTTAACTGGAAGCTAACATTGCTTGCCATCATGCAAACCACGCAAACCCACTTACAACTGCTTTAAAGTGCCTTAATCACTTTGTCGCCAACACCCCTTTTCTGCCCACCAACAAAATAAGTAGCCATTGCAGGTCTCAAACCCAGGACCCTGCACACTACAACCAAAGTGATTTGACCACTAAGCCATGTCAGATGTAAATAAACCTGATGTTTTCTCAAACATATCATTCAGCACAGTCATTCTACAGTAGAGGAAATGTATTTATATACGTAGATGTATATATATATATATATATATATATATATATATATATATATATATATATATATATACATCTATTTTATATATATATATATATATATATATATATATATATATATATATATCTACATATATATGTATATATGTATATATATATATATATATATATATATATGTCTGTGCTGGAGCATATGGTGGGAGTAGTGCAATGGCTGCTTGGACGTAGGCCAGCAACACCAACAGCTGAAGGTTGACATGGACATGCCAGAAGTCAGAACCGCTCTTGTAGTGGTAATACCAGCCCCAGCACCTCAGGGGGGCACTGTCACATAGCAGGCCATGTGCACATGGCCCTGGCCAGTCCCTAGAGGGACCTGGATCCAGTGGGCATATGTCATCATCAGGGGAGAGTACCATATTGTGGCTTGCACCTGGTGGTGCCCGTGGAGCTCCTGGCAGGCACAGTTCCCATGTCTGTGGCCTGGGACGGTAAACTGCACACCCTGCTAGGTATGGTCTGCAGCTGTCCAACAAGCCTCTGTATAGGGCAGCCACATGGTAGAACTATGTGCATGCATACACAGACACATCACCAACACAGCTAGAGCAACCCCATACCTACACACACCACATCACAACAGCCCAATTAATAATTAAACCCCTTTACACACAAGATATCAAATGTATGGCTTCGCCTAGGTCTCTGCAAACCAACAACACACCCTGTGCATATGATCATACTTGTGCCACATCCCTGTCATCCGTAACATTGATACAGGGACAGGCTAATATGGTTCTGATGTACAGGGTGACTGCACTATGGTGTACAAATGTAATGCTGTATAACATGTTGTCAGCACCAAAGTTTAATGCTTACATGTCAGGAAGTGTAACTGCCCAGCCATGATGCATTATAGCTGTTATTAACACTGAGTGATTGTGGTCTCCATAATGTATTCCATTTGTGTTGTAGGTGTCTATGTGTCAGCAGGATGTTGATCTGCTGTTGTTCCTACAAGGGGTATGGCACTGTGGTGACACCTTGACTGTGCCATATTTTGGGTACAGTTGAACACATGTCACAGGTCTGTATAACAGTTACTGCATGTGCCACATGGGTGATGGGTCTGGGGTGTATACAGGTAAATGCATGGTGGCTGATGTCAGCAGCCCTTCTACAGTGGACAATGGTAAGTGTACTGGGTGGTACACATCACATGTTTGTGTATAGCACATACAGATGCTTTGGTGTTGATGCAATACACAGAGAATACTGTACACATGGATGTACGTACTTGTGCAAGGAACTCATTTTAGCCTAATTCCACCAAGACAGAAAAGGCACAACTACACATTGGGAAATAAGCAGTCTGCTAGTATAATGTCATTGATGATGGTACTGGCATTGTATATAATCCCTTCACCAATGTAGTGCAATCCTCAACTCGGTAAACATAGGTGTGCTGGTGTGGGTGGCACAGCCCTATCCTTTGGAGGGTGTGAGGTGCTGTAGAACTGCAGATAGTGTGATTGTCATCTACTTAACCTGTTAACATGAACTGTACATTATTACAGCCAGCTAAGCGGGGGGGGGGGGAGTACACTCAACAGTAACTGCAATGATGGTGGCTGTGTCCACAAGATCCACACCCAGCTATATATACCAACCCCAGTATCGCTGTACATCTGTACAGTGGGGAAGAGGGCATTTATACATCTACTACTAGCTGTGATGGAATGAATTTCAACAGGATGATACCTGTGAAATGTTAGAATTTGCCAGGCAGTTCTCAGACAGATGACCTTCTAGGTCATGTATATTCTGCAAATGGAATTAGATCCCTTCACTTACACACACACTCTTACTTGGCAAGACTAGGACTAGAACCCCTACCTAGGTATGTAGTGCTACTGATGTGTGTGGCCTTAATTGCACACACCACACAGCATTTAGGATGAGGTGTGTTCCAGGTTACATGTTAAGTGAAGAACATCACTAGGCCCTGTACAGTATGGTAATGGGGGATGTACTGGTTGTTTACGAACAATGCATAGTGTGACATACTGTCATATACACATTGACAAACGCATAACAGTCATACACACATCTGAGAGACCATAGGCTTATCAGTACTAACTACCTTGTCAGTGTGTCCATTCTGTTACAGATAAGTTGCACACAGCACATGCATAACTGGGCTGGATAGTGTTATCAGTTACCTGTATGGTTGATGGTGACAGTGGTCCCTATACAGTGGAACATGGGATATGTACTGGGGTAACATGGTGCAAAGACAGTATACCCATTACCCACACCCACAGTGGATATTGTACACACTGAAACCCATTATAATACTCTGACAAACCCACCATCACACATTGACCAGGACTGTGATACAACCCCTTTTCTATCCCAAGAGTGCTACTACATGGATATGCATCTAACGCACATGCCACAGGGATAGTAGGGTGATGCATTGTCATGGCTCTCCTACAGTCAGCAACATCACTATCCCTAATACTGTGTGGCAAGGCATATTGTATTAGGAGAATGTGGCCTCATAATGTTGTGTCCTATAAATATACACACTTGCACGCATACACACACTTGCCATAACTCAGAGGGCATCCCATGCCTATCAACCCATTTGTACAACAGTGTTGTGCTGGTACTGCAAGCTCCAAGTATCCCATATGATGAAGAGTGTAACAAAGTACATGTAATGTCCAGTATAGCAGCAGCCACATCTAACTATGGCAATGGAGGTTGTGGTGGGTGTGAAGGGCCTCAGGATATTATCAACTATAGTTCTACAAACACACAGACACTGTTATTCTCAGTAATTCACACTTACACATTTGTCAGTACTGGGGTCCATCGGTGCAGGTGTGCATAGGTGTGTACCAGGCTATTGTCCATGGAGAGATGGGAAGTGTACGGGATATGTGTAAAGTGGTATCATGCCACCTGCCATTTGCCAGCTGGCCATCTATCTACAGATCCTGAGTTAAAAGGCAACCAC